>NW_015505388.1:843800-889697 GCF_001515645.1 Sinocyclocheilus grahami | reverse complement strand
AGCAAATGGCTGCAATATAACAAAGAGTGAAAAATTTAAGGGGGTCTGAATACTTTCCGTACCCACTGTGTGTATATATATATATATGTGTATATATATATATAGAGAGAGTGAGTGAGTGAGTGAAATTTTTTGAGGCTGTTTTACTTTTGTCTTTCTGAGTTTAAATGTTTGAAGAGTGGACAATGGGATTTGATTGGATCATAAAAAGGAATAATACCTACATGATTGTTTTGGTCATTATTGCATAACATTATTTCATAGCCTGCAGAAATATCACAGGTTTCATGAGATTCACTCATATAAATGATTAGAACCTTGGCTGCTGGTGAATGCATTGCACTTGGGCATTTTCTGAATGGTTAAAAATTGGAGTTATTTAATACAGCTGGAGTTCATAAGTCTATGGCCAACATCCAAATGGCCAGTGATCATTGTCTCAACAGATGTGGAGTCATGAGTTAGCATGATGGATGAAATTGTAATTGAGGTTTTATGAAAACCGTGATCGATGGATTTCCTGAAAGTCTCCATTTCATAATTACATTTTATTATGATTTAGTTGAATCTGTTTTTGATGACGTTGTAACAATGGAGGTTTGTGTTATTAGTCCCATATGGCTCGTTCCATATTATTAGAGTCAAATTTATTTTTGGACATATAACAGCATTGGTTAGAGAAGAAACGGTGCTTTCACTGTAGCTAGTTTCTTTGGATGGATCATTATGTTGGTATGATTGTCTGATGCCAAAATCATTTAGGCATATCTAACAGTAGGATTTCAGAATGACAATTTAGACTATACCTACTTTCTATAAGGGTTACTAACTGTATCCAGTCTAATCAAACTTTACCTTGTCTTGCAGCATTTTCAGCTGGCATTGATTGACTCCACACCCTGCACTTTGTCCAAAGCTGAAAGTAAGTACCCTCCAATGCGTGTTAATTTTTATTACATATCTTTTTATTAGGAAAATGCATTGTCACATTATGCATGAGGTTTTTTTTTAGCAGCGACGTGTGGTGTCTCATTGAGAGGTTTTTATAAGAAAAAAGAATATTTCCTCAATTTGATTTTTTTCTCTTACCATTTCCATCCTGCCTGAGACACCAGTTGCCAAGGAAACTGCGTGACTGGATTCTGCCGTGTGTTGCCTTGCATACGGGCAGTAATGACATGCTTGAATTGCACAAAGGGCAAGCTAATATTCTTCCTTCCCGGTGTCTGTACACCCATAAGCTGAAACAGTGAAGACAAAGAACGCTGGTTTAATTTTGGCCTGATATCAGATTTAAATGCATTGCTTCCATCAGAAAAGGATTTCCGGTATTGATCAGTTCTTCTTTTTGTCCCTTCAGTTCAGTTCCACATCGCACATGTATATGAAATTCAGGTGAGTGTTCCCTTTTTTTTGTCACATTTGATCAGAATATGCAGTGTTTCGTTGGTATAATATAGTATATACTCATGTTTTGGGGTATAATGTTCTATTGGTTCTGTATGGTATAGATGGCAACAGTGATTGTTTGCTTTTACAGAGACCTTGTTTCCTGAAGTAAATTCCAATCCATAGACTTTAGTCATCATAGATACCTTGTTTAATTTGAAGAAAATGAAGATAAGGCTATGTGGGATAGGCAAAGGATGTTGAATCTGCGATGTCAAACATTTAGATGACAAATCTGAAAGAAAAAAAGTACTTATTTACATTCAAACTTTTATTAGCAGAAATTGTGTATTGATATATTAACTTAAACATGATTTGTTACATGATTCCAGAGGTTTCAAGAACCATATGTTAAGTATTGTATTGAGGACATATTGAGGAGGTGGAAAAAGAAATATGTAAATATGATTTTCTGTGTGTGTTTTAGCATTTAAATAGTTAGTTATTTTTAATTTATTAAAGGGATATTTCCCCCAAAATGAAAATTGTAATTTACTCATCCTCATGTTTTTCCAAACCTGTATGAATTTCTTTCTTCTGTTGAACACAAAAGATATTTTGAAGAATAGTAACTAAACTGGTAGCTATTGAGTTCCATAGTATTTTTCTCTTTTTTTGCTTGCTATGGAAGTCGATGGCTTCCAGCAACTGTTTGGTTACCAACAATCTTCATATTCTTTTGTGTTCAACAGAGGAAAAACTCCTGCAGGTTTGAAACAACATGAGGGTAAAGTAATTTTGGCTGAACGATCCACTATATAATGCATTCATTTAAATTAACACTTTTTCCCAATTTTAGGAATTCCCTATGAGATCTTCATATTTGACAGTTATTAGCATTAAAAGAATTGAAAATGCATGCCGCAAATCATTGAAAATTTAATAAAATTAGACGTTATTAATTGTTTGTTTCAGAAAAAACTACCCAACATTACTTTCAAAACATCCAATTCTCTGCAAAAAACTGCAGTACTACTTGCCATCACTATTTTCATGCTACCATGAAATTGGTGATTGGTGAATCTTGTGATTTCACTAGTACTTCATATGGAATTGCATTTTACACTGTCGGGACCCTACTGTTGTGTTCTGTTGGCATTGTAAATGACTGCTTGTAAAGGTGCAGGTTCTAGAGGTTACAGGGCAGTGTTGTTGGTCCAGGGGTTTTCGTTTGCTCACAGTTTACTGCTCCTGCCCAAACATACACTCTTGATTGATGGATTTGTTTCTAGGGCGCCACCTTGACGTCGTGTGTGTTCAACAAACTGATCCCCACCCTGCCCTCCTGCTTTTGCTTCAGCTTGCCTTTAGTTAGTCTCTTGTCACTCAGTCAGTCCTTTGTTCAACTAGCATAGTTCTTATCCACCTAGCCTTAAATGAAAATGTAATGCAATTGTATTAACAAATTTACATACTCTTTGTTTCTATCAAAACTTTGCTGTAAGCAATGATGACTGCACTAACCAGCCAGCCAAAGCCTAAGTTTTACAATAGGTTGATTTTATTGTCCACCACACACCGATGAGATTGCTTTTAAGTTGTTAGACCATGTGTGTTTGGAGTTGTGCTGCTCAGGTTGGTCAGTTATGGTGGTCAGCCATCAGCCCCAGCAAAGATCTGTGTCAAGGTCACTAAGAAAAACAAACACTTATTCTGAGAGTGCTTCTCAAGTTACACTGATTCAGAGCATGCCTGTCTGACTTGTCCGACTTGTTAAGTCTGGTCTGGACTGACCCTCCCCCCTGTGTCTGTCTGTGTGTTTGTCTGTCTCCTCCTGCGTCCCCGTGTCTGGCCTGGTCAGTGTCCAGTGTGTTTCCTCTCTTCCGGAGACCATACATTGTGGTCTGTTTGACGAGGCCCTTTGTGTCCACCCTGAGGGGCCGTAAAAAAGTGCTGACCCTTTTGTCTGTTAAAACATCTCTCCCCTTCTCTGTCTGCAGAAGAAATACCACGTCGCAAAGGAAGCTTACGAGAGTCTGTTACAAACAGAGAATCTCCCTGTGCAGGTGAAGGCAACTACGCTCCAACAATTAGGTGAGTGTGTTTTACTTGCTTCCTGCTTCCCACAGTCATGGAAAACCTGGAAATATCAGAATTTGTGAATTGTATGCCTGGAAGTCTCATGGAAGTTAATAAAATAAGTCATGGAAAAGTCCTGATTTCGGTCATCAAATCTTTTTCTGGTTATGCTCAGCTATTAAATATTTCATCAACTTTAAATTACTGTGTAAATTGCAGTGTTCATAAAATGATCTTAAAAATCCATTCAGTAATCACAACCAGCTGGAAAAAGTTATGAAAATTCATTGGTCAAAATGTATGGGAACCTGGGCTTTATTTTCGGTAGTGTGTTTCTTATGTAGATGATTGTTTGCTGTGTGATTTTGATCTTGATTAGTCACACTTTCTGCACAGATTTTGCATACAAGATCTGGATCCGATTGTGGTAATAAGGAATATATGTGGCAAAATATGGTAAATATTACTGTCTTGGTGGGGGGAAAAATAGCATGCCAGAGGGAGTTGATGTTAATTTTAACTGGCATTTACATTTTTGGAATTCTGCACAGCTGTTTGTGGAATTCTGCAGCTACAAATTCCAAAGATTTGTAATGAGGTGTATTTTGAAATACATTGTAAATCCTTTAAAGAGAGAATATTTCATTAAGATTTTTTAATAATTTTTACACTTTCAGGTTAGGTAATTGTTCATCATAAGTCATTCATTTAGAGTTCAGACAGTCCTCACTAATGTATTGCATCATGCCATCTCCCCAAGTGCTGCTAGTGGTGTTCTCAATAACAGCATCCCCAAATGTACAGTCCAGGTTTTCTAAGATATGCTCCAGTTCTTGAGGGTGTGCAATTTTGCCAGATGCAATGGCTAAAAATAAATGTGCAGATTGCTTTTGGGATACCATGGTGTGGTTAGAAATCTGAGCTAAGAGCAATCCATAAACTGGAAAGTGGCACCAATGAGCAAAGCACTCCAGGATGAAGCGGTCAGCAAGGTACTTTGGGTTAAAGGCATCAATAAATCATGAAATTATTTAAATAATTGGCACAATTGCGAGTTGTGAATCCTCACACCGAGCTTCTTTCTGTTGCTAGTCCCAAAAGAAAGCAAAAAAAAAAAACAGCTGCCATATAACCATTGCCACGTTGCTCCTGCAATTGTCGGCAGTGGTCTGGTTGCTGTAGTAACATGTCCCGGGTGCAGGCGTTTGCCACAGGTGTTAAGAGCTCGGCTGGGATCAGTGTCTAGGAGAAGCCAGGCCACATGGGGGAAATTCTTTGTCTGCACACTGTCTCGTTCTCCTTAACAACCTCTGGCTGGCTGGGAATGGAGAGGAGAGGGGCTGTTTGGACAGAGCCATCTCTGCTGGGACCTTTTGAAGCCCCCCCCCCGATCCTACTCTACCTCATCTCCCCACCCTACCCTGAAGACAGCAAGAACAAACCATTTGCTCCCTTTATGAGTACCAGTGTAACAGCCTCCATAGTGCACACTGTGGCTTCGTGTTGGGGGAGAGAGTGTTCTAGTTTTGTTGAGAATGCAATTTCTTATTTAATCGTCATGTTTCCCATCGCTCCCTCAGGCTGGATGCATCACACGGTCGAACAGTTGGGAGATAAAGCCAACAAGAGCAGCTATGCTATTCAGTGTCTGCAGAAGTCCCTAGAAGCAGACCCCAATTCGGGACAGTCTTGGTACTTCTTGGGCAGGTAAGCAAAAATGTACCCAAATTAAATTAAATTCCACTTTCACATACATTACATTGTTTTTGTTTTTTTGTTATTGTTATTTTTTGTAACAATGCATGGTTCGAAATTACAATATTGAAGTTATATATTGAAAAGATTTATCCAAACATTTTGGCTTGTGTCTTAAAGTAGTCCTGCCAAGTTGTTAATGAAACTGAGACTCTTTTTAGTTTGTGTAGCTCAAACTTTTCAAACGATGCATGAACTGATTAAATGTATATCTTGAATCCAGTGTAATTTGCTGAAAGTGTCTTGTCAAATGCATAAACATATAAATATATTTCTTAAATTTAAGCTCTACAACTCATGTGCCAGATTTGAGGTGTTTTTGCTTGTCATGCAGGTGCTACTCAAGTATTGGGAAGGTCCAAGATGCCTTCATATCTTACCGACAGTCTATTGATAAGTCTGAGGCCAGTGCAGATACATGGTGCTCAATTGGGTAAGCTCTTAATGATTGTTGTTTATCATGTTAAGCTGCTGCCATTTATTATTTATGTGCATTTCTTGCACATTAAAGTGAGACACTCATGTTGTTTGCATGTTTTTTTGGTAGCTGGGTGCAAATGGGGTCATTTGGGGCTGATGTTGCCTCAGGCTTGGTTTATATTGCTCTCAGGGGAGAGACAGAAATGCTCAAGACATTTAAGCTAAAGCGTTCACCTCAGAGCTGTGTAATCACTTTCTTCTCACCATCCTAACACTTAAAGCGACCATGTACAAACTAGGGCTGCACAATAAATCGCATGTGATATTTAACGCGCATCTTATCAGTAAAGCCGGTTCTGTAATCAGCGTAAATCTCCATCACCTGCGGGCTTTCACATGGAGCAGCATTAACTACACAGAGCCGTTGTTCACTGACGAGCGGCGCAAAAAATCCCGCGAATATGAACGTGGTTTTGCGCAGCTCGTCAGTGAACAACGGCTCTGTGTAGTTAATGCTGCTCCATGTGAAAGCCCGCAGGTGATGGAGATTTACCGCTGATTAAAGAACCGGCTTTCTGACAAGATGCGCATTAAATATCGCATGCCATTTATCATGCAGCCCTAGTACAAACACAACTTTGTCCTATCGCCGATAGGTTTCTGAAACCCTTTTACCATATTGGACCAAAATGAACCTCCCGAAATGTCAGCAAAGCTAATCAGAAAATAAAAAATGGTACATTTGTATATAGTTGTTACTAAATGCTGAAATGTTTGTGTAATGCACATCAAAATAGAAACCAAGCAAACAGCACAAACCTTTCTACACCATTGTTGTCATTTGTGGCTTGTCGTGACAAAATCTTATATGGAAGATATGAATTGTTGCTTGATGCGCTATCCTGTGGCTGCTAGTTAGAAACCATCTGTTTGTTTAGTTTTCCCTTGTTTACCAGTCCTCTCTGCTATGTTTGTGTCTCCAGTGTGTTGTATCAGCAGCAGAACCAGCCGATGGATGCACTGCAGGCATATATTTGTGCAGTGCAACTGGACCACAGCCATGCGGCCGCCTGGATGGACCTGGGCACACTCTACGAGTCCTGCAACCAGCCTCAGGATGCCATCAAATGCTACATCAATGCCACGTGCAGCAAGTCCTGCAGTAACATCCCAGCTCTAACCGCTCGCATCAAATGCCTCCAGGTAGAGAAAGTGCTTGCACTTGATGTTATCAGGAGAGGAAGTGTACATGTTTCATTTTAATGTGCCTGTCGTGTTTTTTTTGGGTGAGGGGGAAGATGTTCATTTTTGAGTTCCTTCCTGTTTGAGTTGAATCACGTCCCCTTGTCTGACATACTATACACTGAGAATGATATGAGTGTCATTTTCATTTGTGATTTCATGCATACCACCATTGCATTGACTTAAGCTTAGTTGAATCCGACATTGAACATGTTTTCTGCGCAATCTTTTTCTAGGCTCAGTTGTGTAATCTTCCGCAAGGTAGTTTACCAAGTAAAAGTAAAATGCTCCCTAGTATTGAGGAGGCATGGAGCCTACCAATCCCAGCAGAGCTCACCTCCAGACAGGGAGCGCTCAACACAACACAACAGGTGAGAACAGATCAGCTAGACAAGCCAGTAGACAAGCCACTAGACAAGCCTCTCTTACACCATCTAATGGTTTTAGACTCACAAAAATGATTTGTTAGTGGTTTTGGTTCAGTACAGGTTGAGCTTAACGCCATTTGTGGCTTTGTTTACAACAGAAAACAATTGAAACTTGTCACTTAATTTTTATTTATTATTATTTTTAAAGTATATGTTGTGGCTGCAACAAGATATTTACTGTACAGTACAGCCAGATAACTATTAAATATTATATTCACTACCATTTAAAAGTTTGGGGTCAGTAAGATTTTAAGCAGCACAACTGTCAACATTGATGATAATCAAAAATGTTTCTTGATCACCATATCAGCATATTAGAATAATTCATGAAAGATCATGTGACACTGAAGTAATGAAGTTATTACGTTTTATAATATAATAAAATTAACTTTTTTATATCGTAACCATGTTTTACTATATTACAGTTTTTACTGTATCAAATAAATTAAACTTTTGTTGAGCTTTAGAGACTTATTTTGAAAACATTAAAACATCTTGCTGACCACAAACATTTGAAGGGTAGTTTATGGCTATACATTTGTAGGCAGTTGTTTTGAATCAACAGAAGCCCCGTCACCACTTTTTATTTATTTATTTTTTTTTAACGATTGAGCTTAGTCTGTATTGAACCTGTGACATTCCTTTAATGAAACATCAAATTGTGTGGTAAGGCCTTCATGATTAAGTACCAGTAAAAGGTCCTTAATTTCCAGTCATACAGAACAATGTTGTTAGTAACATTGCTTCTGGAGAATAATCTTAAACTGCTAAGGTTTAAAGTTATTTCCACTAGTTCATTAGACCATAGCACTCATCAACACACATCATCCTTTGTTTCAACATATTGGTCACTAATTTTGGGGAACTGTTTAAATCTACTAGCATATATTTCTCATATATTTAACTGATAAAATCGTGAGTGGGAAAGTTGGCATAACCTTTCTCTTGACCTGGCCTTTTGCTTATTGTGTAACGGAGCAGTTTGACACTGAAAGTATCAATATTGATGCTTCATTGTCAAAGTGGTGCAAAAACACAATTTGGTTTGCTTTAGTGAAATGTTCATGCAACTGTCCTAGCTGCAATTCTGTATTTGTTGCCAATAGCAAAACACCTGCAAAGCTCATCAGAGCAATGAAGGCCAGTCCCAAATCCCAGGCCAGTCTCTTCCCCCTCATATGGTCTCTGGCCAGACTGATGACCAGTCCGGCCCAGCCAAAAGGAAGAGGACTGCTAGTCCAGCCAGGGTACTAAAGGACAGCATTTTAGTAAAAAAAAAAAATAAATCTATTACAACTGTCATGCAATGTTTGATTATTTACGGGTTTCTCGTCTCACCATCAGAATTCACCTGATTCCTGGGCAAATGTTCCAGGTCATCATCAAGTCCCCAACTGGAGTTTAACCCCACAGAAGCTTCAGGTTGGTTGCTCATTCTGGATGTTTCTACATCTGTAAACTGTTTTTACAAACTGATAGCTTTGCTATCACAGGAATAAATTACATTTTAAAATATATTAAAACAGATAACAGTTCTTTTAAATTTTAATAATATTTCACATTATTACTGGATTTACTGGATTTTTATTAGAATACGTGCAGCCTTGGTGAGCATAAGAAACTTCTTTAAAAAAAATAATAATAATAAATCTTAATTCTTATGAACTATCCAAAGCAAACTATTCTGTTTTTTATTTTATTTTATTTTTTAACTCAGCTTCTGGAACAGTTACGGACCAACAGGGCTAATCTGAAGCCAGTGCAGCTGCAGATGCTGGAACAGTTGGAAAAGCAGCTCAGTCTAATGCAACAGAATCAGCAGGTATGGATTGTGTAAAGTGGTGCATAGCAGACTGCAAACTTTTTGGTAGATTTTAATATTGATGGTTTGCCATCACTCTTGCTCTGCCCAACAGATGAGGCTGAATGCTATGGGTCAGATACGACCCAGTGTGTCCAACGGTCCTATAGCCGACCCCTCACTGCCTATGAACTCTAATTCCACATCCTCCTCTCACCATCCACACATTGCTCTTTCCCGCACTCCCTCCGCCCACTCACGATGCGCTGCTCAGCCAATAGCCAATGGACCTGTCCCTGCAAGCCCCGCCCCATGCACGGCTGGAACCCTGGGTAACACAGATACCGTCTCTGTGGGCAATAATCACCTCCCAGGAATGGGGAGCAACATAAATGTGCCTTACTTGCGGCAAAACGCACTACCTCATAACTGCACAACCCCCACCAGCAGCAGCATGGATGATGAACCGTGGAAAAGCCAACACATCAACTCCACTCAGGTGAGATTATAATGTCCTCGTCATTATCATGTTATGTACAATATTGAAGTTCTTTAGGGTCGCTCTGTGGCAAATCATCCACATTTCAGAAACGTCTCCAGCTCAAAATTTGGATCTTTTTTTTTTTTTCTGAAGAAGGGTAAGCATAGTGATGAAAGCCAAAATATTACATGCCATGGATAAATATTTACTGTATTATGTATAAATGTACTGTATAAATATTTCTCTAGTTTTGAACGAAGGTAGGATGTAAGATGTATTTCACTGTGTAACCCAGTATTCCTTTCACTTTATCTTTATTGCAGGGGCTTCAGAAGAGTCCAGGTTCATGTTCAGCAGGTCCTAATGGCGAGCAGCCTTTCTCTTCCGCTGGGACTTCCCAGCCTACCCCGGCAGCCGGCACTGGCGTTCCAAATCAGGTCGGACGTTCGGCCACAGCCAGCGACACGTTAGCGCCGGAGGCCAGTCACAATCACATCCCCTCCCCTCGCTCCTCTCACTCTGCTACCTCAGGTGGACAGCAAAGCATGGTTCACACCAAAGAGAGCAAGCCTTCAGGAAATGGGCATTTCGCAGGGACGCCTAACAGCACTGCCACTGCAGAAGGACTGCCTAATCACGTCCATCAGGGCCAGGCAGACGCTGCTGGGGCGAAACCCTGCTCACCAGGTGTACTTAGTTCAGACAATCCTCAGCTCTCTGCCTTGTTGATTGGAAAAGCCAATGATAGTAATCATAGTAATTGTGGTGGATTGACAGCTGCCGGCACAAAGGTTAACAACATTCACCCAAGTCTGCACCCGGGGCTTAAGGCACAGGAAAACTCGGTGGCCTCCTCCCCGTGTTCTGCCATGTCCACAGCCACACCCTCACCCAAATCTGCAGACCATCACAGCACTCAGAACAGTGTTAACAGCCCCACGCTCAATGGCAAAGGTCTGGAGGACTCTCAGAGCCCCTTGAAGGTGGCATCTCCGCTGGTTTGTCGTAAACCCATGCCTCCCTCGTTTGCCCCATGGTCCTCTGTCTCCATCTACCCCAGCTCCAGTGACGTGCTGAAAGCATGCAGGTAAGTTACTCATTCCTGCATGCATTTGAGCCTAGTTGTGCAGAATTCCAAACAGGCTTCTTGACAGGTTTTGTGCTGTTTTTTGGTTATGGTTATACTAAGCCACCTTAACAGGATTATCAGCTTTTTTTGTGTGCATGTAATTACATCCAGCCAGACCACATCATCACCTTTTCTGGCGTAATACAAATCCATCCTAGTTGATTAGGTTTAAATCTGCTGTAAAATGATGTTTTAGGCTGATGACTTGATGTATTGTTTTGATTTGTGCTAAAAAAAAAAAGATTTGCAGTGGTGAGCTGTTAATTATTTGGAAGGTAGTTGAACTACTGCTTTTGTTTAGTATTATATTTTTTATTGTATTATATTTTGTCATTTTATAAGCTTTGATGGGAAACTTCATGGGAGTTGTCTACTAACTCTGTTAGAGGTGTGTCTGTAAAATATACAGCTGTGTGGTTCTCTTCAAGATGGTCTTTGATTGCTTTCAATACACTGCCAATATACAGTAGTAGCTGTATACGGTACCCTTTAAAAGTTTGGTGTCAGTATGTTTTTGTTTTTTTTTAAGAAATTGATACTTTAATAGAGCAAGGATGCACTAAATTGATCAAAAGTAACGGTTAAGACGTTTGTAAGTTTGCAAACAATTCTATTTCAAATTAATATTGCTGTTCTTTTGAACTTTCTATATTAATCAAAGAATCTTGGAGGGAAAATATTCCAAGGTTTCCAGAGAAATAATATGTGGCACAACAGTTTTCAACATTGATAATTATAAGAAATGTTTTGTGACACTAAATATATTAAAACAGAAAAGTTATTTTAAGTTGCAAATGTAGCCTTGGTGAGCAGAAGAGACATTAAAAAAAAACTACAGACTCTAAAATTTTAAATAGTAGTGTATAGTATGCAGTTTTATTTATTTGTTTGTTTATGCAGTGCTAATTTTATATGCATTTGCTAACCTATCTAGTGTAACTAGAAATAAGCAAGACTGATAAATTCTTGCTTGCAAAATATTTTATTAAAAAAGCTATTCCATCATTAAAAATGACAGTGAAAGTACCACACTACCCAACAACACAGAGACTAAGCTGCAGAAAATGTATGGCAGAGTCAAACTTGTCCATTTTTATTAGAGCCCGACCGATATATCATTTTGCCGATATTATCGGCCGATATGAGCCTGTTGCCGATATATCGGTATCGGCAAATATGCCGCCGATATGAAATTTTTTTTTACAGAACATATAATGCAGATCAATTGCTTGAAGTGGTGTAATTACTTAGTTTGTCCAGCAGAGCGCGCTCCATTGTTTGCTACTGGCGACCTGGATGAAACGCTTTAAAGCTTAAGTCTATGGAAAACCATTGAAACTTTGAACGTTCCATAGGGCTCCTCGAGCTGAAGGGATCCCCCGAATTTGGTAGAGATCTGCCGGCACGTTCGCAAGATAGTGACACCAGTCAACACTTTCACTTCAGTAAGGAGGTCTCTTGTTCAGGCAGCATTCACGCGTTGTCTTATTCGACCGTAAGTGCCCTGCGAAGTGTACTTCACATGAAATTCCGCCATGATTCCAGTTCCAAGGGAACGTACACGTTACATTCAAAGGGCATTAAAGTGTGCGAGACGTGAAATTATATTGTATTTATTTATTTACAGATGGAGTTTGACAATGAACACATTGCAACCATGCGTGGGACGGCCCACATAAACGAGCAAAAATGCTTTACATGTCTTGAAATAATAATTTCTAAACATTGACTGTCAGTCTTTATTCATCTGTTTTTGTCGTTATTTCTCATTAAAATTAATTAAAGTAAATAGTGTAAATTACATCGCTAATGTTATAGAATAGCACATTGTAACGCTGTTACAACGTGCCCTATCTGCGAAACTGGAATTTAAAACTGGTTAGTGTCTTCTGCTAGTAATCAAAGCATTAAAAAACTATCTGAACTGATAAATAACAGATTGGAGATTAAAATAACAGCAGATTTGTCTCATTTAAAATAAATAATAAAAAATAATAAATAATAAAAACTGAGATAATAAATTTACTTAAGCCAGAATTTAAATGTAATATTCAAACCACGTGTGTTACAACTAACACCCCGTTCCTTTGTGCATCACACTCATCGCAATTTTATTGTTAAATTGTTAAATGCCCTTACATATCTGTCACCATTATAAGTGTTTGAATGGTCTTTCAATGTTAAAGTTGGAAAGTTGCTGTCAGGAAAATTTGGGCCATTTGGACAATTTGAATACTCCTGTCATGTTAAATGGCATTTTTATTGTATAGCAAAAAAGTGTTTGTCCATATTTTTCTACATTTGGACCCAATTGGTGTGTAAGGGTTTGAAACCTGAACCTCATATTCCCATTTGATTCCCAATTGTATCCTTCCTCTATTGTCTCTTGTTGCTAATTTAGAAATGCTGAAAATCTCAATCACACATTCCCTCCAAAACCATGCCTTAAAAAAAAAAAACTTTTGAATTAATAATAATAATAAATTATAGTTATTATTACTATTTAATAATTAAATATTTAATACATTTATTTTAGTTTTTATCCTTTGTTTTCATCGGTTGACATTTTTGGTGTCTTTCTCTTCATGCCAGACCTAGGATTGTTCTCTACCAAGACTCTGGTGGAGGCCAACCCAGAGCACCTGGTGGAGGTGAGGACTCAGTTATCTCAGCCCACTGATGAGAACTGGGATGTGACGGGAAGCAGGAAGATGTGGCGTTTTGAGAGCAGCCGGTCTCACACCACCATCGCCAGATACGCTCAGTACCAGGCCTCGTCTTTCCAGGAATCGTTGCGGGTGAGTTGTCATAATAAAAAAAACATGCAATCCTAAAATTTTGAGAGAATAATTCATTAGTGGCATCAGTTTAACATGGCGTTAGATTTCTTGGTCGTAACACACATACAAAAAATAATGGTTAGAATCTTGCACTCTTGATTGTCCATTCGCTCTGAAGTGGGGCCAGTATGTCAACAATCCACATTTCCTCCTCGTGCCAGGAGTTTGAGTGTTTGTATGTTTTTGTGTGACTGTCATGCCATTTCACACTCAATGTTGCTCACCCGCGAACTGTACCCGAGTCCGCCTAAAAAGGGTGGTCTGGGGTGTGGTTAATGCGAACTCCGGTACGGTTTGCTTCTGATGTGAATGCAGTCATACTAATTCACGGAAGTGAACTGCTATTAATGACCTATGAATTGATCAAAATATGTATGTGTGTGTTTACACAATCGCTTTCCTGATAAGCGTGAGTGACATGCTGCAGCAGAGAGAATTTAGATCTCATTTCTGCTCGCACCGTGTTCTTTTGAACCTTTGCATTACAGTCGTGACAAAAAGAGACGCATATGGTGCTGTGTTGGCACTTTGGAAACGAAGCTAAATTTTTAAATTCCAAAGTACAAAAATGAAGCAAGCAAAAAAACACTTCATGATTGGTGCTTTGATTCTAATGGTTGCTTTTTCGCATTTTGTATCTAACAGGAGGAAAATGAAAAGAAAGGGCAGAAAGACCACTCAGACACAGAATCTGCTCCATCAGAAAAGTAAGTCCATGTTCAATTAAAGTCTAAATGGTTTAAACACTTTTGACAGAACCATAGTCTTTAACTGGAGCCTGCGTTTGTTTCAGTGTGGTCCGCAGAAGAAGAGGTCCCTTTAAGCACATCAAGTTTGGAACCAACATTGACTTGTCAGATGAGAAAAAGTAAGTGCTCACTGGTTTTGTTCCTCTTCTAAATGTTTCTTTATTCAAGTGCAAACCATCTAACATGAAATAGAAAGTTGCAGATCTGCTTGTATGCATTAAAGTCCCAAAGTCATTGTGAAGCCACAACTTGTTTAATGAAAATGCATTTGCAGGCACAACATTTGGTTGTAAAATTGCAGATATAGGCACAGCTGTGATCAAGCATCGGTAGGGCCAATATGACAGCATATATATATATATATATATTAGGGCTGCACGATTAATCGCAAGCGATATTTAACGCGCATCTTGTCAGAAAGCCGGTTCTTTAATCAGCGGTAAATCTCCATCACCTGCGTGCTTTCACATGGAGCAGCATTAACTACACAGAGCCGTTGTTCACTGACAAGCTGCGCAAAACCACGTTCATATTCGCGCGATTTTTAGAGCAGCTCCTCAGTGAACAACGGCTCTGTGTAGTTAATGCTGCTCAATGTGAAAGCACGCAGGTGATGGAGATTTACCGCTGATTAAAGAACCGGCTTTCTGACAAGATGCGCGTTAAATATCGCATGCGATTAATCGTGCAGCCCTAATATATATTAGGGCTGGTAGTCTATATATATATATATAGACTACCATTCAACCAGACAAAATACTATCAAAAACAGTAACAATGTAAATTATGATTACATTTTAACCCTCATGCTGTGTTCCTGTCGTTTTGACCAACGAGATTTCCTTTTTCCTGAAAATGCTAGTTATCACATTGGACTAAACTTACTGACTCTGAGGTGAAAAAGCTTAGATCAATGAGCCCTACAACCAATCCTAATTGAAAGAAAACAAATTGACAAAGATTGAATCCAAGATTTGGTTATAATTTATCATAATGAGAGATTTACAAGCAATTTTTAAAAGACCGGTCATTTTTGTACCAGTAACACTAAGGTAAAGGATTTTCAGGTTAAAATAGCTGTTTTCTGTGTTTAGACATTTTAAAATGATGATTTAAAATGTGAAATTTTAGCTTTGATTGTAGACTGGATTGCTGAATAGAGCTTTGATAAGAAAATTTGTTATATAATCTATAAAAAAAAATCTTCCTAATGTGCTAATTTTGTAATTGAGAAAATTATTATTACATTTCTTATTAAAAATGAGAGGTTTTTCTGGGTAGAAAATGATGCTCCATGAAGTGTGAAATAGCTACAGTGTAATTTATTTAAAATAGAAATAGTTACAGTAATTTTTAACAAATGTCTTTACAGTAGTTCTTGATCAATTTGTTGAATTCTAGGATAAATGTCACCTAGCAGAATCTGAAAGAACTAATCTTTTAAGCACTTCTTTCTTTAATGGTGAAAAGGCGCTCTATTTCATGTTGTGCTTAAAACCCTTTAACAGTAATAAAATCACTTTAATGCACACCTCATGTGGTTTAGTGCTTCATCAAGATGCTCTAGAGAGAGTTTAATTGAAATCTGAAGGAGGATTGTGTGAGTGTTAAATGGGCCTTTTCAGACCTCTTGCAGAGTTCAGACAGACTCATAGAGTTGTGATGCAACAGGGAGACATGTTAGGTCGCTGCATCTGACCTCTCTGCCCTGTGGCCTTGCAGGTGGAAGCTGCAGCTGGCTGAGTTGAGTAAGCTGCCTGCCTTCATGCGGGTGGTGTCTGCAGGGAATCTGCTCAGTCATGTGGGCCACACCATTCTCGGCATGAACACAGTCCAGCTCTATATGAAGGTCCCAGGCAGCAGGACACCAGGTCAGCTCATTGGCATGCCAGCACATACACATCTCGCCGTGCTTTACAGAGGCAGCGCTCAAATACAGACGTTACAGAGTTGAATGTAGGGATGTTAATAAAAATACTAAACAATTTCTTTTTCCATTCAGGTCATCAAGAAAATAACAACTTCTGCTCTGTGAACATTAACATCGGCCCTGGAGATTGCGAATGGTTTGCCATTCCTGAGCCGTACTGGGGTGTCATGAATGACTTCTGTGAAAAGTAAGCACAATCAAAAATGCTTTAATTCTACTAAAACACCATACTTTGGGTTTAATGTAAAATATGAATTTTAGCATGTTTGTATGGCTTGCATATGTGCTGACTGCCATATTCTTTATGCAGGAATAATATAAATTACCTAATGGGCTCATGGTGGCCAAATCTAGAGGATTTGTTTGAGGCCAATGTTCCAGTGTATCGCTTTATCCAGCGACCAGGTGATCTGGTCTGGCTTAATACAGGCTCTGTGCATTGGGTTCAGGCTATCGGCTGGTGCAACAACATTGCCTGGAATGTAGGACCACTCACTGGTAAATAGTTGCTTATCACTGCTGTTAGACCACTGGATCTGTTCTAAAACCTTGTGAGCTGCTGAAGACCAACTGCCTACATATGCAGCTGTTTTCTGAGGGAGCGACTGAATCATTGTTGAATGTCTAAAGTGACTGTTTAGAGCACTCTACATTGGCAACTTGTTAAAATGCTTTTAAATCTTTTTTCCAAATTAAAAAAAGGTGGTTTCAGCTGTTTAAAAGTCACATTCAATCTTAAAGCTTTTATCAAAGATAAATTTTGAAAATCTTATATAGGTTTTAATTCTTTTTAAGATATTCTATATTTTTTATTGTATACATGTAAAATCAAATCAATTAACAATCTAATTCTCTTGGTTTTGTGTGGTAATTAAATTTTTCCTTAATTATTTTGTATTTTGAGATCACTTTATGAATTAATGAAGGATGCATATATTTAATTTGCAAAGTCCATAAAAAAAGGCTGTCTTGGTAGGCAGCTCACTTGGTTTTAAATGTTACAATTTTGAAGAAAGCGAGGTTTTACAGCCTTGTAAAGTGAAATATAATATCAGTATTGCTTGTATTTAGGTGCTTTAGTTAAAATGTAGTTCATCTATTTGTTAATTGATCAAAGTGTCTAATTCTTATCTGTTCTTCGTCAGTGCATCAGTACAAGTCAGCTGTGGAACGCTATGAGTGGAACAAACTCCAGAATGTTAAATCCATTGTTCCCATGATTCACCTCTCTTGGAACATGGCCAGGAACATCAAAGTGTCAGACCACAAACTCTTTGAGATGATCAAGTGAGTCTGCTCCATTACATTTACGATTCTGGTTCTTTGAGAAGTCGCAATGACAGTTTCTCTTGACTGAAATCTCAAGCAGAGTAACGGAATTATTAAATAAGGTTTGTTCCTCCTCCTCAGGTACTGTTTGTTGAGGACACTAAAGCAGTGTCAGACGTTGAGGGAGGCGCTTATAGCTGCTGGAAAAGAGCTAGTTTGGCATGGAAGGACCAAGGACGAACCTGCTCACTACTGTAGCATCTGTGAGGTGTGTATTCTTCACCAAAGTTTTTTAGATTTGAATTGTATGCAAGTTTTAAATAATAGAAAATAGTTTTACACTCGAAGTAAATGGTTGCTTTGGCACATTTGTTTAAAATTGGACATTGTCAGCTCTGGAAAAAAAAGTATTAAAAATAATTCAATTCTAAAAATGCATGGAAGTGTCATGAAAATGTCAAGAATTTAAGTATATTATTTAAAGTATTTCTAGTTATGCTCAGCTAGTTACTCGTTGGCTTAACATTTCACTTTGCAAATGTGATCTCTATTTAAATTGATTTTTGAAAATTCTTATCCTTTAATCATAAACAATTGGAAGCGTCATTAAAAATGAAGTGGTTCTAAAAGACCTGTGTTTATTCTGCATCTTACTTATGGTAATCATGTTGAGATCACATTGATCATGGATGAAAAACATGCCTGTGATGTTGAAATATATTCATTTTTAGATTCAATAATTTTTTTTTCAACAAATTTTATACAAGGCTTCATTTATAGATCCCAGAATGTTTTTTCAAGAAATTTCATACAAGGCTTTGTAAAATTAACATTCAAAGTTTGTCTTGACACTTTGCTTGCCATTAGGTAATTAATATTATAGAAAATACATACTTTAAAATTTTTACCCGTTTCTTTTGCCATAAAACCTGGTTTTGCCAGAAACATAAAAACTACAGTTAAGGGTTTTTATTTATTTATATTTCAGTTTGTTTTAATTATATCTTCCCATTTTCCATTTTTATTTGATTGCATCTTTTCTATTCATGCATATGTTTTAATATATATTTATCCCAGGTGGAGGTCTTTGATCTGCTGTTTGTCACCAGTGAGAGCAACTCACGTAAGACATACGTGGTGCACTGCCAGGGCTGTGCTCGGAGATGCAGCCCTAACCTTGAGAACTTTGTGGTTTTAGAGCAGTACAGAATAGAGGACCTCATGCAAGTGTATGACCAATTCACATTAGTAAGTCTCAAAGCCCTTATCTTGAGAAGCCCTTGCCTTCTATAGATCTCTGCATAAACCTTTTCTATCACCTTTTTTATATTTGTATGATTAATAGTCTCATGACTCTCACGTGCTTAATGTCCTCTGGCTCTTTCCACAGGCCCCACCCCTGCCCTCCTCCTCAACTTGACGTTAACATTAACGGTTCCTCGGATAACACCCTGGAACGCAACACATCTCTTTCTGATATTCAGGAGACCTGACCCAGTTCCACACCACTGGTTTCTGTAGCAAACCCCACAAGGCTGCTGGTTCTAAGCTGTTTGTCTATGCAACCTTGCCAAGTATGGAGTTTCGGCCCACTGGAGTGAAGTGGGATCGTCTCCATCTTCAGGACTGTTTCAGCTTGTTCAGCACCACTTCTCTTTGAAACACAAACTACAAATAGACTAATTGCTGAGGAAAAATGGTTTTGTGTATATACCACAAAAGGCAAAATCACTCAAAACTACTGACTCTTCATTTTTCTTTTACTGTTGCTTTAAACCTCTTTTTTTGTTTTTGTTTCTTGTCTTTTTCTGTACTTCATGTACGATCTAATACGTGATTTTCTTTTAATCATTTCCTCTTAAGTACTACCGTAGCTGGGCTTTTTTTTCAACATTTTCTTTAGGTAACAAAAAAGAGAAATTTTGTAATGTGAATTTTTCTTTCCTTTTTAAAAATGTTTTGTCTCTTTTTCTTAAGGAAAAAGTTAAGTTGGAGGGGGATAGCCAAGTCACAAAGAAAAATGGGTTGCACATAGACTAAGGAATAAACTTTAATTTGCGTTATATTTCTAATCTTGTTGTAAATTTACACTATTTATAAATATTTATTGCTTGAAAATATTTGTTGATGGAATGCTGGTATTTTTTTTTCAGAGTTCCTGCCATTAAATTTTATGGAGTAATGTCATTTTGAACATTTCTCTTTTTACATTTTCTATACATAAAACGGCTTAGCGAGCATTGTACAGAAACATGAAGATTGATATGGTTTATGGGTTACTAATCAGAGTTGTCTTTGTAATTAAATGATTCTTTTGTGATGGAAAAGCCTTGTCTCGTCCATGAATTATAACATGTATACAATTTGAATAGACTTTTTCTTTTTTTTAAATTTGCACAAGTCTTTGTTTGCTGACTGTGCTTTGATAACATAAACTGGATATATACTGATTACTGATGTTACACAATCCATTTCATGTCATGGTTGTCTTAAGTGCTATTTTCTATATTGCCATACTGCCAAGGTTCAGAAAGTATCTGTGAACTTTATGCTGTCAGTAATAGGCCTTAAAGGGATAGTCCACCCAAAAATGAAAAGTCTGTCATTTACTCACTTCTTATTCCAAACCTGTACGACTTTCTTCTGTGGAACAAAATAGATATTTTGAAGAAGACCATTGGAGACCATTGACTTCTATTGTATGGACAAGAAAAAACAAAACAAAAAACTGACTTTTTATTTTAAATATTTTCTATGTTCCACAGAAGAAAAAGTCCCACAAGTTTAGAAACAACATGAGCGTGAGTAAAAGATAACAATGTTCATTTCTGGGTGAACTATCCCTTTTAAGTGGTTAGTTTTGGTTTAGAACTTGTCACTATAGAGGCATTCAGGATACCTGTATCCATAGAGAGCACTGCATGGCCTTAATGTCTGTAAAATGTCTTTTAAGGTTTGGGCTGCAGCAATTATTCTTTGATCAGACTGAGATTGGTCTGCACAGATATCGAGAGCACTGACTGCATCTTTGGGAAGATGACCTGACTGCACATCATTAGGCGCGAGCAGATTGTTGATAACATGTTTGCAAAGTAGGATAAAACTCTGTGCGGCTCGAACAGTTTCACACGGAGGCGGTCTTTCACAAGATCCACTGAGACAGGAGAAGACATCGAGGTGTTCTGTTAGCAAGTCTTCATCAGGAGGATATCCTGCAGGAAGGAGCAATGTAATGAGTTTAGGTATAACACATGTATGACATAGCACCAGATTTGGTTAAACAATAAATGATCACTATGTAGTAAAGTTCAGTGGCAGAACCAGAGGGGTGTCCAGGGTGGCACTGAATACCCCTGACATCTGATTGGCCACCCCAAAATGTATTATCCTACTATTTCATTTTCCTTGTTTAATCATACTGAAAGAAGCATTTATTTAAGCCTCAAACTCAAAGGACACGATGTGTCTGGTGTGCCGCATCGCACTTTATCTCATCCGGTGTAGCTTCCAGCCTCTGCTAACTCAGGCCACACGTTCATTTTCCTACATCGCAGAGCAAAGAGAGGACACCGACAACACGCTGACAGACAAGACCGAGCAGGTTACTTTTGATAGTAGGAAACAAATTCTCAGCATTCAAATTCTTTTAGTTTTATTAAGAATTTGAAACGATTTACAGTTTTGGAGCTCTTTAGTGGTGTGATGGTTCACATGCGCTCCCGCTTTGCCTCAGTTCAAGCAAAGCAGTAGTGCTAATTCTAATTAGCACGAAATAAACAAGAATGAATATCCGAGGGCATGTTGAAAGATACACTACAACTTACTGAATTTATGTCTCATGTAATCACTCAATGAGTGTTTCAATCGCAGAAAGACAGCAGCTTCAAAACATTGTTACATAAACGCAGAAAATCCATTCAGTGTCCATAAACTAGCAAGAAAAATGTACACTAGTAAAAAATGGTCACGTTATTCTAGAATGTACACCTTATTCTAAAAAATGGTCTAATATGAAACCTTAACAATAGGGTGCCCTGCCTATAGTTTAGATTAGAAAAAATGAGAGAGAGAAAAACATTTAGGCTACTTAATCGCAAGCTTGCAAATTATTCCTGAATAATTCTCACTCCAGGCTGAACTCAAAGTTGGCAGCCCTGTTTGAAGTAAGTTGAAGTTTTAGGTTTCCTGAACAGCATTTACAAAATTCACTGTATAAGTTAATGTTAGATCTTTTCCAACCACTGGTTAATCATATAGAGAAATAAGAGAAATAAGTTCCAATAGACTAACATTTGACGTTACGGTAGGAATGTATAGCAAATGTAGGGTACTGTGAAATAATCAGTAATCGTAGGATTTGTCATGCTTTTTTTATGCCAGGTTGGAGTCATACACTGATTTTCTGTCATGGTCTATGTGCCCCCTGAATTAGCCTTGGCCACCCCAATGTAAAAAACTCGAGCTCCGCCACTGGTAAACCTATGTCATGAATAATTAAAAAACTGATGATCACTTTTTAATTTAATTAATTTATTTCATTTTCTACATTTTATTTGCCCTAATGTTAAAAATAATGTTTTTGAAATAATTCTCTTGTCCTCACCAACGCTGCATTTATTTTATCGAAACACAGTAAAAAAAAAAACAGTGATATTGTGAAATATTACAATTTAAAATAATTATTTTCTATCTGAATATATTTTAAAATGTAATTTATTCCTGTGATGGCAAAGCTGAATTTTCAGCATGTTTACTCCAGTCTTCAGTGTCACATGATCCTTCAGAAATCCTTCTACTCTGATTCTATGCTGATTTGGTGCTCAAGGAATATTATAAATTAAATAATTATTATTATTATTATTAATGTTGAAAACAGTTGTGCTGCTTAATATTTTTCCAGGATTCTTTACTGAATAGAAGACTTGAATTACACTTGAAACATGACAAAGTAAGTTTGTTTGTGTACATGGTAAAAGCAAATATTTTACCATAAAATCTATTTACAGGTTGCTGCATACATGACTAAGCCAGAACTGACCTTCCTGCAAGTCAATGATCCCTATGGTACTGGTATCCACAATGAAGACCCTGCTATCATCCAAGGTACCAAACATGTCCTCTGAGATGTTCGTGTAGAAGAGGCTGAACTGGAGGCTGTTGGAGCTCAGGCTCTGGGTGATGTGAAGAAGCTGATAGGCAATGTCCGCACGGCGCGCCAACGGAGAGGAAAACAGGCTCCTGAGGGGTTTGCTCCCTGCCCAGACCATCATCCTTCCACAGGAGCCATGGTAGCGGAGGAAGGGCCAGCCCTCCGTGCCTGGAAACATCTGTAGGCAGAAAAGTCAAAAGTAGGGCTGAAAACAGGAAGCGAGGGAGCTCGAGCATGCAATGCCAGTGTGTACATTTGCACTTACTTTATATATACACTACCGGTCAAAAGTTTGGGATCAGAACGATTTTTTATGTTTTTTTAAAGGAGTTTCTTATGCTCATCAAGGCTGCATTTATTTGTTCAAAAATACAGGAAAAATGTAATATTGTGAAATATTATGATGTAAAATAACAATTTTCTATTTTAATATACATTAAAATCTAATTTATTCCTGTGATGCAAAGCTAAATTTTCAGCATCATTACTCCAGTCTTCAGTGTCACATGATCCTTCAGAAATCATTCTAATATGCTGATTTATTATCAGTGCTGGAAACTGTGCTGATTAATTTTTTTTTTGGAACCTGTGATACATTTTTTCAGGATTCTTTGATGAATAAAAAGTTAAAAAGAAGAGCATTTATTTTAAATAGAAATATTTTCTAACAATATACACTACCGTTCAAAAGTTTGGGGTCAGTACATTTTTATTCTTTCCTTTTTTTTGAAAGAAATTAAAACTTTTATTCAGCAGGGATGTGTTAAATTGTTAAGAAGTGATAGCAAATATTTATATTGTTACAAAAGATTTATATTTTGAATAAATGCTGTTCTTTTAAACTTTTTATTCTTCAATAAATCCTGAAAAAAGAGGCAAGAAACGTTTTATGTTTTCGAAATATTAGACATACAAGTAATGCTAATGTGTGCATATTTTTTAATATTATTTGCATATAGTTCAAAATTATTACTTCCCAACTAGAATTAGACCTAAAATTTCCTTCACCATTCTGTTTGTTTATATTTTATAAAACAATTTGGTCCCCCCCTGTGTTCAAGACTGAGTTAATGCATTGGGAATGCACTGGGAATCGAACCTATGACCTTGACGTTGCGAGCGTCATGCTCAATTGCTGCACAATGTGCAATTGGCGGCCATCTTATTGTTATACCTGCATTATGAGAGGTTGTTGATTGACAGCCAGGGTATAAAGAAGTCTGAGTTTGTCCTTTTCACTGAAGTGCTTCATCTGCACACTTGCCACATCGGTCACTTCAAAGTAGCGTCGCACAATGCGGTCCAGCAGCCTCTGAGATGGACAGCTCAGCATCGGGGTCACCAGACCCTTAGAGAAAGAGTTTATTAAAAAAAAAAAAACAACTCATAGGTTTTCAAATGATATCTATAGGGTGTTGTTTATTCAACTATGGGTTTGTTTGTTTTGCACTTTATTTAAAACAAAATGGTTTGTTGTGGGGGGAAATTACATGCAATTTAGAAACTCCCATATAACATATTTAAAGTTTGGCTACAAAGGAAGAAATACACTTGTTACCTTCATCTTCACCAAAACATTAAGAACCATTGATAATCAAGAAAAAAATGGCCACATTGTAAGTCCTAAATTGGCACCTCCTAGTTTTCAAATGAATAACCCTTTGAAATGTAATTGTTCAGACCTTAAATCCTGAACTACTGCTGACCTCAAATAGACATCAGAATACAGAGACTGAATGCAGACCTTCACCATGCTGGGAAGCAGTAGGTTGGAGCGGACCCATCTTTGGAAGCGTGACGTGGCCCTGAGGACAGCTTCAATGCTGCAGGATTTCCCTTTGCCTGCTGAGGTGCAAATGCTATTGTCTGATATCTGTTGCAGGGGAGGAGACATCAAGTGGGACAGCACCACAGGTCTCCAGCCCACTGTGCTGTCTGTATAGTTCCCCTCATATGAACGCACATCTGCTGAGGAGAGATTAGACTGAGCAGTCAGCCATCTTTCAAACCTGCGGTGAAATAATCAGTGTCCACATTAGCTTCCTGTTTTTGCTTTCATTGCTCATGCTCCCTCGGATCAATGATTAGATACTGTGAGCTGCACATTTTGAAGACAATTTTGATGTAGAAAAAGGCAGCTTTCTACTGACTTTTGATTTTCCAATAGCATGCAATGCTCTTATTTGAACATATATAGGCTACAAGCAGAAAGTTATTTAAGCTGGATAGTTCATTAAAAATGTACTTCATTTATTTAGACATTTTTGTATTTGGACATTTGGATACCTTGTTCTGGGGATCCTATGCTTGTATTGTAGTATATCTTTAAAAACTCTCTTTAAGGACAAAGAGAATATTCTTCTCTGACTTAATAGCAAAAATACTAGTTTACCTTATTTCATCCTTGAAAAACTTCTTGCAAATGGATGTTCCAATGCAGGCGTTGCATTTATCCAAACCCAAGAGGATTCTTCTGAAGTCATGGAGCTTCTCTTGGGGTGCTGGTGAGGGGTATGGAGTACCAAGTGCCAATATGAGGTACAATGTCCAGACCTCTGACCATATCCCTGCCATCACTGTATCCTAAACCCCAGAAGCACAGCAGCATATAGTGGCAGCCCAGTATGGTTAAAAACCCTCCACACTTAACATGAGAAAATTAAACAATGAAGTGGCACCTCTTGAGTGTTAGCCGTAGATCTGTTATATCCCCTGCACTAAACACCTCACTTAGACAGGAAACACATGGTGAACAAAGATAACCCTTGTCGTCATGGTGATACTTCCTCCTGCATACAGCCTAATTTCAAAGCTGTAAACGCAAAGGATACCCTGTTTTACCCATTGAGTTTTTCTGAAATGGTGATTTTTAAGACTTTTTGTGTATATGTAAATTATCGATTCCACCTGCACAATGCAATGTTAAATTTTAAAGATTGCATTTTGAAGTTTGTATAAATTGATTTGAGAAAAAAACGTAATATAAAATAATGTCAGAGATATTGCAAAAAATGCATTATAATGTTTAATATTTAAAAACTGAAGCTTAACTGACTGTTGGGCTATTATTCAGAATAATATTACTATATTACACTCGCTGTGCCTGCAGTATGTACACTGTCCACAGTATGACAGACAGTGTATTTGTAAGGTACTAAACAAATAACAGGCTTCCAACCCTATCCAGGTGAAAAAGACGTAGTATTAAATGTATTAAAAATATACTTGAAATTCAAGTAGTATGTTTATCATACATTTGTGTTCCCAACATGCTTATTTTAAGTGCAATAAAAATATATTGAATTGCATTTTAATATATTTCTAAAAAGTATACTTTTGTATTAAATATATGCTTAGTTATACTTCTAAGAAATGTGCTAAACAGACGCATACGTTTAATGTATTTATAATATATGCTTAGTTATACTTCTAAGAAATATGCTAAACACAAGCACACTATAAGTATATTTCTAAAAAGTATAGTAGAAATACTATGTTAATAAATATATTTTTAGTTACACTTTTAAGGAATATGCTAAACACAGGCATACTTTTAGTGACTTTTTAGTGTATTTACAGAAAACATACATGTGTTACCCTTACTTAAAGTATATTGTATGTCTACTTTGTGTAAGAACATAACAAAATGATTACACTTTTAGTGGGTTTTTAATGTACTTTATATTGCAATAGGCCTACACATGGTTATATTTTAAATATTTATGTATTTATAATTTTAATATTTGGAAAAGTACAATATTTTGAAAAACATTTTTAACATTTACAATGTACAAACGTTTGTCAACTATTATTAAGCATTGCGATATTTAAAATATGTTGTTCAGTTTTACTTAAAAGGTTATGCTACTTTGGTTGTTCATTACATGATACATTAATTGTAATAAGCTAGGTGTTTATAAATTTGTTCAAGCTTGACGCCTTTATTTTCCAATATATATTTCTGAAATTCCCACAAGGATTTCAACATTATATATTAAAAAAAATTTTTTTTTAAAACTTGTGTTTACTTGTTTAAACTCAAACAGCACACTGACTAAACCTGATTGGTTCCAGAGCCATTGAACGGCTCTGATTGGTTCGTATGATAATGAGCTCACCCCAGAGAGCTTCGCATATAAAATATGATGTGCGTGCAAATGTCTCTTGAATGTGAATATAAGTCTACATTTAAACAGTATTATATAGAGCGGTCGCCGATCGTGTCTCTTTAGGGCACTTGGAGGAAACCACACAATTCATATGGATTACTTTGGCGATGTTTTTTTTTGCGATTTCAACTTTTTTAAACGTGAACATCTTTGGTGAATCTTCTTTCATCGGAGGGACATAACGTTAAATCTCTCAGATTTTTATTAAAATATCTCAGCGAGTTGCGTTTATATTCGCGTGATTTTTTGCGCAGCTTGTCAGTGAACAACGGCTCTGTGTAGTTAATGCTGCTCCATGTGAAAGCCCGCAGGTGATGGAGATTTACCGCTGATTAAAGAACCGGCTTTCTGACAAGATGCGCGTTAAATAACGCATGCCATTTATCGTGCAGCCCTAATCTTCAGTCTTTGAAAAACAAAGTGCATAAGTGAATAGCTTGTGTGTGTGTGTGTGTGTGTGTGTGTGTGTGTGTGCAGTCTTTTTTATGTATTTTTTTTCTTCAGTGTCCTTTTTTAGTGTACTTTATGAATATTGATAATGTACACAACAATATATAATACATTAAAGTTTTCTAGATATCAAAGTGTGTACGTGTGTGTATATACTGAAAAAAGCAGCTTTATAATATACTAGTAGTGTAATGCTAATACATTTCCAATGAGCTGAAATACAATTGAAATGTACTTGAAAAACGATGTTTCAAATATACTCTAACTGTAGTTCATGAAGTATTAAAAGGACATTTTAAATGTATTTTAAGAAATACACTTAAATTGCACTAAATATACTTAAAGTGGTTCCATTTTAACACAATTTCAGTATATTAAATATATTACAAATAGATTAAAATCCAACTTAAACATATCTTGAAATACACTTAATATACTTAAAGTTGTTTCAAATTAATACATTTAATATGCACTTAGTATAGTATAATTTAAATATAGTAAGTATGTCTGAAAAAGCACAATTTAAATATATTTCTTTTTCACCTGGGTAAGATCATGTCTAATGATAATCATTCACTTTTTATTCACTTTATCAGAACCATTCTTTCCACCAACAACATATTGTAACGTTAGGATTTGCCCAGATGTCAGGAAGTAAAAGAAGGAAAAGAATACTCATAAGATAGAGTTGGTGATCCCATACGTCTTTATACTAGCTCCAAAGGATCCTCGCACTCTCCGCATACATGGAAAAGAGTGGGGAGAAAAATACAAGACACACTCTGGCAGAATTACAAATAAAAATAATAAAATAATCAGGATGCTTTCTGGAGCAGAGTATAGTAGAACAGTCTGCAATATCACCAGTGCAAACGCTACACAGACACACCCACCTGGACAACGCATGACATCTCAGGTGTCTTAAAGGTACATCACAAATTAGGTGGCCATTACAATATCATTAGGAGTTATCATCTGCAGTGAAAGATACATCGATGCTATTTAGTCTACAGAATGTCATGCAAACATTGAATATGGACATACCTCAATGCTTCTTTGAATACTGTAAAAAAAACGTTTTGTTGTTATTTTATTGGATTGCCGACATTTAGGACTGACTACATGAGCATACAAAACTATGCAAAATATGCAAAGTAACCAGAGTAATTTGAGAAGGTAACTTAATGCTTGTTGAATTAAATAATCGGGCTACGTGACATATAATAAGTATATAATATTAGGTATATAAATGTAATACATAGTAGGCTATACTGTGCAGTAAGCAGTTAAGTATTCGCCTCTGATAATATCCCAAGTTGGTATTGTGCGTTTGCTGTCTAATATTGCGCTTTTTTCTTAGACAAAGCGGGCAATAGATGTCAGTCGTGAGACTTGAAAGACTGACTTCAGCTGCGTTTGATACTTTAATAGATTAAAGTTGATTCCTGTTGCGTTAGTCACGCTCGTGATTCATATAGTGCATATTAAACATGCTTGTGTTTTTACTCGCGCTGATTCACAAGTCTTTGGAGAACACACTAGTGATGATTTAAGATAAAAGGAAAATATCAATATGTGGGAGTAAATTCTGGAAGTTTTCTTTGGTCTAGTCATCCGACCACAGGAAAACATTAAATTATTGTAGGAAGTGGAGTAAATTTAACACAGTCTCTTATTCAAGGCTGTGTGTCAACGATGAATCATTATGACTGAAAAACTTGAATGGCGGTGAATATGGTTGAACTTGAACCCCATCCAAATAAACAATTTATTAGACGTACGTTGTTAAATATTTAAGCTGTTGACGTGAATATAATACTATATACTTTTAAGTCTTTCCTTCTCCTTTTTCGGGATTTGTTGTACTGAATTATGCTATTCATTACACAGCCATTTAACTAACATTTTTACACAAAGTGATTTACAGTTCACCCAGAGCAGCCGTTCTCCTGTTAGTTCATGATATCGATCCTAGAAGCACTTTTCTTGTACCAACCCAGATCAATTACCTGTAGGCTTTATTGTAAGGCATAGTTTAAATAACTACAAAATAAAAAATAGAATGAATAAACATAATGTTGTTCTGTTTGTACCTAGAAGTGAAGTAAAGCAGTGACCTGCTCTGCACTGAGAGTGAACGGCTCGTGGCTCTATATATAGGGGACATAAATAGTCCAGCTGCGCATTTGACTCACCGCGTATTAATCATCAGTGTTTCAGTCGAGTCCCGGGACGAGCGGAAACAACGTTTATTGACTAAGTGACTAAACCAAATCTCACTAAATGAAACGGTTGCACTTGCAAGCTTTCCTATGACAAATAAAGACCCCATGGTTACATAAGACTGTGCCAAATTTATTGTAGAGAATCTAAAATCCCTTAAAGACGATCAAATCTAATCAATAATTGATCAATAATTAATTATAGTTTATTATACTTTAATCTACTTTTGCAAACCCTTTGTAAACAGTTCTCGTCAAAATTCTATATGCCTGCTCACTGCGGTGTTAATATAGTAATATACATGTGGCTAGTATCAGCACCAATACAAAATGTCGAAAATATTCCAAACTATGAACTAGATGTCATTTTAATTCATTATAATTCACTATAGCAATAGAATGCTTGATGAATGCAATAGAATGCTTTACTGTATGCCTAGGCTATATTTACTCTTGTAAATATGCATCTTTAAAGCAGAATGATCCCTGACTTCGGAAATGGACTTATTATGGCCCTGAGCACAAAATTCCCCCAAATACCAGTTGCGTTAGTGTTCGTGCTGATGATCTTACTCATGTGTGGCATCAGATTATATTTCCGCTATTATGTCAAAGTGCACGTTATCATAAACCAAAAAGGGTTGTAATCTTTGCCACTATAGCTAGGGAAAACACCAAAAACACCAAGACTAGACAAGTTCAAGTTCAAACTAATTTAAGTGCAAAATAATTAATACTGGATTTATGTTTACGCGGAAAGACGCAATGCGTAAAAAGACAGTATAAGTCATTATAATCAGTAATAATTAAGGATTAAAGGCAGAATTCTGTGGAGAAGTAAAAGAAGAACAAGTTAAAAGGTATTTCAATTCAGTAGGCTATTCGCCTTTCAGACAGTGTAAAGAGAACTTTGTGGTTTGTCTTAAAAACCACGCGATGGCGGTGTTTACAACTCCAACTGAATTTAGACAGCTGTACAAACAACGAGCAACATGCGAATTAGCTTTGAGGAAATTTGGATGCTTATTCATCGCAACGATATTGCAATTTAATTGTTTGGATCGAAATAAGAATGATGCAGAGCACACTGCATTAAATATTATGTTTTTACATTAAACAAATATAATATCATTTTCAATTATATAATCTATATATTTTTATAAATGTATTTATTTATCATTTCTTCGATGTGTTATTTCTTATCCATGAGTAAACCGACAGGAAGTTTGTGCTGATGGGCAAGTTTAACGAGAAGGAATGTTTTCAAGCAGCTCACACTTAAAGCGCTGTAAAGGATGGAGATTTCTTTATGACATCTTCTTACATTAGTACAATTACTCTCTGGTACCCTCGATAGATCAATACTTCGGTAGCACTTGTTTTCAGAGGATAATAAAGGGAAACCGGAGTTAGTTTTCACTCGTTTTACTTGATGCACTGAAAACATCTCACGGTAGGTTATTTTTTTGAAAGTGAATTTGTGTATAAAAGAAAGTCTTTCTTGCAAAGAAAAAAAAAATTCTGTTGAACGTTTCCATTGGTATTGTCCAGGGAAAAAAGTTCTTAAAACCGTCCATTAGTTATTTGTTTGTTTTTTAAGATAGCAAAAATGAAACACAAATATAACATGCAATTTCAAACAATTCTTTTCCCCCTATCAAATATTAATGCAATTGATAAACTGTACAAATGGATAACACCTAAAAGGCGTGTGACAACTTTCCCAACCTGACATTTAGAAAAACTCCCTTGTACTAAGAAAATAGTTCAATCTTATGCTTAATATGTTTAGTTTGTTTACCCAACAGCTGGAGCAAAATATGATAACATTGTAGTCTAATTTTAGTTTGAAGATAATTCACAAAGATATTCTAATTGAACAAGTATATGAACTACACTCTTATAAATAAAGGTTCCATGAAGAACCTTCTTTAGATTATTAAAATGTTCTTCAGACTTAAAAAAAATTAGTTCTTTTGAGAACTGTTCACTGAAAAGTTCTTTAAGAAACCTAAATGGTTCTTCTATGGCATTTTCTGCGAAAGCCCTTTTGGAACATTTTCTTTTTTATTTGAGAGCAATTACAAAACCACTGTTAGAGAAAAGAATCATTTTTGTCATTTGTGCAATTTCAACTCATATTTATACTGTAAATATAAGTAGTATAGATGTTTAGGAATAAATCAGAAAACCATTATGTTTGTCTGGGTTAATGCGTCAGCTGTGAGCAATCAGATCTGTAGGGTGACGGTTGCCACCACGAGTTAAATGCTGGGGCTTGTAGGAGGGTTTGAGTTGCGGTACACGATGAATGAATCAGCATGGTAATGTTGGCATGCTGACAGGACACCTTCAGGGTTCCTGTGGGCTTCAGTGTGGTCTCGACCGCTTTCGTCCAGCCCTGGCGGATCTGTCTTCAGTGAAGTAGAGTGCAGAGCCCATATTTGTCCGCTCTCTTCCTACTTCCATTTGCTCCCTCTATGAGTCACGTCCTTTTCACTCCGTCTAGAATACCCCCTGAATACAGTTCAAGGAAAACGAAAGCTTTAGTTTTTACACTGAGAGGAATTGACATAGCCGTGGGAACATACTTTACATAAACCTAGAAAAGACAAAAACCTAATATTAAAGGGGTCATATGACGCTGATAAAACAGAACATTATGTGTATTTAGTGTAATGCAATGTGTTTATGCGGTTTAAGGTAAAAAAAAACATTATTTTCCACATACTGTACATTATTGTTTCTCCTCTATGCCGGCCTTTTTGAAACTCGTCGATTTTTACAAAGCTCATCGGTCTGAAAAGCGAGGTGTGCTCTGATTGGCCAGCTATCCAGTGCGTTGTGATTGGCCGAATACCTCAAGCGTGTGACGGAAATGTTACGCCCCTTACCATATTGTGATGATGCCCTGTCAGGCGGAGCGATGATTCAAAAACATGAAAACCCATTATAAACGAGGCATTAGTTGCATTCAGTGGGGACATAATTATGGATTATAATGACTTATACTGTCGTTTTACATGTTGCATTGCATCGCGCCGCGTAAACATAAAACCATGTCTGCATTTGTGATCAGAAAAATGACAAACAACAAGCCATACCCTACACTGCCCAAAAAACTCGCTTTAAATATAAAAAATTTAAAATATAAAAACTTTTTAAATATAAAAAACATACTTACAGTCTGTGAGTCAGAACAGCTGGCGTTGTAGTCTACCATGATCAGGAAACAGTCCTTCATAAAATGTGCTGCACACATCTGAATATTTGGGTTGAAGTGTTCTGGAACAGTGTTGTAAATACAACTTAGATATCGTCCTCTTTTGGAAGACCAAACAAAGTAGTTTCGCTTTCACAACAAAACACACAGCGCCTTCACGACATGGCAGCGGCAACAACAATACTTCAGCGAGAATAAAAGTTATGCCTTCTTTCTTTGCGTGAACATTTGGGCGGCGTTATACAAATCTTCCAACATAGTGACGTAGGTATATGGGGGCGTGTTAGAATGAGCCGTTTTAGGTAGGCGTGGCTGACTCTTAACTTTTATAAAGAATATCTCTTTGGATTTGAGACTTTAGTCTTTGCAACTTTACAGATCTTCTTTATGCACCAAGAGCTTGTAACACTCCAAAGAGAAAGGAAAAATTTAAATTGCATCATATGACCTCTTTAATAAATAATTAATCACAAAACTATCACAAAAATGAAGTATCTTGGGGATGATCGAGGGGTACAAGGAAAATGTCAGACCCGACCCTGCAGTAGCGCTAGTTCCCACAGCCATGGGAATTGAGAATTATTTTATCATGACATTTAAGCTTTAGTTAGTGGAGCTCATGATGGTCCAGATACCTGTGATCCTGTGTACTTGTGTCAATGGAAAACTAAATGTTTTCTATCTACATCATTTATTAAGTAATCAGTCAGTGTTTGAGGCAGCAAGCTGGTAATGACATCATTGGAACAATCTGGCTGTGGCTGATCCCCTATGTCGGCATCACTCATCAGATGACTGTCGTTGTCTTTTATGGCTGTGCTGTTATGTGTCAACAAAGCAGAAAGGAAAGATCCTGCTTCTAACCAGTGACACCTGTAGAATTGACGTACCATTTGACCAGGGTGTGTGTTTGTTACACATATGGGGACTGTGTTTGTTTACTCGTGTGACATACGTTTTGCTAACAAAACTTCCCCCTCTTTGTTTTATATTACAGTTAAGCAATTACTCAAATTACTTAAATGATTATTCATAGTTCAGCAGCCATGCTTGATGCTGTATTTGCAGAAGTGCAACAGGTTTATCTTCAGTCTCTGGAATTCCCATTGCACTGGCTATCACACATGGATGGATGTGTTATTTATAGTTGTATGTTTATTTTATTATAATATATATTTATAATATATTATATATATATAATGTGAATTATTATTGCAATTTAAAACATCTGTTTTCTATTTTTATATATACTTTATAATGTAATTTGTTCCTGTAATTGCAAAACAATTTTTTTAGAACCTATTACTCCAGTCTTCAGATTTCAGATCCTTCAGAAATCTCAAGAAATATTTCTTATTATCATTGTTGAAAACAGTTGTGCTATCAATATTTTTTGTGGAAACTGTGATACATTTTTCCAGGATTCTTTGATGAAGAAAGTTCAAAAGAAATTTAAATAGAAATAGAAAATTTTATTTTTTTGGTAATACAAACATCTTTACTGTCACTTTTGATCAAAATCACACATTCTTTGCTGAACAAAATTCTTTATTTCCTTAAAAATAGATATGCTGTATAATATGTTTATATAAGCACATTTAAATGCCATATACGTGTGTATAAATGTATGTATGTATGTATGTATGCATGTATCTCACATGCATTCTGAGTCATTTATTTTGAGCTTGCCTGTCTTATATTTCCATGTAGGTTTATTCATCTTACGTTTGAGACCAGAGTGGACTTTGCCTTCTCACTTCTTCCATGTTCCGTCGCTTTAATGGTTTTTAAAATGTGGGGAGGGGAGGGAGGACAGATCAGTTTGTGGAGGAAGCACTGTCATATCCAGGAGTAAGTATGACTCAGCCGTGTTGCATTTTTCAAGGCTGATTCAGCTTTGCTAAGGAAACGGGGTCTTCAAAGTAGTTTGAGTGCCAAGAAAGTGACACCAATCCCTTCTTTGGTCACATTGCGCCATATGTGGCATATAGCAGTCATTGCAGTATCAGTCCAGCTAATGTTAATGGCTGCTGAGGAACAGAGCTGTCACTTCTATGGAGTTCAGCATCTGAATGTCAGCGCTAAGATAAGAGAAATTAAGAAAGACCATTTTCTGTACACTATTCACCCTGGTTCCCTGAAATTCCCCTCATGCCCTCTCTCGCTTTCCTCTTCCTCATCAGCTCTCGTGTTTCAATGCTTTAGCATTGCATTTAACTCTTTAGAGCCCAAAGTCTTACACTTAAACCAGAACTTTATGACAAGAAGCATAAGAGATCTCTTTGGTGAGAAAGTGGGAAATCAGGGACGTGCACAGACATTTTGAGGGACAGGGGCTCAAGTGGAAAAAAGGGCACTTCTCATATTATTTTTTTTTTTAATTTTCTAACCAAAACGTTAAATATATTAGGGGTGTGCGATATTGACAAGAAATATATCTCAATATTTTCTGGGATTTTATTGATAATGATAATTAGATTATATGTTGCTGAGTGTGTTATTGTGCTGATATCTTAAGGACTACCGTGGACAGCTGACTCCTAAATTCTTTTGATATTCTTCATATTCTGTGTGGTGGTCAGTTCACAGCAGTGATAGAAATGAATCTTTTCCAATAAGTTTAAATAGATTTTTGCCTTTTAAATGAAATCAGTATTGACCAAATCCATCTTTGCAATGCAGAGACAACACAGAAGCTGCATTAGAATTTACACACTGTTTAATGCAGGACATGAATGTATTTAACCTGCAGTTACAAATGCATTCATACTGTTTTGATATTTTAAACATAAAACGTTGAATACTGATATTTGAAATTATAAAAAAAAATGAAAATATACTTTAAATGTGAAATTAAAACCGCCAGTAGGTGGTAGCAAGTCACTGTTAATAAGTGAGTCATTGCGTTTGAAACGAATCATTTAAACGGTTGATTCACTCAGGAACGAAACACCTCATGTTGCTCAGAGTTGCAAACTGGAATTATATTTGTTGGCGAAATAGAGCAAAAACAGTCAATACTGTGTCTAAAACGTAAGTATCTTAATATTAAATTCTTGTTTATTGAACTGCTGTATAAAATCAATATCACATTTGTAATCATGCTGCTTTTTGGTGGAAAAAACGTCAGTCTTCACGTGATACTGATTAACTATATGAAATGATATAAATATATACATTTCTGCCCCCATATCTTGAATTTTGTGATCATTCTAAATGCATTTTAATCAACTGAATCATGCAGTGAACCGAATCATGTAGCTCTCATGAGTCATGGATGTTAGCAAGACAAATTAACTATAATTGCCTTTTGTCTTTTGGGTAATTAGCTGTAAATTCGAGGCACAGGTAGCTTTTAGTCTTTTGTTCATCACCACTCACCTCCACACCAAGACAAACACAACTTGAAAGGGAAGGAGGGCTTCACTTCTGTGGCTCTCTGCCTGATGCGCATGTGCCGATCAATGTGCTAGATCAAAGTGCTACACTTCTGTGCTGCGCCTGCGCGGAGGGGCGTCAGAACTCGACAGTCTCAACGTTTCCCGACCCGACCCGATATTTAAATTTTTTTATTAGTTTGAGAGGGACATGCATATATTCATTTATCAAAAAAAAAAAAAAAAAGACACTCTCCAGAAAAAAAGGGCAGGTGCTCAAGTCCCCTTTTATGTCTATGTGTGCACGTGCTTGTGGGAAGTATCTTAGTTTGGAATTTATATTGTATTAATTTTGTTCGAATTGTATACACTACCATTCTACCAAGTTTGAGGTCAGTAAGATTTTTTTTAAAGAAATTTATATTTTTATTCAGAAGGATGCATTAAATTGTTCAAAAGTGACAACAAAGATATATGTCACAGTTTGAACCTTGTATTCTGTGTTTTTCTGTTTTCCTGCCTTGTTTCAGTCCCTTGTCCTAGTTTTCCTTAGATCCCTTGATTAGTTAATTCAGTTCACCTGTGTCCTGTTAATTTAGTCATTAGTCCCTCTCTTGCTTTTACTCCCCGTTTCTGTTCAGTCCTTGCCGGTTATTGTTTATGTGTACACTGCATAGGTTTGCCTTCCTCCTGGATTCCATGTCTGTTTTCCTGTGGATTATTATTAAAGACTGTGTATTAGTCAACTCCTGCATCGTACGCTTGATCTCCCACCAGCGAGTGTGACAGAATAACCGGTCAAAAAGTTAAGCGGCGTGTGTCCCCGTGTTTTGTTTTTGAAAGTTTTCTTTTTTGTTTATTATGACCCACCGTCCCAAATTCCTCCTCCTCCTGCTGGAGCAGGGGGAGCACATTCTCGAGGACCATACAGGACTCTTCCTGGAAGTAGCCCATTACACCAGCTACCCGGATGACTGTCTCTGCGCTTTCTACAATGCGAGCCTCAACATTGCTCGCAGAGCGCAGCCGTCCAAAGATGGTCCTTGGGAGAGTTTTGCCGCCTTTGTGGAGTGGGTACTGGTGAGAAACGGATCCCCGTTCACCATCTGCCACGCTGATGAGAAATTCACCAGCCCCACTCCGGACCCAGAGCCCAGCCAAACACCACCCCGCTGCGCTGCGCCACAGCCAGAGCCCACCGTGACCGACGAGCCATCGCCTAATGAAGTGTCAGAGCTAAGGATCGCCCCGGAGCCAAAGCCCATCGAACGTCTGACCAGGTGCGTGAGCCGGCAACAAGGCCAGCCACGGAATATTATACAGTGGAGAGCGAGGGCGTGGAGGAAAGCCCCGTCCACTGTTCCACCGCTGAGGGTGAGCTGCAGCTGGACTCAGAGGATCTTAGACTTTTATTCTGGCACACCTCCTCTCCTGTCTTCTAAACTCTCTGCCTGTCCCGATACGTCCAAGGAGGACGTTTATGAACTGTTCGTCTGCCCTGAACTGTCTGTCTGTCCTGCCACGACTACAGAGGTCATTCCCCTCTCCGTGGAACTCTGTGATGGGTGTCGCTATTTTGAGTGTGTGGGCAGCATACACCATCCCACAAAATCCACTGCCAGTCCCAAATTTCCACCCCCCCTCCAGCTCCACCTCTTCACCAGTCTTCGCCATCACCTCCCCTGTCTCCCGTCAGCCCCTCTGCTCAACCTCAGCCCACTATCAGTGGTGTGGTTTCGCCGCGGGTCTGCCAGTTTCCATCGGCGTCGTGGCTGGAGTATCCCTTGTCTCCGCCTCCAGTCTCTGAGTCCTGGACTTCGCCTCGGCCCATCGACCCAGCGGCTCCACCATGGCTCCTAGTAGGGCTGTGCGATTAATCGAAATCGAATCGAAATCGCGATTTGAGACCTTGCGATTTCCTAATCGCAAAGCCTGCGATATAGACGCGATATTACTCTGTTCCAGAGCATATGCATGACTGCCAGCCTTGAGTTGCAGTCTTACTAACCAATAGAGTGAGCGCACCTCCGTTCTCCCCAATCAGCACTGCTCTAGCCAACTGCACAAACACCCACCATTAATAAAAAAAATAAAAAAATAAAAAAAACGGAAAGCGGGACGCGAGAGCGACAGAGTGGGATTATGGCGTCTACTGGGTCAGATCGATAGTTAGGCAAATTAAAACTAAAGAAAAACGTATGCAACTTAAGCTTCGAAATGACAGACAACGAGCAAAAAATTTAATTTGCAAGAGCTGCGTCACAGCGCATATCAAAAGCTCCCGTATCGGTTCTGTTTTCAGTACTGGAGAATAAAAGATACATTCTTAGATGTTTTTGTTAGTAGTGAACGTTATCTTACACATTTTATCTCCCCAACAGATTAATTTGAAATAAGTTTATAATGCATGTTGGCTATTCCTAATTCAGAAGAGCGTACACACAGCCTGTGTCTGTGAATGCTTCTCATACTCGCTCCTCTCTGCCCCACGCGGTGCGAATCCCGCGTCACGGACGAGCCGTTCATGCTTGCCGCACTCACACAGCCTGTCTTGTAATGCTCGTTTATACTCGCACCCGGCTCCGCACCGCAAGTCTTCACGAGCGCATCTGGCAGTATGAATGAGGCTTGACGCACGCGCGCAACCTGTGTCGACTCGCACCTGGCTCCGCGTTTAAAACGAATGTAAATTCAGTCTAACTGCTTGTTAATTTCCAAACCAACATATTAGAGTAATTTCTAAAGTATCATATGAAGTCTGAAGTAATGGCTGGTGAAATTTAAACTTTTCTATCACAGGAATAAATTATACTTAAAAAATGTAATAAAATACACAATAAAATTAACAATACAAATCACAATATTACTGTAAATAAATACAGCTTTGGTGAGCATAGGAGACTTATGCAATAAAACAAAACAAAACAAAAAAATCTTACTGACCGCAAACTTGGTAGTTGTGTGTGATAGATAGATAGATAGATAGATAGATAGATAGATAGATAGATAGATAGATAGATAGGTGATAGATAGATAGATAGATAGATAGATAGATAGATAGATAGATAGATAGATAGATAGATAGATAGATAGATAAAAAAGGTCACTATAGTTGTAAATACATGAGTGAGTTTTATTAAATTTTTGCATCGGATTTTTGTCTGTGAAGAAAAGTTATATTGCATTCAGTAAAAATACAAAAAATACATAAAATATTAATGGGCAGAGTATACTGCCAGTACTTGATCCCGAAGGCACTTGCTATGTCGTTCAATGTGTTACATCTCACACAGCCAAAACCTTGAATAGATCAATTTTGCAACAGAACAGTGCTTTACTTTGGGATGTTTTGCTGTCCTAGAGCCTGGCATCCATAAATGTGTTGAGGGGGAAGATGTTTTCTCAAGAGATTAACCCTTAGGATATCCCCTGCACTAGAAAACAGACTCTCAGCTGATTCACACACAAAAAAACACGCACAAACTTACCCTGAAGTATGTGTTGTAATGTTGTATTGCAGGGTAGTCGCTAGGCAACAGTCTTACTCTTAAGCTATTCGAAACAAAAGGACACACTCAAAATCTTGCTCTGTGCCGAGTTGTAGAGGATCTTCAAATAAAGGAGAGTGAGAAGCTCTAAATCACAGATTCGGCTTTAGTAGAGCTGTCACTGGAGCAGTCATTAAAGGGATAGTTCATCCAAAAATTCTGTAACACTTTAGATTAGGGAACACTATTCACTATTAACTAGTTGCTTATTAGCATGCATATTACTAGCATATTGGCTGTTTATTAGTACTTATAAAGCACATATTAATGCACAACCCTATTCTAGATCCCATAACCCTGCTCAATACCTAAACATAAGTACTACAACAACTATCTTACTTAATATCAATAAGCAGCAAAGTTTATTGAAGGAAAACTCAGTTAATAGTGAATTTGTGTTCCCTAATCTAAAAAGTTACCATAATTCTGTCATCATGTACTCAGCCTTGTGAAATTTCAAAACACCTGACTGTGAAACACAAAAGATATTTATCACAATGTTCATACTGCTGTTTTTCATACAATGAATGTGGAAAAAGTGATTCATTGTATGGAAAAGAACACCGTGTTGAATATCTCTACATTCATGTTATATCAAATCATAAGGGGTTGGAACGACATGAGTGTGAGTAAATGATGACAGAATTTTAGTTTTGGATCAACCATCTCATTTTTTTGAACTGCCTTAGTTAATTTTGGCATCAGCTGCTTTTTCGTATAATTAGATAAGCAAGTGCACCAACAAGGAAAAACTTACCAGATGAACTCTATAGATGGTAAAAAGACTTTCAAAGAGAAAGAGAGAGAGAGAGACTTGTAATCCCTGTGCGGTGGCCTCCTGTCATGTGGTGTTCATTTCTGTCATGCCTTCTTCCTCTTTTTCATCTATCAATGATGGCTTCTCTCCCCTCCTCCTCATATTGCACAACAGCTTCCTTTCTACAAGGCTCAGGGTATGAATGAAAATCTAACCCGTGTCACATGCCACTGGCTGGGGTCAGATGCTCCCTGACTGCTGAGTTGTGCTGCCTCGCCAGACTTTGTAAGCTACTGTCCTGCACTATAGGGCATCAGGGATCATATCAGGGTCATGTGGTCAGATACAGCAATGAGCAACAGCAGTGCACAGTTGACAGCCAGACGCTACCTTATTTCATAGTGTCACTCTTAGTCTGCTGCTGTTGAACTGTGGAGCAAAAATGGCAGAGATTTTAAGAAATAGTTTCTATTTGCTTATTTATTCACATTCATATTGTCCAGTTCAATACAAGATATTTTTGTTGTATGGACATTTTTTTTCAATTAAAAGTATACTGTGTTGCAACAACATGAGAGTGAGTAAATGTAGATTTGGTTGCACTGTTCCTTTAAGAGAAGCGAATCTGATGAAAGAACATCGCAATGACATAGTTTGTGTCCTGCAACATCAGGGTCAAATGTAACGATATCAAAGGCAAGACATCCAGGATGACTCTTGGTAGTCAAATTTGACATTACAATGACATGACTATTAGTCATCAAACCTGATGCCTTGATGCCTGGTGCCGTATTTGATTTGAAAAGCAAGGCAAGAATTTTCATTTTTATTTGTTATAACTAATAAATATAAGTGGTCATATGAATGACTTTTGTGGTGTTTTTTGTACTTTTTAGAGCTTGAAAGACATCATCATGAACTGTTGATGTATAAAAACAACAAAATGTGTGATACTACAAATGATTATACAAATTAATTATTTAATGTTTTACAGAAAAACAACATTTGAACTAATCCTTTAATAAGGAACTGACAACTCTCTTATTGGTTTTTTAAAGTGGCTGACATCTTTTTTTTGTAACTATAATTTATATAGTTTCTTGTAAATACTGTAAAAAATCTTAGGACATTTTGCAGTGAATTTCTATAAGTGTGATTTTATTTTAGTAAGATATTGCTGTTTTGTAGGGGATCTTAGGAATGCATTTTGGGGAAACACCAGGCAAATATGGTAAAACAAATCTATGAAATATCTGATAATCTTATGAAAATGAAATGGGTTAACACGCTCATCACTGCATTTTTAATGAGTTGCCCGAAAATATATATTAATACAAAAATTCAGACTCGTGTAAATGTTGCAAACACCCATTTTTGTACAAATGAAATGAATCAGAATGTATAGTATAAGCACATTATTCTGCATTATGTTTCATACCATTTAAATTATTTTCAAAATGTGATTCTTGTACAGTATTTTTTAAATGGCTATTACATGCAGGCACTGCTAATTCATATAGAAACTAGCTTGCAAATGCTGAATATAAGCATATTTTATAAGTATAAAAAAATAATATAAGCATAATAATATAAACATAAAAAACTCAAAGGATAAGTCAACAATCAAACTGTATGCTTTTTATCCAATTTAATTTGCAATAAACTGATACACCATGTTCAGCCTCAGCATAGAAAGGCAGTGATGTCACAGTTCAGGACATGCTGCTATATTAAAAGACAATTAACCCTTGACTGTTGACCTCTTCTCAGATGTCTAGCAGCTACTCCTGTCTGTACACACATTCACTTCCATCACCCCTAACCTGCAGGGTCACGGATGACTGCTTGTGGAAACATTTGTATTTTTAGTAACCCATTTAGAAAATGTTCACTAGAAAGATGTTTGCCATCATCATCATGCATGGGCACCTCTTCCACAGTTGGATGTAAAATTAATGTATGAACATATTGGAGTAAACTATGCCAACTAAAAGGATAAGGATGTCCAGAACTGTCTGCAGTCCAAATATTTTAATGCATGCAGTGACCATGTCTCTTGTGATTTATGTTTGTCTGTTTAACCTCCTCTCGTTCTAGTGGCAGGATGCCGTGTGGAATGTACACACCTTAGATCATGACAGAGAGAGAGAAGGAAGGAAGGGAGGGAAAGAGGAAGTGAAGCACATCCGCCACATGCATCTGGGCTGAGGGGGATCCTCTTCCTTGGCTGCTGGTCTACATGTGGAAAGGACCAGGATGCCCACTGACGAATCACACTGCAGTTTTGGTCTAATTAAAATATTCTGATTCTGACTTTGCAGGTGGGACATATTGTTCATCTTTCATCTAATGTAAATGATAATTCAATAGCTATTATGAAATATATGGTTAAGTAGGTTCATTTCTTCATATACATTTTTGACATTTCAAGTTATAAATTAAAGTGCCCCTAATATGCCATTTTTAAGGTTCCTAATATTGTTCTGGGAGTCTCCTACAATAGGTTTACATGCATGCAAGGTCAAAAACTGCTCTCGCTTTCTCAAAATATGCATTTAATATCTCATTTTCCAACGATTCTCAAATGATTCGTTCAAAGCAGTTCTAAGATTCAGTCTCTCTAAGCCCCTCCTTTCCATGAGCCTACTCTGCTCTGATTGGTCAGATGGCCCAGTCTGTTGTGATTGGTGTTGAAAACGATATGTCTATTGCCATAGCCAGGGACGTGCACAGACATTTTGAGGGGCAGGGGCTCAAGTGGAAAAAGGGCACTGATCATATTTATAAAAAAAAAAATTCTAAACAAAACAATATATTGGCACAACTCTGACTTGCTTACCAATTTATTTTAATTCCCTCACACTCACCCAATTGTTTCGTGTTGAGAGGGGCAGGGGCTCAAGTGGAAAAAGGGCACTGATCATATTTATTAAAAAAAAAATTCTAAACAAAACAATATATTGGCACAACTCTGACTTGCTTACCAATTTATTTTAATTCCCTCACACTCACCCAATTGTTTCGTGTTGATTAATTTTTCAACAGATGTCTACAAAATAATCAGTTCACATAGAGACCATGGTCTTCTTTAACATTCACTAATTTTATCACAAGAACAGCTAACAGCAAAGGAAACTAAGCCACAATGTGCATGTTTTCTTTGCTACCAGTTTCAAGTATATAATTAGAATAAATTACTGCACAAAGGAGAGGGACATATTTTTACAAAGAATTTGACAATAAATGGTTTTAATTATTTTGGTGTTATTGTACTATATAACACTTCAAAATCAACAAAGACCTTCACACTAAACTGATTTATTATTTTACAGGAAAAACACTGCAAAAATAATTAAAACACACTGCACAATTATTAAGTTATTGTTAAAGGCAGGACACTTCATGTACTGTTAAATTTTCAGATTTTGGTCTATTTTGCTTCCATGTCTTGTTTTGCGCTAATGGAAAGGAAATTTCCAATATACACATTAAGGTGTTTGTTTTAAGCCTACTATCCTCGTCTGTTTGCTTCTGTCGATTTCTTCTAAATTATCAAAAACAAGCTATCTGCATATTTAAACATAACATTTCAAGGGAAAAGAGTCTTGATGTAGGTCATTAACTAATAACTGGGAAAGTTCTGTGGTGATATGCTTTATTTTCACTTAATGCCTGATTTGCATATCAATGTGGCGATTCTGATGACGTTATTGATTTTATTGTATTCAGCTGTCGTTTCTCCATTAAGTTAGCCTGTATGCCCATGATATATTGCCTTAGCTAAACTTTAGCTAACTTATTACATGGTAGCTCATGAGTCATGGATGTTAGCAAGACAAATTAACTATATTTGCCTTTTGTCTTTTGGATAATAAGCTGTAAATTCGAGGCACAGGTAGCTTAGTCTAGCTTAGCCATCACTCACCTCTACACAAGACAAACACAACTGGAAAGGGAGGGAGGCACTGTTGCCAAGATAAACTCTGGCAAGATAAACAAGCAACTGCAGCTTCAAAAACAAGCCCAAAACAAGCCCAATATTTTTTTATGATTTATTATCATCAATATTATTTATTATTAATTATTTATTACTAATAAATGAGCCTGCAACATATTAAACTGAAACCACTCTATTATCTGAAAAGCAAAAACCTGATATTTGACAAAAATCAGCAAACTGCAACAAAGTGAGAATAAAACTCATCTCCAATCACCTGTGTGCAGAATAGGATTGGAGAGATGCAAAAGGACCACTCTTTTATCTGAAAAGCAAAACCAGATATGTTATTTTACAAAAATCAGCAAACTGCAACAAAGCAGGAACAGAACTCTTCTCCAATCACCAGTGAGCAGAATAGGATTGGAGAGATGCAAAAGGAGAAAAACACAAGAGCTTCAAAGGGGAGCTGTAACGTAGCCACATATTTATAGCCTACTAAAATATAGCCTATTCGAACCAAATGTATAAACCTTTAGTATACTTATTTTTTATTACAGCCCGTGATAGTTAATACATTACAAAAACATTGTAAAAATGAATAATTAGGCTAAAATAAAGTCATCCCACTCCATCATTGCTTGGATTACAGCATCACACGGCTTGTTTTTGAACATGATTTTTCTCCAATGAGGGGGAGGAGGGGGCGGAACATTTGGCAAATTACGATGCAGCACTTATTGCACTGGTTGGCTATTAACTGTGAGCAGACAGAGTGTCAATCAATGCATTGAAGAATACGGCGAACATAAACAAAGAAACAAAGTTGTCATACTTCCCTATAACAAGCAACCATATTTTTTTAAATAAGCCCAAAAAACCGCAACCTTTGCGGGATTTTTTTCACGCAACTTTACAAAAAAAGAAGCCCAAAGTCGCGTATAATACGCAGACTTGGCAACACTGGAGGGAGGGCTTCACCTCCAAAAGGGTCTGGCTGCAGACTTGCGCTTGCATTCTCAGACTTGCACTCTCAGACTTGCATTCTCAGACTTGCACTCTCAGACGCTTGCACTTCCGCTAGTGACGTCACTTGCAGTCTTGATTTTTTGAAATTTTGTTCTGTTTATTTATTCTTTTTGTTTGAATCTCTCAACATTTTACAACAGTAGCCAGGTGGTGAAGACAAGACAAAAGAAACTAAATTACTAAGTCACTTGCAATCGCCACAAATCGTGCGTGTTGCCAATGGAGACAAGACGCTGTGGTGGTAATTAAACGATTAAAATGAATTTTGTACCATAACCTACAGGGTCCTGCAAGACATCTGTAGGAGAAAAAGACAAGACCCGCAAATCCGTGGCCAAAGAACAGCAGAATATGAACCCAATGCGCAAAGTCTCTCGCTAAGCGTTTTCCTCCTGTAGAAAAACAAACACTTAACATGGCTTAATGTATTAAGATGCTATTAAAATATCAAATTCAATATACAGTTTATTAATATAATGAATATGTATATAGTATTTTCCTCCCACACCGCAAAACGTGGCATA
>NW_015505388.1:763525-840076 GCF_001515645.1 Sinocyclocheilus grahami | reverse complement strand
ATTTTGTTCTATTTATTTATTCTTTTTGTTTGAATCTCTGAACATTTTACAACAGTAGCCAGGTGGTGAAGACAAGACAAAAGAAACTAAATTACGAATTGACTTGCAATCGCCACTTGCACTCTCCGATGCCTGCGATTTCACTTGCAATCTACACAAATCGTGCGTGTTGCCAATGGAGACAAGACGCTGTGGTGGTAATTAAACGATTAAAATGAATTTTGTACCATAACCTACAGGGTCCTGCAAGACATCTGTAGGAGAAAAAGACAAGACCCGCAAATCCGTGGCCAAAGAACAGCAGAATATGAACCCAATGCGCAAAGTCTCTCGCTAAGCGTTTTCCTCCTGTAGAAAAACAAACACTTAACATGGCTTAATGTATTAAGATGCTATTAAAATATCAAATTCAATATACAGTTTATTAATATAATGAATATGTATATAGTATTTTCCTCCCACACCGCAAAACGTGGCATACTCTGGCATAATGGACTAAGATGATAAAGACCAAACTCAGTGCTCTTCATTATTAAAATATAGCCTACATAACTAATATACAGGCAAGCAGGTGAGCCCAGAATTAATGCAACACGCAAAGTTTCGCGTTAAGCGTTTTTCCATATAGAATAAACTTTCTACAGCTCTTTTATGTCATTGTCTTTGTCCATTAAGCTACATTACGTGTTTTCTTTATAATGATTTTTTATGGGAGGAAAAATTTTAACGTGCAATTTAATGCATTGCGTTCTGGGCTCGTCTGCTTGCCTGTACGGAGTTGATCCTTTTAAAATCACTTAATGCATTTCATAATGCACGTTCATATTTGCTGTTCTGTATATACTTTGAGTCAACAACAAGACATATAGGCTACTGAATTGTCTTTATCATCCGTTATTATGCCACATATGTTTTTCTACAGGAGGAAAACGCTTAAGGAGAGACTTTGTGCATTGCGTTCATATTCTGCTGTTCTGTAGCCACGGATTTGCGGGTCTTGTCTTTTTCTTGCAGGACCCTGTATGTTATAGTACTAAATTAGTTGTAATCGTTTAATCACCACAGCTTCTTGTCTCCATTGGCAACACGCACGATTTGTGCCGATTGCAAGTGACGTCGCAGGTATCGGAGAGTGCAAGTGATGATTGCAAGTGACTTTGTAAATTAGTTTCTTTTTTCTTGTCTTCACCACCTGGCTGCTGTTGTAAAATGTTGAGAGATTCAAACAAAAAGTAATCAATACATAGAACAAAATAAAAAATAAAAAAGACTGCAAGTGACTTCGCTAGCAGAAGCGCAAGTGTCTGAGAGTGCAAGTCTGAGAATGCACGTCTGAGAGTGCAAGTGCAAGGCTGCAGCCAGACCCTTCTCTTCACTTCTGCGGCTCTCTGCCTGTCTGTGATGTGCCGATCCAACGTGATCTCATGATAATTCGTATGTATTTTACGTAAAATAAATTGCGTATTTATAAAATGATAAAAATGCATATTCGCTATAAAATGGGTAGGTTTAGGTTTGGGGGCAGGTTAAGGGGTCTAAAAATCGAAATCGCTTATTAATAAAATGATAAAAATGCATTGATATGAATATCTAAATGATATAAAAGATACGTACATATTTTTACGTTTTTTAGCTAAAAATACGTAGCGATTTGTACGTTTTAAACGTTGAAATACGTCTAAATTGTACGTTTTAGCATGACTAAAAACGTACAAAAGTGTACGTTTTGTGCTTGTAAATGTTACGTATTTATACCTACGTATAAACATGAGACCAGGCTGGCCGATCAGTGTGTGCTACACTGCTATGCTGCGCGCCTATGGGCTTACATTTCTGCCACAATTCTGCACACGAAAGATCACATTTTGAGCGCACAAAAGTGCATTTTGCACGCGCGCGATCTGAGTTTTGTGGAGAAAATGTTCGTTTCGCAAAGCAAAAAGTCTTTCGAGCGCACGGAAATCAGTTTTGCATTTAAAATAAGTTTTTGGATGTGTGCAGACCTTCTCTTTTGCCCGTGCAACGTTTCACTAGCTTGCTCACCTGAAGCCCGCCCTCTGTGCTCGCTAAATGCCAACAGCTTGCGTGCTCAACACAACCCAGCCTTACAATGTGCCATAATCCCAGCCAATCAGAGACCGAGGCTGCTAAATTCTGATTGGCTGCCTTGACAACCAATCACAACATTTCTTGCATTACCTCGACAGCAGAAGAGGAAAAATACAGTGCATGCATAATTATTATGCAAGTTGATATTCTGGTCATATTTAAAATATGATCAGAATATCAACTCGCATAATAATTATGCATGCACTGTATTTTTTCCTCTTCTGCTATCGAGGTAATGCAAGAAATGTTGTGATTGGTTGTCAAGGCAGCCAATCAGAATTTAGCAGCCTCGGTCTCTGATTGGCTGGAATTATGGCACATTGTAAGGCTGGGTTGTGTTGAGCACGCAAGCTGTTGGCATTTAGGCGAGCACAGAGGGCAGGCATCAGGTGAGCAAGCTAGTGAAAGTTGCACAAAAGAGAAGGTCTGCACACATCCATAAACGTATTTTAAATGCAAAACTGATTTCCGTGCGCTCGAAAGACTTTTTTCTTTGCGAAACGAACATTTTCTCCACAAAACTGTGCAAAATGAACTTTCGTGCGCTCAAAATATGATCTTTCGCGCGCAGAATTGTGGCAGAAATGTAAGCCCATACGCGCCTACACGGAGATGAGGAGGTGAGAAAGGTATCGGAAGTTGGTCTCAACATTTCCCGACCCGACCTGATGTTTAGATTTTTTTATTTGTTTTACAAGGAAATCTGTGCGCAAACAGAAACACACGCATATATACATATATTAATTTATAATATAAAAAAAACTCCCCAGAAAAAAGGGCAGGGGCTCAAGCCCCCTTTGATGTCTATGTGTACACGTGCCTGGCCATAGCTCCATATTTTGAATGCTCGATAACAAAACAGATATAATAGATATAAACATTTATTATTTATCATACTTACAGGTTGTGATTTAGTGGCGCCAGCTGGTCCAAAAAAACTGGGCACTGATCCATCTTTCAAGAGCCAGCGTTTTGTGAATCCTGCATTGAACTTCCCGAGATTAGAGAAGCAGTTGTCAGTAAAATGATGGGAGCACAAAAAAGATTGTGGTTGTACTTCTGTGGTACAGTGTAAAAATATATATTTTAACAACTGATTCTTTGCAGCGTCATCTTTCGGAAGTGAAAATAAATCAAATTTACTTTCACAGCGTCTTCTGGACATGATGTTTACCACACAAACAAGCTATAGTGTTTAAGGGTGGGGCAACGCAGAATATAGGCGGGAATTATGCAAATGTGTAACCCTGTGACGTGTAGCCGTCACGGAAGTGGGATTCGAATTACTGGCGACTCATTTCGGCTGTTCAGAGTCGATTCTTTCTTTTGGGAGACAATAACTTTATTAATCATGCATTTTCGCCTTTACAACTTTGCAGATCATTAACATTCACATTACACACTGCATGAAAGGCAGTATTTGAAATGGCATAATAGGGGCACTTTAACAAATGAATAGTCAATGTATTATGAATGAACAGGAATTAACAATGAACATTAGTGTAATAGCTATGTACACTACTGTTCAAAATTTTGGGGTCTGTAAGTTGTTTTTATTTTAAATTTTTATTAATGCATTTATTCAGCAAAGATACATTAAATTGAATGAGAGTATGGGCATTTATAATATTACAAAAGATTTCTATTTCAAATAAATGGTTTCTTTTAAATTTTCTGTTAATTAAAGAATTCTGGGGGGAAAAGCTTCATGGTTTCCACAAAAAAATATTAAGCAGCACAATAGTTTACAACATAATAATGGTAATAAATAAAAACTGTTTTTGATATCCAATTAGCCATCACAGTAAAAATTACAATTTAAAATATATTAAAATCTTCCTTGGCAAGCATAAGAGACATCTTTTAGAAATATATATATAAAAAATATACTGACCCCACACTTTTGAACTGTAGTGTATAAACAGCCAAATCAACAAAAAACATCAAAAATCATAAAGCATATTTGACTATTTTTTATTTACAATTTTGTTTTTGAATCTCAGTTAAGTTTTAGTTGTTTTATGCTACATCCTTTTATTTGTTATTTAGTATCATTATGACATAGCTTTGCAAATTGTTCCATTTGCCCACAATGACATTTTATCCTAATTATCATAATTATCATAATATCCTCAAAGTTATAGTTTAGGTTTTATACATCAAGATCATTACAACACAGCTGCAGTAGTTTATTATGGGGTCATTGATTCGATCAGATTAACTCACCACTAGTAGCCCAGTGTAGGAGATTAATTACTAAATCAAATGTAATTTTCTCTGTACTTCTAATTAGCTTTTATTAATTTTGTAGTGCACATTTATACTTTCAGATTATTTTTTGTTCTTCAAACTCCACATTTTTATGTCTATTTAAGTTAACAAAAAGATGACTTCACTGTTAGTTTCTCTCTTTGTAATACTTTTGGTAGCAGTAACCTCGGAAGCAACAAACAAAATGTTCCTTTAATCTGATAGCTGAGGTGACTACTGGTCCACATCATGTCAGCGCCGGACCCACAGACACTGTTTTGACCCTGAACTCCTTCATATGTGACTTGCTTTCAGTGTGGTCTCTACGTATACACTTAACACATTCCCACCCAGTCTGCCATGGTCATGAGACTAGCACATGTGTGTATTGTACACTCTGCATGAGGTAGCAGCATTACCTACAGGATAAACCTATAAACCTCTACAGCAGGACAAGACTTGCAGCATGTTGATGGAGTGTATCAGGTTGTTAAAGCTTTACAAGTACTTGGTACTGAGTAATGCAGACAGAATGCATTCCCACCCACACAGAGATGCCAAACAATCACACCAAACCCATGGCACAGCCGTCAGGCGCAGGCATGAGTCATATCAGGGCTTGGATGTTAGCCATCAGTACGGAGATTTGGTATTGGATAGGCAGCTTCCGGCTCCCAGGAGACTCTTTTTTATCATTCACGGCATAATGATCTGATTCAGATAACTGAAGAATAATTAAATGGACTTACTTTACTCTATATACTTTTGTGCCAATAAAAATGAATGAAACTTTTCAAGAAACTTATGAAAATACGAAATGAAACTGAATAAAATGTCTTTGAAACTAAAAAAAAAAAAAAATCAACTTTGACTTTGTTTTTAATTCACTTCATGTTTTGCTAACTGTTATTTGTTTATTCCTGATGATTCTTTTGCATTTTAGGGTCTAATTAGGTTGTGCTGTTACAATTTAAAGAGAATACTAGTATCATATATATATATACATATGTGTGTGTGTGTGTGTGTGTGTGTGTGTGTGTGTGTTCAGCCATCAAGAAAGTCTCACTACAAACAGGCAATCAAGGTTGGGCCATAACAAAAAAATCGACTTTGACTTTGTTTTTAATTCACTTCATGTTTTGCTAACTGTTATTTGTTTATTCCTGATGATTCTTTTGCATTTTAGGGTCTAATTAGGTTGTGCTGTTACAATTTAAAGAGAATACTAGTATCATATATATATATACATATGTGTGTGTGTGTGTGTGTGTGTGTGTGTGTGTGTGTGTGTGTGCATTCAGCCATCAAGAAAGTCTCACTACAAACAGGCAATCAAGGTTGACAACCCTGGCCATAACACTTAGCATATGCACTTAGACTACCACAATTAATGATCACTTAATTCTGAAGAATTCAAACAATCTGAAAATTACAATCGTGGCTTGTCAGACTGTACAGACCTCAAAGGTCATTTCATTACATATTCCACACAAAGAATGTTCTTGCTGCCAATTGTTTTTATAATGCTGATAATTATGTTTAGTTCTTTTATTTAGTTAAAATTATCATCTCAAATTAAAAATTGGAAATACATTTTTAAAAATCATCGACTCTTTCAATTGTGACTTTTATAAACCAGTAGAATGAATGTAATTGAAAACATGAATTGATTCAAATCAATTTACATTCTTTATTGAGAGAATTGTGCCAGAATGGCGAGCGAAATCTCTGGGAGCGTAAATGAAAACTCTGGAAGCGCATTTGTGTGTATAGATCAGTGAAAAAGAAGAAGAGAAAACAGTTAGCAAAACATGATTTATTTATTTCTTTATGGAATGGAGTCTATGCAGCTAAGTGAAATGCAGAAACTTTCGTCAGTTTCTAATCTGCCCTTGGCACTGAGGTCAATGTAAGCTGCGCTGATATAAAGAGATTCTCTATGAGTCACTCAGGTATTAAGAGAAAATACAATGCTCCTGCGAGCACTCTTTTAATGTGGGGTTTTATTGTCAAATGCATTTGTGCACCAAAGAAAATTTCCACAGTGCCTTTTAATGCTTGTGCAAAGACACATCCAAGCGTGCAAACTAATAGCCCCATATATACAACATGTAAAGTGCATGCTTGGGATCCCCTGCTTTGCCAAGTGTTTTATATGCAGCGTTTCCATATTGTATTACATTACAGTCCAATATTATAATGCGCTACAAGGACTACACTCAGGTATTAAGAGAAAATACAATGCTCCTGCGAGCACTCTTTTAATGTGGGGTTTTATTGTCAAATGCATTTGTGCACCAAAGAAAATTTCCACAGTGCCTTTTAATGCTTGTGCAAAGACACATCCAAGCGTGCAAACTAATAGCCCCATATATACAACATGTAAAGTGCATGCTTGGGATCCCCTCCTTTGCCAAGTGTTTTATATGCAGCGTTTCCATATTGTATTACATTACAGTCCAATATTATAATGCGCTACAAGGACTATGGGAGGTAGAAAGAACATCTATAATATATTTGAATAGATCTACTCTTGTGTGGGGTGTGAAAAGGTCAGGGCTGACTGAGATTAATGTCGCTATATGACCTTTGCAGGTTATCTGGGTATTACACCACATTCAAACCAACTACACTATGGTGTGTGTGTGTGTGTGTGTGTTTTGTGCGGCCATGACTTGTTCGTATCTGATTTATGGTGAGAGAAAATAAAAACGAGAGGCGTTTGCTTACAGTCGGAAAACTTCATGAAAAAACGCACGCCGTGCATATATTCTGAACGAATGACGTCAGTGCTGTCGGTCAGCCCTCACTCCACACTGCACCCTTCACCTTTGACCCATTAAAGAGAAGCCGTGTAAATGTGCGATCTGTGGCGAGGCGTCTCGGTGGTCAGATAAATGCGTGGACGTTTCTCTGCGGTTAATCTGCCTCTATCAGTCCTCGCAGTTACCCAAGGGAAGCCCTGACAGAGCATCAATTAGCATTCCACACAAGCCCAACCATGGCCCCGGAGGACCCCCGCTGATGTCATCACACAGCTCTTGCCGCACAAGATATCAAAGCAGCGATTTACTTCCATTACACGCTATTCAGAGGTTTACATTACTGGAATACTTTCACCCTGGACACTTTCCCCTCTGGAAATGCAAGTGCGAATAAACTCGTTGCTGCGAACGATTGGATAACCGCAACGTCAGCGTTTTAGCTCACAAAGAACAGAAGTGTTCTTGTCTGAAAAGAAAGTGGTGCCCGTTTATGATTTAATAACTGTTAAGTTTGCAGATATGAGACTTCCTGTAGCGCAACAGGTGTTAGCAATGCAGTGTCAAAACAAACTAATACAATGTAAACCCTGCGTTCAATGTAAAACATTGTAAATAAGTTTAAGCAAAAACAAGCTTTTTATTATTCATATATTGTATTTCAATTAAAATGTAACAGTTGTCAGACATTTGAATCACTGTGAAACGGTTTCGTCCCTCATCTGAGGGGTGTGAATTTAGCGCTTCATGAAGGGAATACAATCACATGACGGCTGTGTCTGTTGGGGTGAGCAGACAGATGGGAAGTGGCTGTTCCTGGAGCAGCTCGAGTGTGTTTTCCCTGTTCCTGTTGTTTTATTGAAGTGATTCCAGTATCCGCTGGCTAGGCAGTGGCCTGCAGTATAGAGCGCATACAGAGGCTCATGACCACCTGCCTCCATATTCCTGTTGTACAAACAGTAGTGCAAGGGGAAATGGCATCATTGGAAACACCTGTGCCAGTCTGCCATAATGGTCCGCTGCATTCAGACCCCCCTCCACTTTCATTTCTCTGTTCATTCTTTTGTACTGCCTAAAAGTCACACTAGGCTTTGAGCATGTGATGTTACATCGCAATGAATAGCAGCATAATGCTATGTATGCCAATTAAATGTTTTTAAATAAATATAAAATACAAATAATTTTTAAACATGTTTTTTTAAATACACTTGTTCCGTTTACCAGGAACTTTGCAAACAGTATACAGCTCTGAGAGTTGTTCTTTTTATTTGACCCAAGAGGTCAAACAACTTTTATGTAAATTTCTAGAGGTCAGAGTTGACCAAACTTGGCACAAGTTTGCAAAACTTCTTCACATGTGCTTGCATTTTCCCTTTCCTATGCATATGGATGGAAGTGAATGGCACTTAAAGTCTTAAGTTGTTTTGATAAAAGCATTTACTAAATGATTAAATGTAAATGTCATAACTATGTTAAACATCAAATATTTTCTGACTGGGCATACTTGCATTCCGTGTGAACAAACAAATTGCTTGTTGCAGGAAACCTGTTTGTTTCAAACACATAGGGACAATACAAGGAATTTCAAATGGTCTTTTGGAATGTGGTTCTCTTATAAACGTCTAAGAACCTAACCTTAGCAAACTACAAGTACTCTTTGGCGCTTAACAGGAATTTTGTAATATTGCATTATCATGCGGTGTCACAAACTCTCTGGATTGCTTTTATATTATGCAATAATATGGAATATACTGCATTCGCTGCTGTATGAATGCATTTTGAAAAGACACATAACACAAAGCGAGGACTGTGAGAGATGTGCTACAGCATTCCTCCAAGGTATTTCTGTCAATATTGTAGTCAGATTGTGTGAAGACTTAATGAACCGAGTTCTCTGGGGGGCTTCAGGCTTTCTTCAGTTCTTCATTAGTTTTTCTATGCGACGAATCCCTAAAGACATAACGTACGCAATATAGGTAGATTTCAGAATGTGATTTTATATTGCATGAATGCTGAATTTTTCTTCGAACTTTCATTGTGTGTGTGTGTTGTATTCAGACAGATGGGTAATAGTGATAAGAAGCTCTTCTGGGTGTACGGCTGAAATATCTTGGATGCCTTTTTAATCCCTGGTGAAATTTGACAGTCTGTCATTGGACAGAATCCGTGCAGCCTCCCAAATATCAAGCTGAACCCACGGTAAGAATAAACACGAGGAGAAAAATTGGACACATCATAGTTTTTATACTTTCAGCAGTTTATTGTGTTTTATTCTCATAGAAGTTAAGTCTTTTTCAAGCATGCATAATGACAACGACTCACCTTTTCCATTTCTAAGCAGAGCAGAATTTTTCTGCTGGCCTGAAACCCAGCAGACAATGTAGCTGTAGATTGTACCACACAGAAATCTACATTGTATGCCAGGTTCACGACAGCACAAAAGAATTCATCCTTCGCTCTCCGAAACCAATGCGATTCAGCATGTCTAACTCTTATTATTTGTCAGCCTTCAACAACTCAAAAACATTTGCACAAAGACAGCCCCTTGTGACAGGCAAATCACAAAGAGAATGTGACACGTTGCCTTGTCCTTTGTTACCTAATCACTTAAACTGAATCTTCAGCAGTCAAACAAGAAACAATGTTTCAATCCTTCCTTTCAAAGGCGTCTGAAATGGTCTGAAAAGACAAGCTACACTCTGACAGTTCACTCACCTTGATCAAATTTTTTTGAGGAAAAGCAAAAAAAACAAAAAAACAACAACAATAAACTAGGCAACACCACCAAATCAGTCTGGTCTATTTGAAAGACCGAGTCCTGTTCTGACAGGATGAGGCACACATTGTGATAACATACCGCACAATCTGAAAGGAATGTGCCAACAGGAAGCAGAAAATGCCATCAGAGACCCAGTAGCCAGATGTAGCTGCTGATTGCAACACAGGATCTACACTGACTACTGAGCACCTCATAAGCACCCTAACAAGCCACTGGCAGCGGTCGTCCACTTGAGCTGTCCTCAGCGCCTGAGGAAGACAGAGACAAAGAAGCAAATGGTTAGACAACCCCAAATCAAAGTGTCTGCAGCTCCGGAGGACGACAACAGCCCTCCTTTTTGCTCGCAGCACACAGACAGGCATCACCGGGGAGGGGGAGCTAATCTCCCGATGGGCATTTTTAAGCATGCCGTTAGCACTCTTGCAAATATTTCTAATTCTTTCCCATTAGCCTGGAGGCAGGACGGCAGGCAGGCAGGCAGACAGAGGCCACGTCTCCGATGGGTTTTAAAGGTGTTCATCACACCCTTTTAATCTAACCAGACCTGCTTTGTGCTTTTTTCTCATAACAAACACTACCATAAACCTTTGTTTGACCAGAGTATTGTGTTAAGGCTGTTAGATATCATGAAAATGTAAGCCTAAAATGTATATCATTAAATGTTTTGTGACTATTATTTCCCGAATCCACTTAGTGGTTTGGCACGCATTAGGCTACATCATTCAGAGCACTCAATTCAAGTCTTATTAATTAAAAGTGGGTGCTTGTTTGTCGCCAAAGGTGTACTTTGATTGGGTCGGTGACTAATTAAATCATCCTCAGCTAGACAAACAAAAGCGAGTGACTCACATATAGTGCTAAATACTTCCTGTTGGCAAGGATGCTGAGAGTGTAAGGCCAATTATGTACAAGAATATTGTTCTGGTTAACAATACAGCTTGACTGACAGGAGCATGCAGAGACTGTAGGCCGTCTTTGCACCCTCCTGTAAAGGCTCCAGCTCTGCATACCTGAGACCTCGTGACTGTATTGATCAAACATAGTTCGACCAGCTGATGGTCACTTGACTCCAATTTTTCTCCATTAGGGAGTTCATTCCTAACCTGAATTCCAATGCTCTGTGCCTGCTTGCTGTCAGTGTTCGGCACCTCTATAAGTAGTCTGATTAGACCATGGGACAGTGACTGCATGATGTCAGAGAACTACTGATGTTTTTTATCAAACAAGGATAGACTGATTGTCTGGTTGATTCCAGAATGGTAAAAGGACAGACATGTGGGGGTAAATTATATAAATGGGAACCTTGCCTGCAAATAATTACTATCAAGTTTCTTGGAATACAATGTAAATAGCACATTCAATTATTATGTAATCATTCAGTATCATGGTATATGGGTCAAAGAATACCAATAAATGTGCCCACAGAAAAAGAAAATTGTGTACCCATCAAATAATCATTATTACATTTTTTTTTCAGAACTATCACATCACATGACATTTTACAACCTTAAACAACCATAAACATATCAAAATGAATATTAATTCAGTTTTAAAAAAAAAGAATAATTTTATTCAGCAAGGGTGCATTAAATCTAAAGTGTCAGCAAGACGTTGTTATATTGTTACTAAAGAATTCTATTCCAAACAAATTATGTTTAAAAAAAAATTAATTAAAGAATCCTGGGGAAAAAAACGTATCTTTGTTTCCACAAAAATATTAAGCAGCACAGCTGTTTTCAAAATAAGAAGTGTTTATTGAGCACCAAATCAGCATATTAGAATAATTTCTGAAGGATCATGTGATACTGAAGACTGGCGTAATGGCTACTAAAATTTAGCTTTGTCATCACAGTCAATTAACTACATTTTAAAATATATTAATATTTCACTAATATATTTATATTACTGTTTTACTGTATTTTTTGATCATATAAATGCAGCCTTAGTGAACATAACAGACTTAAAAAAAATAAACGTACCAACCCCAACTTTTGAACAGTAGTGTAGACAGACAAAAAGATAAATTAAAGATAAAAACAAAAAATGAGCATCACACCATTGACCCATATTTCAAAGTATGACAAGATCTATCTATCACTGTAAGAGAGTGTTTTTGAATTAGTTAAGGCCATTTAGTGAGCAGTGAACTGTCATGTGAGAGTGGCCTTAATAGAATGGTGCTTGTAGAATGGATCTCTGTGTTGTTGTGTCTTGTAAACGTGGGCTTAGTTTATGATATGCTAGAGTTATGATTGTGCGGTTTAAATGAAAAACTGACTGTCTGCTTTGTTGACCGTAAAGTGCTTTGGATTCTATTTCTAGGGTTTAAAAATTCTGTCAAAATTTTCTGTTTCATTTCCAGAGTGACAGCTGATGTTGACAGCTATATTGTTTCATTCGGTTCCATTTACATTACTATTGTATTTTTTCTGGCAGCACCAACAACGGCCTCTGAAAATTAAATGCACGAACAGACACTTTGTAAAGACATGAATCACAAAAGCCATGCTTTAAGTAAACTAAACAATTCATGTGATCAATTTATAAATATACATGCATCTACCACCCCATTAGGTCTTCCTAATTTGCGCCGTTTTTTAATTTTCTTGTGTGTGGCGCTACATCAGGGTGGGGGAGCATGCCGTGAGGCTCTCAAGGGAGGTATGTGCTTCCTGCTGCAACACTATTGTCTGCTCCTAAAGAGAAGCCCCAGTCTGCGACTTCACATGAATGACTTGTAAACATTAGGAGAATTCCAGCACATTCCATTCATAACCTTCCACAGCCACTGCTCAGCACAAGGGCCTGCTAGTCAGCACATAATCACGGCTTGTATTGTAGATACTGAGGTTCTGAGCTAAGGTTCTTTTCAAAGTGCTGCAGCAGACATTTCTGCACATTTCAGATTAAATGTGATGGCAAGTTAAAGTGTAATAGCTTTGCAGCAGCCACTGATGTGGAAGCTGGTAGTCTATGAAAAATTTCTATTCAATTTGAACACTCGTTGTTCTGACAACTTTAAAATGTGTTAGACTGAATTTGTTATCACATTTTTCATTATACATTTATGCATCCACAAGACTGAATATACAAGATACAGAAATTTGCTGCAATATTAAATTATATATAAATTAATTATAAGCATGTGCTCACCTAAATTGAAATGAAGCATCATGTGATCTGAATAGATTGAGCCTGTCTGGATAACCCTGTAAGAAAAAAGAGAAAAAACAATAAAATATTTTTATTAAAAACCCATATAGCTAAACATATCTCAAATGCCATGTAAGTCATCTGACATCAATAACACTAAGAAATGTCTAAAAATGGATCTTTGGAAGGACCCAATCCAACATAGGCCCCTTACTGAAATAGTGAGGTCCACTTTTTACCCCAGACAGGGCTTTTCTTTGAGCACACAAACAAAAGGCTTTTCCAGGGGACTAAGGATGAGATGCTACCACCTTCCTTGTCCATGCACTTAAAATAAGAAATGTAAAAATGTCCCTAAAAAACATCTGTAGATTGAGCTAAAGGCCTCTTGCTTATGACTCCTATATGGCACCTTATAACAGCACTTTCCATGCTTTGGAATAATCTTTGGTAGTGATCAAAGAGAGAATTGCACAAAGCATTACAGGTAAATTCATGATGTTTCTTAAAAAGTGTAAAAATGTCTTATGAACAGACATCAAAGTTACAACTCGTCAAAGCCTTGAGGGGAACTCCAGAGCGATATTTCAAGGAGAGAGAGTGATTTCTCTCTAGGCTCCGTAATGAAAACCGAATCAAATAGTAAATGTGATTTATATAGCACCGCTTTTGATGAAAAATGTTCAGCAACATTAATGATAATGATCTATCATCTCTAATGAAGACGTTCACTGCAGGCAGAGCCCAGATCACAGCAGGCTTTGTGTTTATTGATGCGGATCCAGATACCGGGGCAGGTCCAAAACCAGAACTGATGAGCCTCCACTTGTACTACTCACTATTTACAAGACGTGGGCCAGGGCTGTCTTTTTAGGGGAAGGCTGAAGTTTGGAGGGGAGGAGAAAGGGAAGAGAGGAAGCTGCCAGGGTAACCTCCATGAGCTGGGCTATTCCTGGAGCCCCAGCGAGTTTCAGTTGATGTGGGTTTCCTCCTGGCTGCCTCGGAGATGACTAGCCTGACCACATCCAGATTTTGAGAGGAGCAGCAGGCGAGCCCCTGACCAGAATGCTGTCAATGTGGTTGGCAACTAAACAGGAACTGAATCATTACCCACAGCAGCCCTGAGCACAGGATGAAGGGGAACCCAGGCAAGTGTTCGAGAGGGTGTGTGTGTGTGTGTGTGTGTGTGTGTTGCACATGCCAATGTGTTTGTAGGTGAGCACAAGAAAATCAATGTTATGAATGATTCAAACCTCATAGAAACACCATTTCAGTTCTGGTCAGACGTCACCGAAGACCACTTTGTTGAACCTTAAATTTCTGAGATACACAGTATCACTTATAAGACTGTCTAGTCTGCTAACAGAACTATTTTGATCTTTGAGGTGATCTGTCTGACAGTCGACCCTCATGGCTTAAGGCAAAAATACATTTTCTACTGAAGGCTCTGGCTGTGTTTTGTTTTCGCCGCCTTTGACCTCCTACCTACATGGGGCAATGCTTCTAAAGAAGACTGGACTGCTTTCTGTCAATACTGGCTGTTTGCTATAAATGTGCTCGCATTGAAAACAAGCAGGGGAAGGGGTCTGGGCTTCATTCAAAATAAAAAAATATATTGCTTTCACAAAGAGGTGGTCTCTTGTCACTGAGAAAGCGGGAGGGTTGGTTTTAAAGTCTAATTCGATTTAGAGTAAGTAGCCATGCTGTACCAGGCTTGATGAGGGATTGCGTCTGGGTAGCTTAGTGTTGGTAATCAACCTCGTTGATACGATTGTACGTGGAGAGTTTGGCCCTGGCTCCGTGAAAGTGTAAGGCAGATTCATTTAATTTCCCCTAAGCCCACTTGCCCCTTACAGGGGGGAGGGAAGAGTCAGATCTCTGCTTTCTACCAACTTTCTACGAATCAACGTGTAATTCTATTAGCCTGGTGGAAAGATCAGATAAGGGCACACAATCTGCCAGGTGAGGGTGAGGGAGGGTGAGCGTAATTGGTTCCGACTGGCTTCTAAAACATCACTAACCAGTGAGAGACTGGATCAGAAAAAGAAGCTCCATTTCCCCAAAGAGTTCAGGGAAGGTGAGAGGTTTCTGCCATGCTGCCATTGCACTGGGAGTTCCTCTTTTTGCCAAGACCTGACCGACTCCAAAGCCGGGAAGTCCATTTGCTTTATGGGTTGTAATGCGGGTCCCATTAGAGTGAAGCCCTACAGATGGGTCAGGTTTGAAGTGAAAGGCGATCCCTTAGCACTCTGAGGAGGACGGTGAAGTCTCACGCCAAACTACCATACACACGAAAAGCCACACACATACACTTTCCTGCCATTTGGAGATCTACTACTGAAAGCTCTGCACTGGACTCTCGGTAAGGAAAAGTGAGAGACTCTTTCCAGAGGGCTTCCCAAAGCTTACAGTCCCTTTACAAGGCCTTGGCAGAAGTGCAGGCTTAAGTGAGAAGGGAGAGAAAGATCGAGAGAGAATGAAGGAGACTGGCCCACAGCACACCCACTCACATGCTGGCCTGGAAAGCAAAAGCCTTCTATTCCCCAACGCGAACAACTCCCAGTGCTGCCCTGGGCCTGGTGCCGCTCTCGAAGCACACTGAAGCATATAGCATTACACCTAAATGAGAGCCGATAAATTCTTCTCCATTAGGGCAACACAACGCTCTTAAAATAGCTATAATACTCGCTCTGTTTGAGAGTGCACTAACCCTGCCGCTGATATGTGAACCACCTCCACCCCGGAGCACAGATCACAGAGGCTGTTAGGAGTTTGGATGCAGGTCTTCCAGGGCATGAAGCTGGGCTGCTCTGGCTTTCTGCTTTACATGCTGTCAGTGGTCCTATTTTTCTAGAAGTTGATATTAAAGCTCTTACAGAATAGAATCAGAAAGTTCAATACTGCCAAAACAATGAACATATTAAGACTTAACTATTGCAATGCAGCAACACAAAACGTCCACCATGCTGTTAAAAAAAACCTCTATACAAATAAATATGAAAATGTATCTATTATAGTTATATAGTCTATATTTATAATATAATATACTGAGTAAATTAAATTAGAAATAAAATAGAAAATGACATGTTCCATAGTGGTCCATTAAAATTAAAGTTAATTTCTTTAATGTAATGATATATAAATTAAACACTTCATATTTTTTTTTGTTTCATTTCAAACATTAGTTGTTAGCTAGTTGACATCTAATGTTTCTGTAAATAACAAACATTGTATGTAATTATGGGTAATTTATACTGAAAAAATGTAATTAATTATTCAAATTAATTATACAGATACTGTCAGTGGTCCTATTTTTCTAGAAGTTGATATTAAAGCTCTTACAGAATAGAATCAGAAAGTTCAATACTGCCAAAACAATGAACATATTAAGACTTAACTATTGCAATGCAGCAACACAAAACGTCCACCATGCTGTTAAAAAAAACCTCTATACAAATAAATATGAAAATGTATCTATTATAGTTATATAGTCTATATTTATAATATAATATACTGAGTAAATTAAATAAAAAATGACATGTTCCATAGTGGTCCATTAAAATTAAAGTTAATTTCTTTAATGTAATGATATATAAATTAAACACTTCATAATTTTTTTTGTTTCATTTCAAACATTAGTTGTTAGCTAGTTGACATCTAATGTTTCTGTAAATAACAAACATTGTATGTAATTATGGGTAATTTATACTGAAAAAATGTAATTAATTATTCAAATTAATTATACAGATAGATTTTGATGTAAATTTTCAAAGAAAAGAAACAATGTGGTGGATATTTTATGGTGCTGCATGGCATTACACACACACACACACACACACACACACACACAACTATAAAAACATAATATACTGTACATATATACACATATATTTGTATTCAGGATTTATCTGGCATTTTCAGTTGAATTCTGAATGGCGCGCACCCTTGCTAAGAATGGTTTGTGTGTAGCTGTAGACAATCTGCTACCTGCTTCATAATTTACTTTGATTGGACACTGGAATCACCAAACAAGAAAGAGAGAGAGGAAACATTGTGATTGCCATTGATTCTCATTTTCCATGACATGTTGCCACATGTACTACACTCGTCGCTTATTGGAATTCAATGCACTGCCTGCACTGTGCCCAGGTGGGGAAACACTGCCCATATATGGGCACGGTTTCACAAAGCGCTGGGTGTGTGTGTGTTGTGCTGTTACCTGAGCGTGTACGTCACTCACACACATTCTCTCTGTCAGCCTCCCTCTATTGCGTCTCTTTGCAACTTCCATTACATCAGGAGCAGGGAGGCATGGAGACAGAGCCAGGAACAAAAGCAAGTCTCTTACGGGAAGTCTGCCTTATGAAGACCAGATTTTGAGTTTGAGAGAGAATTGTGCTGTTACTTAAACAGATAAGCACAAGAGAGTATGTAGATTAAGAATGCTTACATAAGCTGACAAAACTGACACTGTGGCACATTTATGGCAGGCATGTCAAGGTTGTGTCGTGCACAGTGACATAAATGTTGCTGTACACACCCAAGGATACGAAAGCACTCTACACGGGTGAAACGTGCCAGCAGCTCCCCACACTAGTCACTCCCACCACTCCCTCTACAGGGAGTGTAAGTCTGACAATTCTTCCTCTAAAAAGTCACCTGAGGATTCAACTGCCGCTGAAACTCTAACTGTCTGAAAAAGCATGACCTAGAAATCAGAGCAGCATCATCATGTTGATTTCATGGCTCGACTTCAGCCTTGATTTCTACTGAGACAGCGTTTGAACAAAAGCCGGCAAGACTTCTTGATAAACTAACACTTTATCATCTCATCTAAATACCTTGTGGGCATTGCACTGCACTATCATGCACATTTCAGAGACAACAGAAGCCCTGTGATATGATAAACCTAGGTCTTTCACAAGGACCATGCTGGTGAATATAATGACAAAATTCCTACCTAACATAATTAAAAAAGTAATAATAAAGGTCAAAGGGATAGTTCACCAAAAAAAGTAAAAATCTGTCATCATTTATGTTCCAAACTTGTATGCATTTGTATGAAGAAAACAAACAAAAAAAACATTTAAAAAATGTCTTAGTTGGACACCGTTGGCTTTCATTATATGGACAAAAACATTCTTCAAAACATATTATATTGTGATCTTCAGAAAAAAGAGAAAGTCGCGGGTTTGGAAAGTCATGAGAGTGAGTAAATGATGGCATAATTTTCATTTTTAGGTGAACAATCCCTTTAAGCCACACTTCCTTGGGTGGGCATGAGAACTCGCCCGTTGTGAGTTGGACAGGAGGGTGTGGTAGATTTCGTGTAGTTTTAGAAACACAAAGACATGGAGGATGCGTGAGCACGCTGGTGGGCGTAGGTTCTACTGCTGCACCCTTCTGCAGGCACAGGGGGTCAATGTGTGACCGGCACATTCCTTCGGCTGTATGAGGCGTCAGTCTCACATACACGCACACACCCTCTCCACACCCAACACCCAACATTCTCTGACTTCACTTCCTGTCAGGGCCTTACATGGTGGCAGGTAGCCTTGAAATCAAATTTTAGGGTAGCTATTGTTTGCAGTAGTTTTCGGAAGGCGCCTGTGTATAGTCGGCAATAAAATAATTAGGTTAGTGTGTGAGGTGATGGTTTAAGGGACTTTAACTGCACTTCCTGCGTCTGCAGCACACTATAGACTGGGATAAAAAGTTAGTGGCATGCTACGTAAATACAAAGTATCAAATGAAATCTTCCCAGATCAAATCTTAATTTCTCCTACATGCAAACTTTTAGCTTATTGATAAAAATAATATTTTAAATATTTTATAATGTATATGTGTGTGTGTGTGTGTGTGTGTGTGTGTATATATATATATATATATATATATATATATATATATATTTCAACAAGGATGAAAAGTTAAATTGCAAACTATTATTATTATTTAAGTTATAATAACTGTTTTATATTTTAAAATGTGATTTATTCCTGTGATTCCAAAGCTGAATTTTCAGCAGCTATTACTCCAGTCTTTAGGGTCACATGATCCTTCAGAAATCATTCTAAAATGCAAAAACATTCAGAAAATTATTATTATCAATGTTGAAAACAGTTGTGCTGCTAAATATTTTCAGGATTATCTGATGAATATAAATGTCAAAATAACAGCATTTATTTTAAACAAATCTTTTGTAACAGTATCAATTTCTTTAAAAAAATCTTACTGACCAAAAGCTTTTGAAAGTGTATAGGCTATAAATTCATATTAATCAATGTTTCATTCACCTTAATTCATTTGGAACAAATCTATATGATTAAACATTACATATTAATTTTGTACAGTTATATTCAACAACAAAAAGTTCTGACTCAAAGTCAGTAATTCAACTCAACTCCTTTGAAGATCATTCACATACAGTAGATCCTGAAGGACAACAGCTGGGCATAGGGCCGAATCTAGTGTGTCTCTCACATTGATTGGCTATTGACTAAGATAAACATCTGCAGCCCTGAGCAGTTTTTTGTTCTATGTACTCACACACAGCCTCACAAATATCGCTACAAATATATCTACACACAAACAAACACTCTGCCTTTTTTGCCCAATATTGCAACAACAGCTGGTTGAGAAGACACAGAAGGTAAATCTAAACACCGGTGATTCCACCCACTGGCTGGCCACTAGTGGGCCGGCCGGCAAACCAGAGAATGTGTCCTCTGATTACCCAAGAGCAGCCGGCCAATCAGAAGTGATACTCACACGCTCCATTCATAAGAAGCAGCATTGTGTAGGGTACTCTCTATAAATTCTTCCTCCTTCTGTGCTCGCTAGCCGTAGCCACAACAGAGCAGTCTCTCATTGGTGGAACGCAACAACAGCTCTCCCAGGGGAAACCCTGAAATTATGTTCTCAGTCTCCAACAGGCACATTGATCATTCTTTCTCAAAAAGGTCCCACATGTTGTATTTGGAGAACAGCTACTAGAATTAGCCAAAAACAGCGTTTCAACACATTAGCGACACTGATAATGCTGAGATATTTTCCTTATCAGCTCAGTAATTCGTTTCGGTTAGGATAAAAGCATCAATTTTCCTCAGTTAAGTTCCCTCATGTGACACAGACAAAAATGAAAGCACATGGAATGAATGGCAGTCCTATCCATTCAAAGTTAACGCACACACACATAAATACATACAGTATATTTTACTCTCAAACACTACTTATAAGAATGGATTGCCTGTGTCCCTAATTTCAGCCTCTGAATTTCTCAGTCTAGTTATCGAAAACCTGTAAACAATTTCACAGTTTTAAAGCACACCATATGATATCCATTAGTAGCCAGAGCTCTCTGTCTTTTTTCCTCTCTCATTGACTTACTCTGTCTGGGTGAAAAGAGTATTTCCTCATGGCTGAGCGCTGCCTGCATGTGCGGGGTCCCCGACTTCCCCCTTCGTTCTTCAAGAACCGCAAACACACCGAAAGAGAGTAAGAGCTCCATTAACATCTCTGTTCTGCTGGAAAATAAAACAAAACTCTACTCAGCTCAGTATTATCAGTCTTCTCCATACGAGTTCCAGGCTCCAACACTCTCAGTCTGTCTCTCCCTTCTGCCTCTGTCCCTTTTTTCTCTCTCTCTTTCCACTCACATTCTTTAGCGAGCTCCATTAACATCTCTGTTCTGCTGGAAAATAAAACAAAACTCTACTCAGCTCAGTATTATCAGTCTTCTCCATACGAGTTCCAGGCTCCAACACTCTCAGTCTGTCTCTCCCTTCTGCCTCTGTCCCTTTTTTCTCTCTCTCTTTCCACTCGCATTCTTAGGGACTAATCAGTAACAGTCTTAAAGCGATAGAGACAGAGGAAACGTGCCGTAGACTCTGAAAGTGCTTCCCCGTTTCAGCGGAGAACGAATAATATCATTGTTATCACTGTCACTGAATTTAAACTCTCTACCGCCCCCTCCTACTCTCTCTCGCTCTAAACAGTCAGTCATACACTGGAGACGGACTGCCAGAGTACTTATAGTGTCCGGTTGAGGGGATGTGCGATTTGCCCGCAGCCTATCAGTGTTCAGGGTAGTGTCCTGTTTCAATGCTGCTGTGAATTGAGAGGTTAGAGAGAGGACACCCATTCAGAAAAAAAGGAGGAGAGCGAAAGGGAGGAAGGGAGAGAGAGAAAAGCCAGCAGCCGTGGTGAAAAACGCCTAGGCTGTGCCTCGGATCTTTAGGAGCAGGAAACTCCCCTACTTATGTGACCGAGGAACGTTAGTTAGTGTCTTTTAGTGAAGAATTCGCTCCCGTTCTACCATACCAACCAGTCTAAATGCTTTTTTAAACAGGTCCACCATTGTCAAACATGCACATACTGTTCGTGACAACATAAAACAAACCTCTTGATAGTCTCAACAAACTGATATTAAGTATAAGAGTCCAATTATAATCAATCCAGCCAGATAAAACAATTTTTTAAAATAAGAAGTTAGTAGGGAAACTAACTTCTTTTTCACAAAAAAATTTAGTTTCTTTTATACTAACATTTGGTCATATGAGAATGTGCTAAAAATTAAATGACTGCTTTTTGATCCAGTTCCAGCGCATCAGAAACGCTGTTTCGACTCTTCCCGGCTCAACTTCTTCATAAACCCCTAATTCTCCATCTTGGAGAAAGTACCTGAATTATCATCAGCTCTGGGAAACCCGACACCACAGAGGGACACTCGGCTGTTTAATATTTCAGAGAGTCACCTTTCCAGTGAAATAAAAGAAAGACTGAAAGAAAGTGATATGCAGAGGGGTGGAAGAAATGACAGCTGTACCTGCCCATCTCCCTCTCTCCACAGCCCAATGGAACTGGAGCAGCACTGAAACTTCTTTTAAACTGCCATATTTTAGTTGTTAGTCACCGAAAGAATAGTGAGTCATCTCCGTGTGCCGTGAACCGCACCGCGTGGAAGAATCACACAAGCCCTGTATTTTACCCCCGCCGCCTGAGTAACACAGCGCAGCTCTGTGCTTCCCTACTGCCCATTTACAATACACAAACAGTGGATGGTCAGCCAGTGCTGCCGCCCCTCTGACAACCCACAGGCTCTTCAACCATGGCTGATTTTACAGGATGCTCAAATGAGGCTCAGTCATGAGAAGTGAAAAGGGGGACTATGTCTCCTATGTGACTCAGAAAAACATTCTTAGTCATGCTATTCAATGAGAAAAATCTAACTTGTGGATTAAATGCTGTGGTTTGATATTTTCCAAACATTTTGATTTCTAAGCTATTATGAAGATATATTTTGTCAAAATATTCTTACTGTTAGGTTAGTTCTTAAAGTCTTGAAATTTGGGATTAAAAATTTGATATAAACCTGGAAATAAACATCAAGTTTTAGGATTTAGAATATAGTAAAATAAAGAAAGTTTGAGACTAAATACTTTTATATTTAAAATATAAAATTGAGTATTAAATTAAAAGATGTCAGCTCCTGCTGTGTCAGTCTGCACAGTGAAACTGAGCTTGACCATAGTACAGACAGTGTGTGTTCCAATAGAAGGGAGGAGGTGACGATGAATCACACATCGTAACGCGTCAACATACCGATTTGCCTTCTTTTTTTTTGCAAATTATTTAACTTGCTCTCGTTCATTTTGTTGTCAGTGGGTTGAGAGCTTATGAGTCAGGAACATTACAATGTAACCACAGGGCAAGCAGGGGCGATTGTTGTTGCAACCATGTGCTTCCCAGTCCTTTCATTTTGGAGAGGAATTAAAAACGGTGTTCCTACTAAAGCAAATTATCTTAAATGCTACCTTAGATATTAAATCAACTGAACAACTTCCAACCAAAAAAAGGGAAAAACATGCTGTATGTACAGTACATAGATAGAATGGAACAAAAATTTATATTTATTTATATATTTGGTAACACTTTACAATAAGGTTCATTAGTTAACAGTAGTTAACTGTATTAGTTAACATGAACTAAGCATGAACAATACTTCTACAGCATTTATTGACCTTAGTTAATGTTAATTCAACATTTTCTAATGCATTATTAAAATCAAATGTTGTATTTGTTAACATTAGTTAATGCACTGTGGACTAACATGAACAAACAATGAATAACTGTATTTTCATTAACTAACATTAACAAAGATTAATAAATACTGTAACAGTTGTATTTTTCATTGTTAGTTCATGTTAGTTAATACATTAACTAATGTTAACAAATTACACCTTGTTGTAAAGTGTTACCATATATTTCATTAAAATCCATTAAAATGTATAATTGTTACATTAAAATATTGCAGATTAAAACATTTTTGAACAATTTTTTATTTTTTAAATATTAAACTGTCTGATCCTAAACTGTAACATACTGTAATTTAACTATTTTTGAAACTACCATGTAGTTTGAAACTTTGAAAATCCAGTCACTTTAAGATTAATTATTTTTCTGTTTCTTTACACTATTGTAGAAATGAAGCAAAAACAAAACACAAAGAGATGCAACAGAATCAACCATGCCAACCATGTTTTAAACTATTCTTTTTTTTTTTTGAATCCCAGTCATATATTACATACAGTACATTTGAATTGGGGGTTTCTATCTATAAACACATAATGATGACAACAACCATACCGGAACACAGAAATAGCCCTAAATTCTTCACATTGCTGCCAACACCACCATAAATTTCAAGATGAAAGAGTCATCCAGTCTGCCATAACCATCCTCTGCAACCTCACTGGAACCTGATAAACTATGACCTGATGCAAGACAGGGGTCAAGACAGATTTAGAAGGAATGCAAGACGGGAATTTTTCACGAGTCCAATGGCTCAAATCAATTTTGTAACCAATTGCTCCTATAATTCCCACTTTAAATTGCATTAAACTAGATAAAACCCTAAGAAACACTGACACGCTTGTCTCACTGCAAACAAAAACAGAGTTTTAATTTTATATGCACAAATAAGCATTAAGCACCACCTGCAAATCAAGCAGCTCCATCTCAGCAGGTTAAAAGTGACCCATGACCCATCAGACTCATCCAGGGTGGTTTGCACAACGGGTACAGCAGCTGCCAATATCTGGTGACCACATCAATCCTAAGGCACACTGAGGATCTCACAGTGACAGAGGCAGCAGATTGCCATCATGTGTGTGTATGAGCCGAAATCACATGAGTGCGCCTGGCTGGCTTGAGCCACACTGGAATTCGGTTGAGAGACGTCAGGGTGACGTGCTGCCACCTCACGCTCCCTTCTCCCTGGAGCACAGTTTCATGGCTCGTGTACATGCCTGCCGGGTCCCGCCATCCCGGTCTCTGCCAGTCTGGCCCCAGGCACTGGATGTCTATATTAGGTGGCTGCTGGCAGGCAAAAAAAAAATGCAGGGATGTAGCTGTGATGTCATTGTCATGCGGCGGAGGCATGACTTCATGCATCTTATCGGCTGCAGATAGCCCTGCATGCTTGTGTTATATTCTGCTACATGCATTCACACGCTCTTCCTCCATCACTTCACCAGTATGCAGATGCAGCTTTTAAAAAGGCACAAGACCGTGCACCCAGATACCTTGTAACCATGCCAACCATCTGTTTGACATACTGTAGCTGACAAGACAATGAAGGATTGAGCCGGTGAGTGGAGGCGAATCTGACCCTGATCCAGGAATGTGAAACATTCCTATTGAGGAAACGAACAGTCTATTAATGATTAGCCTTACAACTGTGGTTATAATTGTCTGACACTTTGGGACTGTTGGAGATGCCTCACAGAACAATGGGACTCTTCTGCATACGTGGAGGCAATCTTCATTTTTCAATTCAGTCTGACTGAGCAGCTAATATGAAACATGATTGTTGAGGAAATGTATCATGTGACTGATTTATTTAAGTATGCAATGGAAGTGCTTGTAAACTTAAAGAGCGTGTACTGCAAAATAATGGCAAGAAATGTCTTTACAAAAATATCACGGCAATAATTATTTTTTTCTTTTTCATGTTTTTAAAATAATTATCTTACGCTCATCAAGGCTGCATTTATTTGGTTAAAAAATACAGTAAAACAGTAATACTGTGAAATATTATTACAATTTAAAATAAATGTTTTCTATTTTATTACATTTTAAAATGTACTTCTGTGATCGCAAAATTGAATTTTCAGCAGCCATTACTCCAGTCTTCAGTGTCAATCACAGTCTTCAGAAATCATTCTAATATGCTGATTTGGCTCTAAAGAAAAACATTTATTATTATTATCAATATTGAAAACAGTGCTGCTTAATATTTTTGTAGACGTCGCAACACATTTTATTTTAGAATTCTTTGATGAATAAAAAGTTCAAAAGAACAGTATTTACTTGACATATTTTTTAAACAATGTTAAAGTCTTTTTCACTTTTGACCAATTTAATGCATCCTTGCTAAATAAAAATATTAATCTCTTTAAAAAAATAATCTCACTGACCCCAAACTTTTGCACAGTAATGAAGTGTTTCCTTTTGTGAGTGATAAATCGATCTGTTAATAAGTACGATGTTATGCCTTTCCTGTCCTATTTGCAGGGGTTTGGGTGGATGCTGGGTGGGAAATCGTGAGATACAGTAAAAGGAGCCTGACCGGCTCCTTCTCCACCCATTGGCTGGCCCTTTAAAAGGTGTCATATGAAAAGCAGTGGAGATTGTTGCTTTCCCTCACTCTCTCTCTCTCTCTAGCATTCTTCTGTCCTCGCCCCCTCAACAACCATGTCTTTTCTCTCCTCCTCAGCTGCCCACACACTCCCTGCTCACGCTCACACTGACACACACCCAGGACCCTTGTCCCCCCAGCCTGCCGCCTCTGGTTGTCCCTATAAACTCAGGATGCAGGACCCCCGCCTTGCGCCACAGTGACCCCATCCGCTCTGGTCCATGCTTCCCCTTTGCGTATATCCTGTGAGTGGGCTGGTCTGCCAGTGAGAGAGAGAGAGAGTACGAAAGGAGAGGAGAGCCACTGCTTCCCTTTTCCGCCCCCCTCTCCAGAGCCAGCGCTCGAGCAAATGAGAGTGACCAGCGGCGCAGCAGCAGACGCCCTTGTCCTGGAAGTTCTGAACACGTTCTTTTGAAACATTCCATTCCACGCCAAGAAGGGTTTCCTGCTCTCACGCCCAGCCCCCCACCCTCCTGCGCCCACCCTTTGAGCCCGGCCTCCCCCAGCCCAGACAAGGGCTCTTTCAGGGCTTCCTGGAGTACCACCTTCAATTATCTCAGGGTCGGAGAGAAAGTGCTGATGTTATACAATGCTGATAAAGTTCCCTTCAATGCATTCCTCACTAAGGCAGAGTGGCGTAATCAAAGGCGGGACTGATTACTCTGGCCCGGGATCGTGCTGGACAATGGCAGGGGTGACGGAGAAAGGGAGACTCCGAGAGAGAGAGATAAAGAGATTTGGGGAAGAGAGTAACCTTGGACTGGAAGATCGAGCAGAATGAGAGCCAATGCGAAGTGAGTGCGGGAGGGAAGACATGACATTAAAAAAAGTGAGAGAGAGAGACAGGGGCTCTTCTCCAGATGTTTACAGGGCTATGGGTCACGAGGGTTCATTTCCTCCAGAGCAAACACGTCTTTATCTGGTTCATCTGCCGACGGAGCTTATAGGAGCCTGGGGCACTAGGGTTGTCTACCACAGTCCCAGCCTATGTCCCTTTGTCTTTAATTCAAGAGGGGCGCATAGTCCACAGTCACACATCCCCTGCAGACTTCCTGGTGCTGCTGTATTGTCCGCCTTTGCCCTCACGTGTGATTCAGGTTAAAAATCCGGACTTCTCTGATCCACAGCGATTCTCCATCGATGTTATGTCTGCATTACCCAATGGTTTTCGAGCATACATTAGGCTGTAATCATCTCAAATAATTCACTGTCTCTAGTCAAGGTTTTTGAAGATAGTTGAAGATAGTTGTGTCAATTTGTTTGGAAGAAACAATAGCACATATGGCCTGAAAACACCAGCTGTCGATTTCTTCAACATCGATGAGTCAAAAGCAACACATTTCTGGTTTGATGTTGCTGAAGGGCTACTTGAGTGATGAAGCTGACAAAAGAAGTTTTGAGTTGATCTCGAGTTGATTAATGTAGTGATGCTGACCCTGTGCTCTTTATGAAGGAAACGTAGGGACTTCACAGCCTTGTCAGGAAAAAAAATGTCTTCTGTCTGAACAGCGATTTATAAATAAGAACCAAAAGAGAGTGAATACAATAATCTTTGACATATGACTCACGTAACTGCATCATTCATGTGTAATACTACTCTCTTGAAAGAGCACAAAAAAGATACTAGTCAGAGGTTGAGTATGAGAATTGAGATGAGAATAAATAAGTGAATCGATTATTCAGCTGCACATTATTACCATCCGAAGCGAATACAATAATCTTTGACATATGACTCACGTAACTGCATCATTCATGTGTAATACTACTCTCTTGAAAGAGCACAAAAAAGATACTAGTCAGAGGTTGAGTAGAGGGGATGATGTGTCATCAGTTAGATGAGAATAAATAAGTGAATCGATTATTCAGCTGCACATTATTAACATCCAAAGCCAGTCTTACAACACATGTGAGGTGAAGGAGAGGAGAGGAGAGGAGAGGAGTTGCCCCTGTGTGGGTCTGAACAAGGATGAGACACAAGTTTGCTGCCCACTCAAAACACCCACACAAACCAGAGAGTGGGTGTGAAAACGCTGGGTTCGGAGCCTACGGGCTTTATAGAAAGGGAGAGATGATCATTCTGTCTCTCTGTCTTTCACTTTCTCTACTCCTCTGCACACATACACCTCTTCTACCCACGAGCTAAGCCCACATCGAGGGAGCGTGTTACGATGTCATCTCCTCAGATCTAAAGAACCACGGCACTCAGGATAATGTGTGGGCTATTATCCTCTATACGTTGGTGCCGTGTGCGTGTAAAATACTGAATCTTTTTGGAGGATACTCTGCATCCCTATATTTCAAACTTTTTCTTTTTGTACAGCTCTGAAACAATTGACCACATTTCTTTTCAACACAACCTCCTGCCGCGCACTGATCTCACTCTTTGCACAGACCCTGGATCAAGTGATTGGCACCTGCCAATCATCACCTAAACTTTCAAAAGCACACCATCAGAGTCTGTTGAGTTCTAAAAATGCCCACTGCAGCTTGCTCACCCTTAGAAAGACATTAAAGAGAAAATGTTGAACCTACCGATGCAGGATGAGTGCGTGATTCAGTTTTAGCAAGTCCATCCTGTTCTGTTTCAGGAATCGTCATCTGAGGCACTACAGGAAAATGAGAAACATAGGAAAGTGTGTTATAATGTTACATCAAAATCTTGATCATGTTAATATTAATGGCGTATATATATATCACTCTTAAAACCGTTCCAGCCATCATGGACCAATATTATGTTGTATATCATGTCCAATTCAAATTAAACCCTTCAGGACTGTGAAGGAACATTTTGTTGAAACGGATCAGCTAGATTGACACTCAAGTGAGACAGATTGCTCATTAGAATATTTCACATTTGCGTGTGGGCGATCACCAACAGCCATTCTTCATCACAACTCAAATAATCTCCAGAGATGAGCACTTCATCTTGCAAAACAATCTCAAATCACACACAATAATCATGTCATTTCTTCCTTGTAATAATTATGTATTTTATATTAATTATAACCCCTGTAACAGTGAACTGTACACTATGGATAAAATGTTTAAAATACTATTGTGTAATTGAACACGAAAATGTGGCAATTATACAGCCATTGCTATAAAAGGGAAGCCCTTTTAAGGCACTTTGAGGTACTTAACTGAAGTATCCAGTAGTATGAATCATTCACATCCTTATCATTATGCCAGTTGAAGTACTGGATACATTAACAGCACTTTTGAGGGCGAAAAGAAAATTCTCAGACATGTCTGACAGCAGAGAAGACCCTGTTAATGCACTACTTTGTAACTGATCAGACGCACCATTTGCCGAAAATTGAAATTACACTTTTGACAGGTTTACTGAGAAATAATCTGATTTATCTTGTACAGCAGTGTAGAATACGACGTAACAGGCATTGAGCCTTTTAGTCTTTAAATATGCAAAGTAAGCTCAAAAGCAGATTATAAAAAGAATAAACAAACAATATGTGAACAAGATAAGAAGACAAGATCAGGTGCTAAAAATGCTGCCTGTCAACATACAGACAGCAGCTATTGTTACAGATAAGCTGCTAGCCATATTTTACAATATCAAATTTAGATATGGCCAATAGGATTTTTTTTTTTTTTACTGCTTTCACATAAGGTTTCCTCTTATCACCCTCCGCACTAATATCACAGTATGTCTCATGTGTGCCCCCTGATGGAAAATATTTGAAACAAAAAAAGTACGAATTCACACTAAACAGGTATTTTAGGATTATTAGGCTAATGATTTGTGAGTGCATGACTTAATTTGGCTGACAGAGATTGAAAAAAATTGAACATCAAATCAAAGAAATTAAAAGTAGTTACAGATGCAAAAAAGCATTTTAATTGTATACTTAGAGCATTACGGCTCATTTGTTTTAGTAGAATTATTAGCACTAGTTTAGTCATTAATAATGAATACAGAGATTTTGCTCCCTCTCCCTCTGGTTTGGGGGTGCGTAACGTGGGCGATGCTGGGGTGAGCGAGTTCGTTGAATCTATGTACATAATGTATCCGTTCAATCCACTTGCAGGCGTCCGGCCACTGCACTTCATCTTCCTAGGCAGTGGTGTTATCCTTGTCATTTGGGGAAATGTGTACCCCCTTGTTTCCCCTCTCTAAACTCACCCCTCTCTTATTCCCCAACTCAATTCTTTCAGTCCCCCCGGGGCAACAGCATTCCAAAACACACACAAGAATTTCCTTTTCTTCAGTTCACAAACCCTCCCCTCCTACCTCACTTCAAGAAGAGGAAAAAAGAATACATCACCCTCAACCAAATGGTCCTTACACTAAAAAAAAGGAAAAAAAGAAAGAAATAAAACGTCTGGGCAACTTATGACAAGTCATTAAACCACTTTTTCACAGTCTCTCTTTCTCTCGCTCTCTCTATAAAATGCATTTGTCAGATACCACACACACTGTAGCTACAGCATGCTGTGCGTTTCGTGCATGCGACATTGTAAGTTCGAGGTTTTAGAGACAAAGCAACATAAATGCAGGAATCAGCAAATACGAGTATTCTTTTAAAATTAATTATCACATTTGTGGCATTGAACCCTATAGTTTGGCCATATGCTTCTCGAAAGAAAGAAAAAATATGAACCAAATAATGAACAATGCATCTGAAGGACACACGATCTGCAGCTTATGGCACAATATAATAAAATAGACCCAGGACGCACCTTTTGTTTGACTTCGCTGTATGCTCGCATTCTTCCTCCGAGCACCATCACAATCAGTTTCTCTGCGTCCAGGAAAAAAAGAAAAGAGAAAGAAAGGCATGAAAAAAATAAGCTCGGTCGACAAAATGAAAGTACGACTCCGCTGCGAATGCAGAAACACTTCATCATGTTCATCATCGCATGTTTCATTCATCTGCTTGTCTTTTCCCCTTTCCTTGCGGCGGCCGCCTTTTCACGTTGTGCATTAACATACCGAATGGCTTGGAAATGCCACTGCTGCCCCATTCACATGAACGCTGCTGACTTCTCTAACCAGCATTCAGTTCAGAAATCCCCCTCTGCCCAGGGCCGTCCCTTCGCGCGCGAATATAACGGGGATATAACATAGCCTACTGCAGGCAGGCCTATAATATACGCACACGATTTGAGGAAACTCCTAAGTCAGAAATAGACTTTTGTGCTGAAAAGGCGAAAGTTGTATGCTGAGATGCCATCATTTCTCTACGTTGATCTGGCATGTTTCTGAGAACAGAAAGGGGTAAAACAGCTGCGTCCTCATAACTCTCATTTGTAGGCAGATGATAAAGATTTCAACAGTAAATTCAAAGGGGAATTTGTCAGTACATTTGTAGTTCGAAAATACTGTACATTTACAAAATAAAGCCAGAAGCCACTAGACAACTTTTTAAAATTCCACAGAGGTTTTTTTTTATTTTGGTTATGTAGACAACATCTGTGTATTTTAAACACTGTACGAATTATTCACTGACTTTCGGGGATTAAAGGACTTCCTGTGAGTAATTAATCTGTTGAGGTTCATCTCGCGCCTCTTTTTAGTCAAATGTCAGCTAACTTAAATTGTCTACTTTTTGAAACAACATATTTTTGTGATATACTCGTGACATGCGAATGTATAATTCAATATTAAAAGTAGCCTACTTGTGTTTGTCAACGTACCAATCGATTACGAATCCAGTAAACAATACAGCAGAACGCTCTCGAGCTCCGCTGTTGCTATGGTTACAGCGCAGGCTAAAGCGACTTCTGCTCGCAAGCGTCTATTTAAATGCACTTTCACTAACTTGTAACTTTTGTAGCTAGTGGTTTTTAAAAATTCTGGGATTTTTAAAACTTTTTGTCTTTAGGTACCCATATAGTCCTAGCAGTTTTGCTTAAATGGCATGGTTGGGAATCACCGTTTTACAGAAACCATTAATAAATACGCTATTTTGAAGAACCTATTATCTAACACCAATTGTTGTTCTCCAAACAAAAAAACAGAAAACACACACACACACACACACACACACATGTCTGGTCAGCTATCCTTGTGGGGACTCTCCATAGGCGTAATGGTTTTTCTACTCTACAGACTGTATATTCTATTGCCCTACACCAACCCTACCCCTCACAGGAAACGTTCTGCATTTTTAGATTTTCAAAAAACTTAATTCTGTATGATTTATAAGCTTTTGTACCCATGGGGACCACAATTTAGGTCCCCACCGTGACATGAGTCCCCATGAGTCTATGTGTAGTCAGGTTTAAGTCCCCACCAGGATATATAAACCAGTACACACACACACACACACACACACACACACACACACACACAAAACATTTATAGTGAAAATAATGCTTTATGTGAAGAAGTTTGTGCCATGAAGAACCATTAAATAACCTCTCATTCTAAAAGAATATATTATCAGGATTTTTTTTACTGTTAAGACGTTTTTTTTAAGTGCCAGGTTGGCATAAACGGAAGGGTGTTTATCTCAGTACTTATTTTGCCTCTTAAATAAGTTTAGGGACTTTAATCCAATTGAGGAGGAAGTTAACACTAAAGGCATTCAATTGATTGATTCACATTTGGTAGAAATGATTTGAAACAAACCTTTTATGTGTATTTAGATGCTTTGTAATGATCTTACATTCCCCAGATGTGGATTCTGAAATTTGTTCATAGAAGATTATTGTTTTTAATTGAGTTAACACTGAAAGGTAGTTTAGAAATCAGTTCCTCATCTGGATATTATAATCTTTTTGAAGTCTAAGGAAATAGTGTTGTAACTTGTAACTTCAAATGATACATTCAAAATATCCTAAAGGATACAAGAGAATTTAAGTCCTAACCAGTGGCAATGGAAATGTAAAAAGCCTTTAATACTTTTCTAAGACATAATTTCAACTGCAGTGCATGCCAGATGCTGAAATTTGCATGTTGACAAAAGTATGTATGCGTTCACTCATCTAAGTACTTATGTTGTTGTACACTTATAAGGGAAACCACTGAGCTTTGTGTACAACCTCGTTCCCCTTTGCTTTCCCTCCCTCTCTCCACAGCAGAGTTGTTTTTTACAGTAGACACCCGGGGTTTCACCAGAGAGTAAGATTAGCAGGAAAGAAGTACAATGGGAGTTCACCTAACTGACCACATCGTCTCATTCACAACAGACCATGAACTCTCTTCTTCAATCCTTGTCCCGAATGCAGAAAGGATGCATGGGGGAAATACAACAGCTGTGGGAGGTGCCCAGTGATTTACATAAAATTTCCAAAGTGCCAGATTGGCATATGATGAAATGTCTCGTCTTTTCCACTCTCTCTCACACTTTCACAGAGAGTATCTCAGAGAAGGGTTTCAAGGGAAGGATGAACAAATGATGAACTTGGGGAAATTTGCCAATCTTTTTGACAGGGTTTAAGAATCACATTTCTGTGATTCTAAGGATGTATTCTTGTTTATATATCCAAATAGCTAACATAATGTGCACACGCATTTATTTTTTAAATGAAGAAAGCAGAATCGAATGCACTAAACCATTATTTATAGAATTAGATTAAGCTTCAATAAATCAATCTGTGTTTTGAATTAAGAAATGTGACATTATTATTAAAGATAAATATTATGATTATTAATGATTTTACTCTCAAAAATGTATCTAATTTGTAGGTAACATACATTGTTCCGATCTAATCAGTGTGAGCACATCTGCACACAGAAAAATATGAAAACATAACCTGCGCAGCATGTCTCTTCAGCCCTGCTCACACACACAGCACAGTATGAGCCTTTACTGGTATGGAAACATTTTAAATATCAGTTTCACAGCTGCTTCAGCCAAATAAGACACAAGACACATGCAGACAAAGAGTGAGAACAAAACTGTTGATAATTTAGTGTATACAAAAGTGGATTTCAAAAGTGCACTTTCAAGTAATGCACTTTTTTTTTAATCTATCTGAAAAAAGGGGGTTGAACAAGGTTCTGCTTTTCTAACAATTAACAGAAATATTGGAACTAAATGGTTACAAATACATATTTGTTGTTTATCATAGACATACATTCCAATAACTGTTGAGAAACATCTCAATTCTTTACAATAATAATAAAAAAACGAAAAACAAATTAAATATACACTATTTCAACTCAGTATTTATTTGGTGCACTAACGGTAGCATGATTTGATTCTTCAGTTATATCATGATCAATAATGACTTGGCAACATTTATGTTTTTATCAATTTCAGGACTAACCTCTTCAAATGACAGTCGCAAGTGGTTCAATAACATATACAGCACCCAGAATGCAAAAACACAGTTGAATGTTTTAACAAAGTGATCCATTCTCTTGGTACAAACTGTGAATGCACCTATTAAACTAAGAAGCTTTCACTTCAGGACTTTAAAATAATCTTTACTTGACCAACTGAAGTATATCTATAAAATATTTGGAGAAGCCTTTCTAGTTAATGAGAAGTAAAATCTGTACACAGAATTATGCCAGCTGTAGTATTTGGCAGTGAGTACTCTTCTGGATCAAGTGAAATCCACTGGCAAATACAATTTTCCCCCCACTTGCAGATAATGAATCAGTGCTGATTTACTGTTTATGAATAGCATGTTCCGATATGGGAGAATGCAGACATAAAATCAGAGAGGTGCTCTAAGAACTAGATATTTTTCAAAGTATTGTATATATGGTTACACTTGGATTAAGATTCAGACAATTGCAAACAATAGCAGAATGCATTCTCAATGAGTCTCATCCTGAGTACCTTCAATCATCTGCGACTTCAGTCAGCTGTGGCTGGAATTTGTTTATCCGTAGTCTAAAGGATATTTGTTTAAATGCCTTTGTTTAGGTAGACCAGACATATTGGAATGAATAATCAATCCTGTTATTTTCCATATATTCTACAACATAATTCACCATGTTGCATGCGGTTTCTACATTCTTTGATTAATTTGTCTATAGCACTGTACATACAATATATGTTTACTGTCTCTTGTCTATTGTGTATTGTTTTTACATATTTATTTTTACTTGCTTATTTTAATTTTTTGTTATCTGTGTCTTGTCACTTGTCAACCTGTCTGTGTACTGGAAGCTTCTGTCTGTGTAAGCACACTTGGCAATAAAGCTCTTTCTGATTCTGATCTTGGATTCTCAGGTACATTTAAAGGTCTGCGCAGGATGATTGCCTACACATGTACCATACATAAATATATATATATATTAAAATACTGGTACCAAAAATTCTCCCTTCAAAGTAGTGTTTCGTAGTGAACAAAAATTCCTGGTGCATAAACAAGGACCACAAATTCCTAAATGCCATGTCATCTTAAAGGAATTCAGATGAACTTTCACCTTTTTCATCATTCACACAGTCAACTATAGAATTGATTCCCAATGTAGACAAACATACTCTTCCTCAATGAATTTTTAGGTTGAGCAATCTTCAAAAAGGGATATGAAATGGTTAGATATAGGACAATTAATACATAAGATCAACTAATTCAGTTTTTTAGTTTGGCAATAGTGTTGAAATATCTCAGTCACAGACAGTAAATCAATTCTGAAAGATTGAATCAATTCAAAATAAACGGGTCTTATCGCTAACTGAATCGATACGGAATCAGTGAACACAGTTTAAAATGAAGACCAAATTTGTCAGTTTTTCAATCACTGTTTAAAACCCATCTAAAATTAATCTAAACTGAACTAACAATTATGTTTTATTGTGTTTATAATTGTAGAATTGATTCCCAATGTAGACAAACATACTCTTCCTCAATGAATTTTTAGGTTGAGCAATCTTCAAAAAGGGATATGAAATGGTTAGATATAGGACAATTAATACATAAGATCAACTAATTCAGTTTTTTAGTTTGGCAATAGTGTTGAAATATCTCAGTCACAGACAGTAAATCAATTCTGAAAGATTGAATCAATTCAAAATAAACGGGTCTTATCGCTAACTGAATCGATACGGAATCAGTGAACACAGTTTAAAATGAAGACCAAATTTGTCAGTTTTTCATTCACTGTTTAAAACCCATCTAAAATTAATCTAAACTGAACTAACAATTATGTTTTATTGTGTTTATAATTTATATCTGTATGTCTTAGGTTTGCTTTTGTGTCCTTAAATGACGCAGCCTGCAGAGATTTTTCTGGTGAAGTATGTGAGTGAACAAGTGAGTCGGTACTCACTAAATCTTATACTCATCTCCGCTCGAGTTTGAACAAGCGGCACATCCATAGAAACGTCCCTCTTTGTTTGTCATTTGTAAGGACGGAATGAGACCACCTCTCAGACCACACACCATTTAAATACATCGGCGCATTAATCAGTGAACTGGAAATGAAAAATATCGCCAGCCCCGTGGGGAAACGACAGCAAGACACTTCACGCTCCCAGCAGACAGTGCGATTCTAACAGCACCACAGGTGGGTCTCTTTGTATCCCCTCCCGGTTGTGCCCCATTTTGGGAAAGCCCCTCAGCGGCAGGCAGCAACCGTCTCCAGCTGAACCTGAAATACAAGCCCGAGAGCTGGATTTTCCCACTGCAGCGAGGGGGGATTGATTCCCAGGGATCCGTCTAAGCTAAACTCTCTTAAATGTCCCCCTGGCTTTTGTCTTCACGTTTCAGATGAAATTCACAGCATTCATCGAGCGTCGCTTCAGAGAGCACAGGAATGCTCCGGGTTTGAGAGGCACCCCTCGCCTTCTGCAAATGTATGCGCTGGGTGGAATATTTCACATACACACACTTCACTTGTGAACACATGCATTTGGTCACCCACACACAGTGAGCTACACCCTCCCACACAAATAATGTACCTATATCCAAACACCCACACACACACACTCATGTGCTCCTGAGTGCACTTGCACAGGGCACACACACATATCCACCCACACACACACACACGTTCCAACACAATAAGTTTCTCATGATAACTCTGATCTGGATACAACACAAACAAATACAGCAGATAATGGCATTAGCTGAGATCTCGCTGGCAAGTTTAAGCACTTTGGGAAGAAGCAGACAGGTGTGCGTGCACCATTTATCTCTCTTTAACTGCTGAGAACAAAGAGCAAAGCTGCATTTCAGTCTCTTGCATTCCATTCTAGCAAAGACACTCTTTCAGCACAGAGAAAACAATTACAGATCCCAGTCTGTCAACAGCCTCGCACAGCACAGAGGATCCACTCTCACTGCAGCGCACTGCAAACAGTGAGGCACCTCTTTTCTATTCACGAGGAGCTGAAATTGATTTTTTAGCATGAGACAGACTGAGCCAAAACTTTACATCATTGCCAAAACTCTCATTTAATCTGAAGTCATGTAGATAAACTTTCATTTCATAACTTTCACTCAAAAAGTTCACGCTCACCTTCAAAAGAATCTTACCTGTACACATGGCATGGTGTGATTGGACTCTTCCTTTTTCTTGTCACTCCATTTCCTCCAGTGCTCATGTGCCTGTGACTGACTGCAGTATCCTGTTGAGATCTTCTTTTATGTGTGTGTGTGTGTGTGTGTGCGTGTGCGAGTGTGTGTGTTTGAGGCTGAGCTTTTGCCGTTCTCTGTGAGTGTCACGCTGGAAGTGTTGTATCCACAGGCTGCCTTGGGTTTAACTACATAGCATCTCTCCACCCCCATGGCTGCATGGTAAGCGTGTGTGAGCAGGGAAGGTTTCCTGCCTACACGGCTCTGTAAGTCGGCCCCCGGCCCACCCCCACCATACCACCCCCACATTCACATTCACTGCCTACTTTAAAATGCCGTCACCTGACCAGCCTACCAGTCAGCCCACACATAGTTCAGTTTTTTCCTCTTTTTTCTTGCATCAGTTTTTTACATCTCAATTATGGTTATGCAGAAAAAGGATTGAAAATAACCAAAATAATAAATGAGAAAGCACAAAAAGTCAGCATACTGTTGCTCTAAGAATTTTTTCTCTCCTGCAAGAAGCATTTAAGTGAAACTCTTCATCAGGCATAATCAGACTTTTTGTGCTTTTTTTAATGTGAGAAACCGTTACAATGTACACTGTGATGTCTTGAAACTGTATAGAGAAAACATTTTAATTATTAACTGAATATCTATTCAAATTTCTATTCATTTAAAATTCTATTAATATATAATTTAAAAAACTGATTTAAATTATATTTTGAAATGAAAATAAATTTTACAATTATGAATTTCTGTTAATTGTCTATTAAAATAATAAAAAAAATATATATATAAATATCTGTAATATTATCAATAAGTACTTTTTTTTTAAGAAAAAAAAGCATTGTGATACTGTTTATGCAATATAGCTTTTGGCTTTTTTCACAAGCTAGGGCTGGTCTTACAGACAAATAATCTGTTTTAAGACATGATCCAGTTAGGATTTGTCATCTTAGGGGGAAAAAATTGAATGTGAATTTGTAATTCATGACCTCACAATGCTCACCCTGTTATTGGATTGATTACTCACTCCATTAAATCATTCATAGGTCACCTCAAATTGTGTACTGTTTTCCATGTGCATCTCATCAAACCAGTCCTTTAACACTCATAAGCAGTGCATGCTTTTAAAAGTGTGAGGACTCAATGAAATGTCAGTGTACGGAAAACATATGCCCTTGTTGAGAACGCAATCAGAGATCAAACAGCTTTTGAGGCAACATCACAAAAAACAAAACAAAAAATAAACTCTGAATGATTATGGATTCCCCCAAACATATCAATCAGTATTTCCATCAACTCTGAAATAATACAATGGAGCAGTTTATTACTCTATGTGGAAGGGAGCTATGTTATTGTTTTTTATTCCCATTTCTGGGAAGATATGTTGGAGTCAAACTCTCCATGTCCTTATCCTTTTAAAACTAACTAGATGCAACGAGGTCATAAAATACAAACTTGTCTATCTGAAAGCCCATTTAGACAAGTGCTCTATTAGAACCAGCCACCTTAGTTATACAGCTTTACCTTCAGTGCTGTGCATTAAGCAGAAGTGGGTGTGTGAGCTTCAATTTGTGAGCTGGTAATTGGACTGTTTTAGAGAGCGAGTCTGAAAGAATATTCATATACATTCAGGTAATATGGCTATATGGACAAGAGGAAGAAATTATGTGTGGGCAGAGCACATCCCATCAATATGCAGACAGATTTTATAGGCTCTAATGGAAACAAACAGGGATTATCTGGAAAAAAATACTTTTGTTGGCACCTAAAACATTCAACTTCAGTTGTGAAAATAATTTTCTTGATTAGTATTTAGCCTTTTTAGTTAAAATATCTAAGCATTCTTAAAACAAGATACATTTATTTGCAAAGAAAAATTGCATAATATTGTATATTGGCATAATATACACTCTTAAAAATTAAGGTCCCACAAGGGTGTTTTGTTGGGTTCTGAAAAAAAAATAAAACTTTCTGTTAACAGTTCTTAAAAGAAACATTTTTTTTTCTTAGAAGAGTATTTTAATAATCTAAAGAACATTTTCCCATTATAGATTCTCAAAAACAAAGTTCTATATTAGCATTGATGGTTCCATGAAGTACCTTTAACATCCATGGAGTCTTTCCTTTTCACAAAATGTTCTTTACAGTGGAAAAAGGATCTTCAGTGTATTAAAATGTTCTTCACATTAATAAAAAATGGTTTAGAACTGTTCTGAAAGGTTTTTTGCAGAACCAAAAAGGGTTCTTCTATGGCAACTTTTAATATTTATTATTTTAAAGAAACTTTGTGCAATGGAAATGATCCATCAATGTTAAAAGTTCTTCATGGAACCGTCAATGTCAATAAACAGCCTTTATTTTTAAGTATGCATAAGAAAAATAAGCTAAGTTTATGATATGTTCCTTCTATTTTTCACAATACTGATTTTCAAGAATATTTATCTTTATTGATGTTGAAATGGTTTCATTGGAAAACAAAATATATAATGTAAATATATTAAAAATGAAAACATTAATATATTGGTATATATAAATTGTTTTGGTGGTGTATACTCAAATCTCTTTATTTCCTGACTTCTCTGATTTCTCATTGACTTGAACACAGCATTTAAAGGTCTCCGCTTATGAACTACAAACTACCAATACTAAGCACTAAGATCAATGACAAAGAAAGTTAACCGAGCTGCTTTAAGAATCCAATCAGTTTGGGCAGTTTTTGTTCTTATGCATGCAAACAACAAATGGTCAACAAATGGTCAAAACATATCTGATTTGTTTCCTTGAGTGCCTGTCAATTTTTGTCAAAAAAGTTACATTACATTAATTAATAATTTAAAGCCGTAGTAAACTGTCAACAATTTACAGTGGAGATCAAAATTAGAGACCAATCTATAAATATTCAATTTTTTTCTGAAATATTGTTAATTTTCATTTCTCAAAATTTGAAGGAATATTAGTTGTATAGGTATTCCACTGTTCTATTAACATGCTTGACAAAATATCCAAGGCATTTCAACAAAAACCTTTATTTTGTGGAGAAAACAGTAATCAAAATTAGAGAACAGTAACCACTGTAGCACGAAAGTAGATTACAACTAAAATTTTGGAGGGTTACAGCTGTCAGAAATTAGTAAGAAGTGTAGAGGCCCTTGCTTTGAATGACTTCAGCACATCTGCTACCGCAGGACATCACTAGTTTCTCACACACTGCGCTGGTGTGATCTTGGTCCACTCTTCTTCCACTTTCTTACATAGTCAGCATAACTTTGACACTAAGGATTTTCAGTCGGGTTTTGTGTTTTGCTGTGTGAGAGCATTGTCTTGCATGAGAATTGCAGGTTGATTGGAAGATGCTTGCAGGGAAGGAACTGCATGTTGCTGATGATGTTTCTGATAAACATTTGCATTCACCCTGCCATATAGCTTCATAAGAAGCCCAACTCCTGCTGCAGAAAACGTTCCCCAAACCATGACGTTTCCTCCTCCACCTTTTAATGACTTCTTTACGTATTTGGGCTTCAGTCTTTCCCCAGTTTGATGCCGAACAAAACGTTTCCCATCAGACCCAAATAAATTAAACTTGCTCTCATCACTAAATTGAACTTTGGACCAGTTCTCCTCTCTCCACAAAACATGTTTCTCAGCAAAGTTGAGCCGAGCCTTTGGATTCTTTCTGCTGATGAGAGGTTTGGTCACTGCAGAGTACACTTTCAGTCCAACTTCTCCTAAACATGCTGAGACAGATCCTTATCCTGTTCAGCACTGAACTGCAAGCAATTCCAGCTGCAGTGTTGAACCAATTCCTCATTGAGAGTCTCTGCATTATCCTGTCTTCTCGTGCATTTGTCTTACCTGGGGTGCGTTTCCCGTACAACGACGTAACTCACGGATTAACCACCATAGTATTATGCATTGGTGTGGAAACTAACTAGCCAATCACGACTGTTTCCCGAACATGGTCGCATCTCTGCCATTTGAAACACAGTTCAACAATTTAGGGTCGTGGTTAATGACGTCACACACATGTGGTGAATTAATAACTTCAGCTAATTAATTGATTCGAGATCTCTGAGATGCTGATGTATTGTGTATCCCTTAGGCATTTATGCACATCCACACTCTTTAAAAACGGTGCTTATTGAAGATGCGCTAAAATGTATCGATTAAAATTGATATATTTTTAAATAGAATGGAAGATATACTGTAGATTGTACTGCATGTTAGCTTGCTTGTTGTTCCCAAGAGCATAATTTATTTAAGTCCATATCTCTTACTAACAAGAAACTATGCTTCTAACCTCAGGTGGAGAGTTTGCATTAGTTTGCGATGCTGTTTGTAAATATTTGTTTGAACTATGGTTTTGTGAAACACCGAATCATTGAACTATGTTGGTAACGACAGAACTTGCGACCATAGTTGGCTAATAATGCTTTTGGGAAACGCACCCCTGGACGACCAGCCTTTTTGGGGGACTTGAATGAATTAGTGTCATTGTAAACCTGCAATATTCTAAAAATCAGATTGGGAATGACCAACTTCTCTTGCAATGGCTGAAAGGGTTAACCCTTTGGCCTTCATCTGGACAACCTTTTGTCACAGGGTTTCAGTCACCTTAGAGCGGCCCACCAACTCAGTGAAAATTGGAGGAATGCTGCCAGTTAAATAGGGTTTGTCATATAATTAAGGAAATTAGCACCAGGTGCCAGATTAACACCAATAAATTGGAGGTTTCTGTAAGTGTTCTCTAATCTTTTTCAAATATCTAATTTAAAGGTGTAATAGGTGATTGTCTTCAGAAATTTTTTTTGTTATGCTGGTTGAAAGTCTCTTCACATCCCGATAGCAATCATTAAGTTAAGTGGTCTAAATGTATTCATCTGTATTTATATATTTTGTGGAAGGCGTAGGACCAAGAAATGTTCGTCCAATCAAAACGCTCGGTCCGAGCGTTTTAATAAGCTTTCCTACCTGCCTGTCAACTTATTTATCTGCATACCTCTGCGCACCCTGTTCGCGCAGACAGGACATGTCATCAGCGCGTTCACGCACGCTGTGCAGACAGAGTGAGAATGGCACGCAAACATCAACAACCCGATCTTCCTTCCTGGTATTTTAGTACTTTTAAAGTTTTCTCACCAGTGAATGATGCATGATGTAGCCCAGCGATTAATCCAGTCCTCGCGCCCCCCGCTCTGCATATTTTGAATGTCTCGCTTAGTTAACACACCCGAATCAAATAACCAGCTCGTTAGAAATGCTACGTGCATGAACTGTGTTCCGATCGATATGATCCCTACACAGTGTTCATTGCTCCCTCCTCACTGAGCGAGGGAAATACGTTGAAGTTTTCTTCACTTCGGAACATGGGCTGGAATTGGGAACCGCTGATGTAGCCTATTGTAGTAATGTTGTCTCTGGTACTCTGGTCTGTGAGTGCGCGTATATGCATTCAGGGGGCGTGGCTTTGGATGGCGATTACATGGAGGGTGGGACATTCGCTTTCAGTGCTATCAGGCTAAAGTTAGCATTTACCAAGATCTCCTATTGCGCCTTTAAGTTTTTTTATACTGTGTTTCAGAATACAATTAATTTATAAAATATGCTTAAAAAAATTGGCCTTCTACTCCTGTTAGGATAACTTGAAATAGGACTAAGCAGTGACCTTGAAATTTAGTAAATTATAGGTTGTTCTCTAATTCTGATATCCACTGTGTTACTTGCAAATTGTCTGTTCTATACATTAAGGTATTCATTAAACAGACTGTGTGATTTGAAAGCTTGTTATCATTCATAATGAACAGGGGCCCGTTCTTCGTACTTTGCTTAATGCATCTGAGATGACTTGAAAGATGCCAGATCTTCTAATCGTGATAACTGATCTCTGGCTAATTTGGTTCTTCAAACGAATTTGCGGATTTGTTGTCTAAGATTACTGCACGTTCTTGTGTTCCCTGAAAAGGGTAGATTTATCGATACTCGAAACCACGATCAGCAATGCAGCGATTGGCTGGCGGCAAGACAGCAACGTAATGACATCATATAATTAAAAAAGACACCTGACGAAAAACTTGACAAATTTCTGGAAACGGCCAAGTGAACAAAACTACATAAATGGTATAATAGAAATGTGCACTGTTTTTATTTCATACATTTTTTTACATGATTCCCAATTTTTTATATTCACGATTTCTAGTATTTGTACAGGCTTTACATTTTTATTTCAATGTTGTAATTAGCAATTCATGTAATTTTATTTTTGAAGCAGATTTGTTACGTGACAGCATTAATTAAAGTTTCTTAAGGGTCAAGATCAAGTTATCTGCATCTCCTGAGCTCCATCAAGCCACTCCTATAATAGCGGTCACCACTCAAATGAATGCTCGACTCAGATTAACTGTACAGCATGTGTGTAAGACTCTAATACAATTATAAAGTAATTATTTTATCACGAATAAATCTTTCAATGAGTAAAACTGGCTCTGTACAGTCTATACAGTATTATAGATTACACAACATCATAATGTTATCAAATAGCTTTTTTAATTACAAACCCGATTCCAAAAAAGTTGGGACACTGTACAAATTGTGAATTAGTAGGCTACTCTTGTAATAGAGTAGCAGTGGCTGGGACAGATTTTAAGTATCAATTCCAACATTGTTATCTCTCTCTTTTTTTTGTCTTGAAAAAGGTTAGGTACTTTTTCATAGGTGAGATGTGGACAGACACAGTGGGAATGCCCTCTGGACTCTGCTCAGACAATGATTACCATAACAAGGCAGCATTATCTTTACTTTCAAAACATTTTTACTGATTAAGAACTTAAAGGGACCCCTTTCTCCTCCCAAAATGAAATAAAATAAAAAACAATTCTGTCATCATTTTCTCACCCTCATGTCTCACCCTTACTACTTATGAGAAATGTCTCAGTTTTGTATTATTATTATTTTGTCATACAATGGAAATCAACATTCTTCAAAATATCTTCTATTTGTGTTCTGCAGGTAAAAGGCAGAAGGCAGACTTTACTCATGGAACACATGTGAGCCATTTTGTGCAGGTATCTGAATTATTTTCATTCAGAGACACTAAGGACTGATGAGCTATTTCAAGATAATTCCAACTGACATGTTCTATTTTTTGTAATTATTTGTAACCATATCTTGCCTGTAACATTAGAGGAAATGCTGTTTTTAGTGTTATTCCTCAATCTGGAGCCAGTTCGAATTTAGTTTACACTAGTTAGATAATTATCATTTATATCAAGGATAATATATTTTTAAATATTGTATATTTTTCTTTAAATTAAAGTACAAGAAGATAAATAAAAAGATGTATGGTATGTTAGGTGGAGGAGGACATGCTGGTAAAATACTGTTCTCGTTTTGATGTAGAAGGGAGTTCCCCTTGTAATTTCACAGCAATGAAAACAAAAAAGAGACATTGGTAAGTCATAACAGGGTGCTTATTCGTACTTGCATGGAAATTATTCAAATTAAATTTAAAACACTAGGGATGTGTTGATTTAGGTTTGAAATTGCTTTATGATCTGATTATTTATGGAAGGCTACACCCCAATGAGCACAACTTTCCATTCAAAGCATGTTTGCCTGGTACCAGTAATCTTTATTCATTCAGTAAAAATATCTCAATTCATTTCAGTTTGGTGTTAACATGTTGCTAAGCTGATGTTCTGATAGCATATCAACATACAGAAATATTGGTTTAAATAATTAGATTTGTTATGTATGTATTTGTTATGAAATATCAGACCTTAACCATTTGCTGGCACTTCGATGGACTGGGTAAATTCTGCCATTGATGCCTCAATTCAATGGATGTTGGGGAAGAGGTCTTGCTGACAACTGGACAGGAAGAGGAAATGAACATTTGTGCTATCTGAAAAGTTGTTCAACACCGGTAATGCATTCTGGGAAAGGAAGTGTTCCTCCACACAGTTAATTGATTAGATCTATCTAGTCTTTAAAACTTTTTATTTTCAAAAGGTTTAAACAAGACAACATTCTTCTAGTTAAAAAAATAGTTACATCAATTTCAATTCTTTTTAATTCTTCTTCCTTAGTAGTGCCAATTCTGCATCCTGTTTGCTAATTCAGTTCAAAATCAGAAATTGATTTGGAATTCAATTTAAATGGAGCACAACCCATTCAGGCCATGCAATCACAAGTCTGAATGCCCATTGTATGTTCTGAAGGCCACTGCTGCATTGGCACTACTGACGGCCAGTGCAGATCTTGTTTCTTTTCTCCCAAAGGGTGGTTTGCAGTTGAAAACTAAAAAACAAAAATGAAAGAAAACAAAATGCCATTATCAGAGCACTTTGTCATTGCTGTATGACAGTGATGGCCAAAATTGGCCCTTCCAGGTCACTTTCCTGCAGAGATTTGATCCAACCCCTGATAAAACTCACCTGCCTGTAGCTTTCTTAGTTTTGAAGACAATGATTAGCTGGTTCAGGTGTGTTTGATTAGAGTTGGAGCTAAACTCTGAAGGAAAGTGGCCTGGAAGGGCCAAGTTTGCCCACCCCTGCTGTATAACCTAAGATTCTGTATTTCTAAGAATATGCAAATCTGAAATTCAGATTGCATATTGATTATGACTATAAGCGCTATCTGATTATGAGTACTGTAGAAGCAAAGAACATCAAAATTGAACCTCCATACCTGGAATGGCTTGAAACTAAATGATTGCTAAACGTGGAAACGTACAGGAGAGAGCAAGCCAAAACGCCGGCCACGAATTAGAAGTACAAAATGAGGATTTGTAAAGAAAAAATGTCAAAGGATTTCAATATAAGCCAAGAGAAGACTGGTTTTCCTTTGCATTAAACAAAACTTGGTTCTCATGAGACTAGCATAATCTCACCGGAGATTATGCTATGCCTACTTACATCATCTGCTGGAACGCCACTCTCTCGTGAATGCACATACGACAGTCAGCAGAAGCGAGAGATTACCGGTTGTAAAGTTTTAAATATGGATATTTTTCTTACACACACGCATCGCTTCACTTCAGAAGGCCTTTATTAACACCCTGGAGCTTTTATGATGGATGGACGGCTTGAGGGTGAGTAAATCATGGGCTAGTTATCATTTTTGGGTGAACTAACCTTGGACAAGAGGTATCAACAGGGTACTAAGAGATGGTTTACAGGTGACCTTTTTGATAACTTTGACCAAGGTGGAGACATTTATACATTGTACATTGATAGCTTTTTGATCAATTTGACCAAAAATGTTTTTGTGAAGTGCGATTTATTTTTGAGCTTTAATGATCATTTAGCAATATGTATTTCACTAATATTTATAAATATTAAATGGCTATGACATATGGAACAATAACTGCAAAGCTATTTAATGTAATTGCTTGTAATGTTCTGTACACTCTTAAAAATAAAAGGTCCAAAACATTTTGGGGTCCTTTCTGTTAACATTTCTTAAAATACACATTGTTTCTTAGTGTGAAGAACATTTCAACAATCTGAAGAACCTTTTCTCACTACAAAGAACCTTTTGTGAAATAGAAAAGTTCCATGGATGTTAAAGGTTCAACTACCAATGCTAAGAGGTAACCTTTATTTTTAAGAGTGCACTAGCATTATTACACCAAGGTATCATGGGAGGCATCATGCTATTGAAGGCAGAGTGACTGTTGTTTTACACTTGTTTGCTTAAGTTATTGTTTGTAGCTGTTGGCATCTGGTGGGAGGACAGCAACAAAGTTGCTGAAATATTTAACTTCTGACAAAGCCAAAGTGAGAATCATAGATAAGGAACAAATAAACCCACCTCACCTGTTTGAGCAAGAAGACACTCCACTATGGAATAGGGGTGGGCTTAGCGGTTCAGGCACACCCTAAATGTTTTGTCCCCCCAATCCATATCCAGTTCATCTTGTAAAACTTGTCATTTTACTCATAAAGGAATCCTGCCATGCAACATGCACAAAATTTTGGGGATCCTTTATTAATGTGCTTCATGAAACAGCTCATGAGGGCTTCTCAAAAACTTGCTGGACAGGTAATTAAGCTCAAGACATCGAGGAATGTGAGAGGGAGTCACCCTCCAGAGCAATATTCACAAACTGACAATTATGAGCATTCCTAGATAGTCAAATCTCTCATTCTGCAAGCTTGGCTGCATTACATAGACTCCCATATGTCTACTGCACTTGTTTTAACAAGTAAGAACAGGACACCCTGCTAGAGAAACAGTTCCTATGCTTTCAGGTGAGGGTGAGTCAGGTGTGGAGGAAGGCCTTAAATTTACATACCATTCATAGCAAGTGTCAAAGGTCATTCTGACATAACCCACATACCTAAAACACAAATTCTACTTTGTTGACATTTATTTTATAATTTAATAAAATACACACTACCTTTCAACAATTTGGGGTCAGCAAGACGTTTCTTTTTCTTAACAGTAAAAATGTGGTATTTTGTATTTTAATTTATTTTTACATTTTATTTATTCCTGTGATGTGAAGTTGAATCTTCTGCAGCCATTACTCCAGTCATCAGTGTTACATGATCCTTTAGAAATCAGTCTAACATGCTGATTTGAAAACAGTTGTGCTACTTAATATTTTTGTGGAAACCATGATACATTTGTAAGATTCTTTGATCAGTTTAATGCATCCTTGCTGAAAAAAGCATTAATCTCTTTGTCCTTTATACATTTTCATATTGCTTCAATAATAATACAGTATGTGCAATGCAATACAGGACAATAATCAGTAACTACGATAGAACAGTAAAGAGAATCTTGTGTGTAGCTTTTGTTACTACTAACTGTCTTTCAGCTTTTATTAATAGCCACAATTAGATAACATTTTCAAACACTGCAGTTCCTAATGGTGGTTGCAGACGTGGATGTGTCACTTTAATTTCACAGAGCTGAGGTATCACTTTAATTTCACATTGACATCGATTTGGACTTGAATAAAAGTTATTATTATACACTGTTGTGTGTCACTGTAGGGCAGTGTCACTTCATTCAAAAATTTAGCTTTACACACTACTTGATCTGTTATTTTGTAATATTGCTCAAGAACAACGGCAAGAGAATAAAATCCCAAACCTTCATTTGAACAGCAGAATCCATTTCAGTATTCAATAAATAACAGAAAACACGTCTCTACCCTTGTATTGTGTTTTTCGTTGGATTTAGAGTGTAGTTTGTAGTTTGCAGTGTAGTTTGATTTTGTCTTTCTTTTAAATGGGGTCAGAATGAGGTTACAGATCAAAGACGGTTCTTTGGAATGCCGTTCTCCCACATGAGGACCCATGTGATTGTGTGCTCATGCCCGCTTTCTGCCATCCTCTGGATCTCCCTTTCTTATAACACAATCTATGACTGTGTCAATTCCACGTTTCCCCTTTGGGTATCATTTATGTGGGATTCCCTGTATCTGCTCTGAAACATCCCACTGCCGCAATGAGCATCACCCCCATGTCGCCTCTTCCCCAGGGCTGAGTCAGTGCAGATGAAGCCTCCGGTGTCATGACTCACTAAACATAGTGAACTACACTACTCAAAACACAAGCTTGGCTGGTCCATTCACCTGAGAAGACCCAGGACAGAATGAAGAACTTGCGGAGACCTTTTAATGAGACCATATGACATGACTGTATGTAGCTGCCAGTACTTAGAGTATAAACCTGGATCCACATAAGAAACTTGTTCGGATCCACATGACACAATCTTTTTAAAGTATCTGTTCCATCATGTTTGTAATGGTCTCATTTTGATAGGAGAGAGATCAAGTCTATATCAAGGGCATTCCTAGGGAAGAAAGTCAGGGATAATTAAGAAGTGTTTTCACACATCTCAAAACATAATGGCATCGATAATGAGAAATGGGATATCAGGTTTCATGCCAAGTGGTTTCATAGTCATAAAAATATTGCCATTTCATATTCCACAGCCAATGCCTGAATAAATGTGTAAACCAAAGGCCATGGGATTAAATGGAAACAACAAAATAATGTGAGAAATGGTGATTCTGACATACCCGTTTTACATGTTCATCGATACGCTGAAACAAGCATGTATGGTGTGAAGCACTGGGAACGTTTAAGTGTCTTGTGCACTGTGAAGTGGACTTCACAAGGTGTTCAGCCGTCTTAAGTGAGATTCCAAATCACAATGAGCATGTTTGCTCAGTCCAATAGGCATTATGTTTAATTCACCTCCAGAATATGAAAGAGTTGTCAAATTTACACAGAAAAAATGGATACAATGTACAACAGGGTTTCTTAACATTAGTCAATGCATTAGGTATCAACCACCAATTAATAATTTTCAAAGCATTTTATGTTAATTCATGAATACTCTAATACTGATGTTAAATTTTCATGCAAACATCAGCCAAAATTAATAAATGCTGTAAAGTGTTTTTGTTAGTTCATGGTACCTATGCATTACTCTTAATTTTAACTAAACTGAACCTTGTTGTCAAATTTTACTATAAAGTATATTACAGTAACTAATCATGAATAAATCTCATAAAATCTTCAATTTGAGTTGAAGAGATTGAGTGAGTAGACACATTTGTATGTATGCATACAGTACATAATTAAGTATATATATATACAGTATATAAATACATACATACATACTATTTTTTAACTTTTGAATACATTTCCTTTTATTCTTCTGCAGGTATTTCCCACTCAGTGTAAGAGCAGTGAACACTATGTAGGGACCTTGTGAATTGCATCGCAGCTACTTTCAGTACACAATCCTCCCTCCTTCCCTCCATCTGCGGCTGAGCAATCTGTGTCAGCCCTCGTGCCTGATTATGAACATGTGCCATTGTTATTGAGGAGAGGTTGAACCGGGGGTGACCTTTCCCTTCGATGTGCATATGTGTTTGTGAGTGGGGGTTTGCGGGTTGTTAGGTGGGCTGTCAGTCACAGAGGGGAAGTGAAGGGTGGAGAGAGATGTGGGTGGATGGGGGCGGGTAAGTAGGTGGTGGCTGCAGGAAGCCACTGCAAATGTGTGTGTTTATGCTTGAACACGCCTGTATGTTTGTTTGGGGTCAAAGTGAATCCGTGATACACATGTGGAACAATTAATGCAAGTATTGCCCATGATGGAGTAGGCATGGCTTGCATTTACGCCCACAGAAGACCACTTATAGCCACAGAGTTGTGCAAGAAGCTCTGCAAATCTGCATGAGAACTTAACATTTACATTATGAAGGTTATTAATTATATACCAGCACAACATTAAGCCGCCAATGTCTACAGCCTACATAGGCAGCTGCCTTTAAAGGCAACATCTAAACTTTCATGGAATCTCATAAGTTACTTATATGGAACACCATTCATATGCAGCAGCTCTGAATTTTATATAAAAGCACTCCTTACATGAGGTGCATAAGACTTGACTCACAATTTATTTGCATTTGCTCTTAGCATGGTGCTTAAATAAGAATGAAATTACATGAGAATACATGGCACACAAATATAGATATATAATACTTTTATTTAGCAAGGATGCATTAAATTAAAAGTGGCAGTAAAGACATTTATAATGTAACAACATTTCTATCTCAAATAAGTCCAGACAAAAAAATGTGTGATGGTTTCCACAAATATTAAGCAGCACGGCTGATTTCAATATTGATAATAGTAATAAATGCTCATTGAGCACCAAATCAGCATATTAGAATGATTTCTGGAGGATCATGTGACACTGAAGACTGGAGTAATGGCTGCTGAAAATTAAACTTTGCCATCACAGGAATAAATTAACTTTAAAATACATTAAATTAGAAAAGAGTTGTTTTAACTTGTAGTTTGGCTAAGGGCAAGTTATTTATTTTTCATTGGCTCAAGTTAAAAAAATATAGATGTGAATCATCACCCTAATTTTTTTTAATTGGATGAATGAAACATTTTTTTCAGTGTATGCCCACTTTTCAAGTAACTTCTAATCTAAATGTAATAAAACATTTAATTAAATCAAATAACCAAAGAAGAACCTGAAAAAAGGCTTAAACCAGATAATTATTTTAGTGATAGACAAATGAAATGCCATTACATATCTCCCTGGCCCAGAGTATCTTGGAGTTTCAAGACTGCAGCTTGCCCTCCCCAATACTCCCCCCAAAATTCATCCCATGTACCAGATGACAGAGACCACAGGCTGACAGCGCCTCATCTCCTCAGTGGGAGTGCTGGTGGTAAGTAAATGACAGAGGAGGAGGTAGCATTGATGGAGGCCAACCCACACAACCCAGCCTATAACCCACACACTAGCACAGGGCCATGGCCTTTCAGCTGTATAGCTCCAGAGATGCCACCAAACCTCACAGTACAGCCCAATGCTAAGTAGGATGAAAGTCAGTGGAACTTCTTGTACACACACAAGGAGAAATGGTTTTGACGTGGGGTAGCCTTAAAAGCAAAAAAGCTGTAGACAGCGGAGACAGTCCTGCCTTTATTTTGAGAGAAATGTTAGTTTGTGTTGTCAGCATTTCAGATGATATATTTTTACGCTGGATACTATAGGGTGCTATAAAACAAGCAGGTGGCTGACAAATGTCCCGCACTAATGAGGCAAGTCTCTCCGGTGCTCTCAAGATTAGATTGCTGCAGTGTCACAATGGCACAGTAGGACAGTTGAACAAGCTGGCAAAACTCACCTGGCAAGCTGCAGCCCATTGCTAGCTCTGTCATTCAGAGGTCACCAAATGCTAGAGAATGCCAAAGGACACTGTAAAAGTCTGGCCCCCTTGCTTGTGGCTTTTAGTGTCTCCTGGTGGAAAAAAAATACTGATGTCAGTGAAAATTTAGCCTACCAAATTGTACCAAGAAAGCATATACAAAAATGCACAATTCAGCCAGTAGGATGATGAATATGAGCTCTCATATAAAATCGGACAACTTCTTCTACATAAATTAAATTTTCTTTGTAACATAAGCACACAGTGCAGTTCATGTAAAACGAAGAGCGTTAAAGGAAAAGTATCCAAGAACTTGTGAACAAATGGTCAGCGAAACCTACTTCAACTTTAGAAAATATTTATGTCAACCTCAGGAAATCAAACTAAATATTACACAAGCCCTTTAATTTTCTATTAATTTTCTGTGGTTATGCTTTCCCCAAAATCGAAGACTATTTAAATGTAAAATCGATGGCAATAAACATTAAAGGTATAGTTCACTCAAAAATGAAAAACTGCAAAAAAAAAAGTAAACTTTAATTTACTCACCCCCAGGCCATCCAAAATGTAGGTAACATTTTCTTTTTCAGTAGAACACTAAAGATGTTTTTAGAAAAAAAATGAGATTGTTTACTTGCCCTTCCTTCATTCTACAGAATGTCCAAATTAAGGTACTTTTGTGCATCCTAATTTTAAAGAATTTAAGGAATGTTGTCAACTGGGAGAGGGGTGGGGTTTTTTTGGTTACAAGACTGAATATAAAGCTTAAAAATTACAATTAAAAAAAGTTTTTTACTGCAGTGAATTGATTATTTATTCAACAAATTGTCAAAACAAAATATGTACTTTGAATACTGTATTTCTAAATTATTTTAAGAAGCCATGGGATACTAAAGTGTACCAAACTGAGGAATGTGACACCACACAATGTCAAAAGATGGATGAAACAAGAGATCAAATGGAAAGAAACCTTCAATCTGATGTGTCCAATTGTATTTCAAGGTTCAAACAAACTGGTGAAGACATGTAAACACATAATTAGGTAATAGGACATGTTCATTTTAAAAGGAAAATATTTTTATCCAAGGCTAACTTTTGATTCAGAAACAAATGCATTCTTCTTGTTAAAGTTCTTGTTCAATTTTCATTTTTGGTTTCGCATTGGCCTTCCGTCACTAAAGCACTACAAATGTCTTTTCAATACTACTGTTCACGGCTTTTACTGCAAATCATGGCTTCTACAGATAGCATGGAATTAAAACGATTCATTTATGTTGCACAATTCCCCCTGATTGCCCTCTCTGAAAACAGTGAAATTCCACAGCTTTGGTGGAATGTTCTCAGTGCCCCTTTGGAGCAGAGGCTTGTGTGGAAAGGAGGAGAGGAGGAACTCTAATAGCTAACAGTGGATTTACATTCTTTGTTGAACATAATGGGGGAGCCAGAGGGGCTGTGAGCCAGGAGGGAGCTGCCCGACTGCGATTCCTCCTGTGAAAACAGCAACCCCGTCACTCAACGCACAAGTACCTCATTATCATCCACAGTCAGTTGTAAGTAAATCACTCCAATGCGCTGCAGCAGAGGTAAGCGCCCCGACCGACATGTTGAATGCAAATAATACATACAAAAATTTAAACAGCAGAGGTTTCAGATAGGGTAGGACATAATACAAAACATAAGACAAACATGTCTGGTTTCCAAGCAACAGAGCCACTCTGAACGAAACCTGAGGGAGGTTTTTCAATGTTTTAGGGTTCATCTCGAGGAGATTTTCTTGTGGTATTTGACTCCTCTGACCTCTCTCAAAAGGTCTGGATTTGCGTACCTTGGAAAAGCAGGAATTTTCACCTGAGGTTCGTTTAAAGTACCATCAAACTTGTTATCTGTTGTAATGTTTTATTGCGGCATCTGTCATAGTACCGTGAGTGTTGACCTAATGGCACTTTCATAAACATGGCTCTCACATTTGATGTGACATGTTGGTGTGATTTATTAATCTCACGGGCACCACAAGTACGTTTATGTTAATGCTGCGCTGCTGTGCTTCTGACTGAGTTTATAATAAATATCTCAAACATACGCTGCTTAATATTTTACAGGAAAGAGACAGTTTGAGTACTTTGTGCAGAAGAACAGGATGCCATCGCTTCTGCAGTCGGCAGTAAAAGTAACTTTTTGATTGAGCTGTTATGATTGCCATTCTGCGAAAACAAATCTACACACACACACAAATGATTACTTAAACTTGTTACATGAGTCATTTGGTATATTAAATGGTTCAAGATTTTCCTCCACTGAATATGAGTCAAACACTTCTCATTTTAGCAAAAAACAAAACAAAAAAAAAAACATCAAGTTTGTTCATGTAGTCAGAGCATTTTAGAAGTGTACAATACAGGACAAACCAAAGGACAAAAATGTGTTCTCATTTTGACATGCATAGCAGGTTTTGGGAAAATTTATATATAGGCCTATATGTGTTGAGGCATCACTACGCAATTTAACAAATGAAAAATAAGCATGAAATAAGCAAACTGAATACGTTTTTTACATTAAGGTAACATGAAAAATGGGCTCATTTGTGAAAGCAGAATTGTAATTTTATCCAGTTAATCTTAATGTTTTGTGCTATATATCTTGCAGGAAATTGTCCATATTTGACATAGAAATTGAACACAGTTCTATGTTCCAAATGATACAAAAAAATAAAAAATAACTGAGGTAATACCTGTTATGATTGGCATGAATGCATTTTACTGTCTTACTGTCATTTTAACTCATTACAATTGGGCGAGCCAATCTCTAAAACAGCTAGTGTTATATTCTAGAACTTAAGTACATTTCTGTATGACTCTAAGTGCTAATAAATTGCATTGTGCATCAAGAAATATTATAATAATAATAATGATATGTCTGGATATACTGAACTTGTGACAGTAGTGGAATATGATGCAGTGAAACGTCACAGAACTAAATAACATCTACTTGTTATCAAAAGTTATGGCAGCCTGTAATTAACTATATGACTTTTTTATAAATCAGAATGTGACGGGGTGGATATGTTATGTTTTAATATTCACATACACTTAATGTTTAATTTTGAATTAAAATTCTAAGGTTTGCTAAGCATTTAGTAGCAGATTTGTGTGTTAGATTTGTGTAAATGTGGGGAACATGCCAGTGGCACCTCTAGGTTATTGATCTACCACTTCGCCTTTAGGAGAAATATTTCTTTAGTGAATTTAAATTAACTAAAGTATTGTATAACTCAATGCCACAGCCAGACTATGGATAACAGCCACTCTGCTTTAGAAAGACTAAGAGATTAATTTGATGGATCTATCAGCAGAGCACTTTAGTCTATAGCACCCTGACATACGTCTCCTCCATCCAACCAAGAGTTCTTCACACATTTCCTTTCATTTCCTGATTGAGGCCTTCCTCCTGCACTCAGTCGCACTACCTGTCACACGTTCAATTATTGCCAGCCACCCCGAACATTAGATCTGCTCTTTGCCTTAAATCTGAAAAAAAAGAGAACTCATTTATGTCACATTTTCCTTTGCTCGAAAATCAGAGAGTGGCTGCACTCTCTAGAGCAAATGCAAGCATTGGAAGGCAGCTCCAAGTACATTGAACAATTTGTCAAACGACGCTTGGAAATTAGCTCTTTTCTTATCTAACATAAAATTTCAGTTTCAAAATTATGTGCAACATAACCAGCTTGTGGCCATTTTGCTCCTGATTTTCTGCGAGCGTGTGATGCACTTGCGCGCATACACACACGCACCGCGGGGGTGTTCGCTGAATCGCTGAGTACCGAATTGAAATGCACTCAGTGGATTAGTGCTATTTGAGAGAGGAGTGCCTCTCCGAGGGGCTGAATGTGCCGCAGGAAAACTGACCTGCACCCATCATGATTAAAGCTGCCCAGTTTGTTATGCAACAGCGCTACAAGTGCAGTCAGACAACTCCTACAGCTGTTTCATGCAGGAGTCACGACTCAAATGTGTAGGCTCTCCATTACCTTTTGTCTGCAACCAGCGCTGATTTTTCACAGACTGCCGCTGCGACCCATTGTAGCCCTCCTCCACCCCCACACACTGAATTGTGAGCCCCCGTTTTGGAGTATTTCAAATGGAGATGGAGGAGGTGGGGTGACCCCTCGACAGAGAGTGGGAAGCCTGTTTGGGCACCGAAGGGCTGATTAAACCTTCCACATCCCCTGTTGCTCCACTGTGATGTAACACCTTCTCCTAGATGCATGTGGTGCACAAAAGCTTCAGCAACTCTGAAGGATATAATAGGAGAAGCATTCTGTATGTAAGTGTTTGAGACGAGAAACCGAGGGTGATGAATAAATATGAAGCCAGCCTCCTTCACTCAATACATCCCCATCTGGATGGACCAGGAAAGTGCCGTATGAAGGCTCTCTAGTTCCAGTCGTCTCTTTGTCTTTGCGTTCTGCACCGATGGTCGAGTGTATGCTGGCGTCTATGTATGCATGCATGTGTGGGTGTTTGGTAATGTGATTCTGCAGCACCATTATCCTAACACTCCCTCTTACAGAGCCGAGCGAGACTATGGCGTCACCTGTCTAATGATCCCTAAAGGTTCTCTGGCATACGTGATTTGTCCTTGATGGTATATCCTTGTTAATGTTTTGAATTGAGAGAATAGGAATTCAGCCAAAAAGAGTGTTTCCTTTTGCAGTCTTTATTCCAGGAATGTTATTGCATTCCGGAATATCATTCCGGGTCCTTTACAACTTAATGTCTATGGACATCATTTCAAGTTTGTTTATTTGGTCTGCACAGATGCATTCGGAAAAAAAAAAAAGTAATCGATTTTAAAATTATACTAATACAGCCCTCAAAAATCAGCACAACTAAAACCACTAAAACTAAAATCCAGAATATTTAAATATAGGGATTCACCAATATTAAAATTCGATATAGATTTTGATACAACAGAACTGTTTTCACGTTATTGCTGATAACTCAAAAATGGCAGATATCGAAATTACTTACAATTTTATCTAAAATTCTAAAAGTAAAAGTAAATTAAGTCATCACAGCATTATAATGTACAGTGTGGAAATTTGGATATTTATTGAGATTTGTTAAAGATAATACATTTGTGTTTTTAAAGACTAACTTGAACTGAGCATTAGATGATGATAAAGGTCATCTAAAAATCAGAGAAATTAGCATGCACAATTAAATATTGATACATTTAAAAGTCTCTTAATATCGGCTCATAACCGATATGATAGATACATTGGTCATTCCTATTTAAACCATTTGATAACAATGGTAGAATTACTCAAACTATTTGTCCTTGCTTTAATAGCACTATTTTGTTCTTTTTTTTCCATTTCAGCTCATGAAGGGGATGTGTCTGAAACATCTCGGTTATTAATCTCACGGTGACTTGTTCTCTTGAAGTCAGCAGGCCAGAAAACTGCAACAAGATGCCGGAGTTCCTCTTAATTACTGTTAATGCTCTGTTTCAGACCCCTTTAAAGGTTGCTGCATGCTTTTTTGTGCAAACCACTAGAGAACAATATAAAGAACAATATACACTGATCAGGCATAACATTATGACCACTGACAGGTGAAGTGAATGACACTGATTTTCTCTTCATCACGGCACTTGTTAGTGGGTGTGATATATTAGGCAGCAAGTGAACATTTTGTCCTGAAAGTTGATGTGTGAGAAGCAGGAAAAATGGGCAAGTGTAAGGATTTGTGCGAGTTTGACAAGGGCCAAATTGTGATGGCTAGATGACTGTGTCAGAGCATCTCTAAAACTGCAGCTCTTGTGGGGTGTTCCCAGTCTGCAGTGATCAGTATCTATCAAAAGTGGTCCAAGGAAGGAACAGTGGTGAACCGGCGATGGGGTAATGGGCGGCCAGTGTGGTCCGATCCAACAGACGAGCTACTGTAGCTCAAATTGCTCAAGAAGTTAATGCTGGTTCTGATGGAAAGGTGTCAGAATACACAGTGCATCGCAGTTTGTTGCATATGGGGCTGCATAGCCACAGACCAGTCAGGGTGCCCATGCTGACCCCTGTCCACTGCCGAAAGCGCCTACAGTGGGCTTGTAAGCATCAGAACGGGACCACGGAGCAATGGAAGAAGGTGGCCTGGTCTGATGAATCATGTTTTCTTTTGCATCACGTGGATGGCCGGGTACATGTGCGTTGCTTACCTGGGGAACACATGGCACCAGGATGCACTATGGGAAGAAGGCAAGCTGGTTGAGGCAGTGTGATGCTTTGGAAAATGTTCTGCTGGGAAACATTGGGTCCTGCCATCTATGTGGATGTTACTTTGACATGTACCACCTACCTAAGCATTGTTTCAGACCATGTACATCCTTTCATGATAACGGTATTCCCTGGTGGCTGTGGCCTCTTTCAGCAGGATAATGCACCCTGCCACTAGGCGAAAATGGTTCAGGAATGGTTTGAGGAGCACAACAACGAGTTTGAGGTGTTGACTTGGCCTCCAAATTCTCCAGATCTCAATCCAATCAAGCATCTTTGGGATGTGCTGAACAAACAAGACTGATCCATGGAGGCTTCACCTCACAACTTACAGGACTTAAAGGATCTGCTGCTAACATCTTGGTGCCAGATACCACAGCACACCTTCAGGGGTCTAGTGGAGTCCATGCCTCGACGGGTCAGGGCTGTTTTGGCAGCAAAAGGGGTACCAACACGATATTAGGAAGGTGGTTATAATAATATACCTGATCAGTGTCTGAACAATTTAATCTTTCTGTTGATTACCACACAAAATTGTTTCATGTGATGTGATGTTTCATGTTTTATGGTTATACTTTCAAAAACACTCTTTTAGTTACACATTAAACATTTATTTGATGTGCTGCCCACTTCCCTGCAAGGATTCTATTGTAAGCACATTACTGTGAACAACCACTGTTTTACAAAATGAGGGACAAAACTAAACTACTGTAATCAATAGTATACCACAGATGCTGTTCAAAGAGATGCAATTGTAAATAATCCTGAATATCCCTTTAAATACATCAAGCAACCATCAGGAAGTGTCTTTTGACTTTAGAATCAATCAATCAGTCAACATTCTTGGAGCATATAGATGGTGGCTCACTGTACAGGGACTCAGGGTCATGAACCAACCTGGGTCATGTGAAGGCAAAAAGTCCTAAAATAAATAATATTATATAACCAGCACATGAATTATTAGATAAACCAATGGACATTACCATTCCCCGTGCATAAGCATAAGTGTTAAAGTCCCCTGACAAATGCAGTTATGTTTATAAATTTTAGTTTCTAAATACTAACATGGCAACACTCATTTTAATAACAATCAGGTTTTTCAAAATTAACTTCACAACTTCATGTTCATGTTTATTAATTAATTACATTAATGTCTGCTTCCCCACTGAGCCAACAGTGGCAGTATTTAAGAGATAATGCAAAGGAATTAAGTTAAGAACAATATCAGCATCTCTGTTAATTTTCTTTGAATAAATAAAAATAAAATAATTGCAGGCTTGGTTAGCAGAAGAGAATTCTTAAAAAAAAAAAAAATCTTACTGTTCAAAAACTTTTGACTGGTAGTGTAGGCTGATTATTCTTATAGATTGAAACAAATGTGCTTTAGCCAGTACAAAGAGCATGAAAAGTGCTCCGAGTTGCTGCAGAAAAAACAAAACAAAAACCTGTTGCTGGAGCAGGCTTAATGAAAAAGCAAACTGATTGTCTTCCAGCAGGAGGCGCTTTGAGAGCGGTAGAACTAGCGGTTTCCTCCAGTAATGGCTGTAATCAAATCAGCTCCGCTCATGTACGCTTCTTTATCAGATAAAATGAAAATACCATCGAAACTTTTCTGAAGTTTACATTATGAATATACATATAAATATGTAAACATCCGTATACAAACATACATATAAAACATCCGCGCCACGTTTTGATTTTAAAACATGCAGTGCTCATGCTTATTCAACGAAGTGAAACACCACAAATAAATCAATGTATGGGAAACACTGGTAATGTATATCGAAATGTCGGAAATGTGTTTAAAAATCATATCACCGTTATTGAAAAAAATTATATCGCGATACATATTGATATTGAATTGTTGTCCAGCCCTACTTTAAAGTTATTATAATATTGTAAAAAAAATATTACGTTTATTATTCTTAGCTCACCTTCATGCACAGATCAGTAGGTTCAAACAAGTTCAAGCTGGGGGACTATGGCGGGCCTTCCGGTCCAAAAATAAGACTAATAACTTGTCGCGGGAAGTCAGAGTGAGTCGCCCGCCGTGTGAGGAGAGTGAGTCGCCTGCCGTGTGAGGAAGGTGAGTCACCAGCTGAGGAGAGTGAGTCGCCCGCCGTGTGAGGAGAGTGAGTCGCCTGCCGTGTGAGGAAGGTGAGTCACCAGCTGAGGAGAGTGAGTCGCCCGCCGTGTGAGGAGAGTGAGTCGCCAGCTGAGGAGAGTGAGTCGCCCACCGTGTGAGGAGAGTGAGTCGTTCGCCGTGTGAGGAAGGTGAGTCGTGGCAAACTCAGTAGCTCCTGGCAATAGTATAGTGACTTCCCACGACAAGTTATTAGTCTTATTTTTGGACCGGAAGGCCCGCCATAGGGGACCAGTCTGGAGACAGTAGACTAACTTTAGAGCAGGTGCCTCTGAGGTGATTCCCTAAGGGTCAAGTTGAATTTTAAATAAAAGCATTCTGAGGATTAACGTAGACACCTCAGCCCTGTGCAGTGTTGTACACACATTGCTTCTCACATAAATTACACAAAGGCATTATCACCCTCTCACTTCCTCTGTTTACCCAGTGCTTAGTGATGAATGACCATTACTCTGCTTCCTTTCAAGGGCCCTGCACCGATCAGGGTTAGAGGAGTTTGACACGTTATCGGATCAGTGCTCCTGAGTCCTAAAAGTGATGATCTACACCTTCACTCTTCATACAAACATTGAATTCATTCAACACAATGCATTTGAAATGTGCATATGAAAGTTTTTCAGCAGTTGTATATATTTGGCACTTTCTACAAATTGGTTACAAATATGCGGCCTGAAACACTTGCAGGGCTCACAAAATTTCAAAATCCCTGGCAGTCCAAGAGAGTAGGATACAATAGCCCCGGGACGTCGTGCTAGCGATTTTGAGAGTCCTGACTTGTCATTATTTATTTCTTAACAAATAGTCAGTGAAAGCAGGCGTGTAATCGTCAAAAAATGTTCATGTCAAGAAACCAAAGTAAATGAAGGACTTTATTTTTTATTCATTTTATAAGAGGTTAAATAACAAAATAAAACATAAAAGGAAAAATAAAAATTTCAGAATGGTCAAGCTATAAAACAACTCTACAACATATGTAAAATGGATTAAGATAATTTACTTGTCTTCCTTCCACTGTAGAAAGAGTCCAAGTATTGTTTGTCACAATTTTAAGAAATGTAAATTCGTCTGTAATGGGAGATAAAGACATGCTAGGTTCATATTAGTTTAAGATTATAGTTTATCCAACAGTTCTCTCAATAATAAACGTGATTTGTACCTCTATAGCTTAAAAAAAAGTACCATATTCCTCGAAAGTGCCACACAAAATATTTACATTAAAATACATTTTTAAAAATACAGTTGCATTAGTCCTGCAGTGAAATTAGTTGCCTGGACTATGGACATTTGGGTATAACTTGGCAAAGAATGAGAGAGAATGAGAGAGTGAGCTAGAGAGAGGCGTCATCTCTCTGCCTCTTCACCAGCTGCTCGGTGGAGCCCGACTCTCCTCTCCAGGACTTGGAGAAGTGGGCTGCATTGGCGCAGATAGGCTGAGGAGGGTCAGGGGGGTCCTCTCCAGGGACAGCTGTGGGGGGTGGGGGCTGTGGAGTGGGCTAGAGTGCTTGAAGCAAGGTGGGAAGTTCAACTGCAGAAAAGTAATTCCACAGAGACAAGCAGAAAAAACAAAGAGACAAAAGATTTGTTTTTGCACTTTCTCTCTCACCGTCTCTCTCTCACTCAGATTTTTTCCCCAGAAGTTAACATGTTAATATAAACCTCAAGTGCAATGACAGTAAACAGATTGGACTTGCAATGGATAAGACTCAACTCAAGATCTTAGTTCCCCTTGGACTTTTTCATTAATTAGTGGAAGTTAATGAATGTGAGATAAAAAAATATTAGACCTAAAGGTGAAGTTTGAATGACGTAGAGGTCACAGAAGTGAAGAGAACGGCTGCTTGTATATCTTCACACTGTGATTCACAGGATTAGATAACCAGCCACCCAAATTTTCATTTAAACCTGAATCTTTCCACATTTTTACTCATAAGGACAGTTTAAAAATGAGTGGAGAACAGGAACAGAAAATGTTGCAAACCAAATTCGAAATCACATTGCCCACATAAGGGCTTTTCGCACCGCTTTAGTTCCAGAACTAAATGTACAGTACTAAAGTACTGGGACGATATTGCGCGAACTATTTCCCAGTACCATTTAAAGGGTTGCATTCGCACCGACAGTGTGTACTAGGAAGTGACGTATGCCGGTCGACAGTGCGTTTGGCCAATCAATGTCTACTTACGTCACGATTACTTCCAGTTGTGCTGGTTAGACCCTGCTCCGGAGTAGGAGCTAATTTGGTTCTCGAAAAAGGCAGTCCGGTACTAAAATCGCACCCAGTTCCGGAGGTGCGAAAACGCCAAAAAGTGGGTAGTTCCACAATTAGTTCTGGTACTAGGAAAAGGTTCCCGCGGTGCGAAAGGCCCTGTAATCCACTGTGCTAAAGCACCAACCACTCTCACTCTATGGGGGTTTTGTAACTTCAGCTAGTTTTTCTAGTACAGCTCAGGCCACTATTCTTATTCTAACATACACGACCAGACAAAAAATTAAATTTTATTCAACGATCAAAAGTGGCAGTAAAGACATTTACATTTCTTTCAAATAAATGCTGTTATTTTAAATGTTGTATTCATCAAAAAAGAAAATCCCTAAAAAAATGTATTACAGTTTTCACTAAAATGTAAGCAGCACAACCGTTTTCAACACTGATAATTAACAGAAATGTTTGTTAAATACTAAATTAGCATATTAGAATGATTTCTGAAGTTTCATGTGACAAATAAAATATATTCAAATAGAACACTGGTGAACATAAACCTGTCTAAAAAAAAAAATAATAATAAAATAAATAAAAAATTGTATTGAGCCCAAAGTTTTGAACAGTATATACTGTATATTGTTTGGGTTAAACAAATCATTTTTGCTTGGTTGGAACAGCAGCTACGCTAATTATGTTTGTATTTGTTTCTCTGTCCTTTGATTAACATCCCGTGGTAACTAGGATTTACACAAGCTTCAGTCTGGATCCAGAACACCTGAGAAGAGATGATGCAACCCCTCAGAGGACCTCAGATGATGCCAACCCTGAAACAACATACAGAACTACCACATTTTGCTATAAGTTTGATTGCATCATATAATAATTGCTGTTAATATTATTCATCATCTGTTTTATTACGTCTTATATTGATTTTTCCATTCTGCTGGTTCGTCTGGTCAGAGGAGAACTGGCCCCCCGACTGAGCCGGGTTTCTCCCAAGGTTTTTTCTCCATTCTGTCAACGATGGAGTTTTGGTTCCTTGCCGCTGTCGCCTCTGGCTTGCTTAGTTGGGGACACTTCATTTCCAGCGTTATCGTTGACATAATTGCAAAGATATTATTTAAACTGAACTGAGCTGGATGTTGACATCACTGAATTCAATGATGAACTGTCTTTAACTGAAAAATGAGTGTTTACTATTGTCATTTTGCATTATTGACACTATTTTCCTAATTAATACTGTTCAGTTGCTTTGTCACAATCTGTATTGTTAAAGCGCTATATAAATAAAGGTGACTTGACTATATACAAAAATAAATAAATTAATTAATTAATTAATTCAAAAGTCATTAGTCAATGACAAGGTCTTTCTCTGGTAAGCACTGGTGGTCTTGTGCAGTCTGTGGAGGGACCCATGTCATCCCATCACCTCTTTATTTTGTGACATTGCCTGCACAGCTTAGGACAATTTAATTTAAACCTTAAAAAAGACAGACTAAACTCAAATGCTGAAGGAACATGGCATCATACGTTTGCTATGATACTGGACAACATTTGAAGGTTGGGGGAAAACAAAATCATCTCCAAAGTAACAGCTGAACCTCAGCATGAAAAACCAGAAAGAAAGAAACGATCCCCCATGAGGAGAGATGGTTTACACTTCCTACAGTGGGTAAAGAGGGCTTTCCTTTTTCTGAAAGATCCTGCTAATTTGTCTTGGAGGATTATATAGACATGGCAGTGTGCTGACAGACATTTGTCACCTGCATCCCACTTGCTTTCTCCTCGCTCTTGGCCTTGATGACGGGAGGTCTGTCGGCGAGAGGTTTCCAGGCTGTGACAAACGGTGCTCCCTGTTAATGCAGTCATTCAGTAATAGCAAATCTAGAGCACATGTACACCTGCGCATTGCGCAACCTGAGACGAGGTGCTCTGTCTTATTGCATTCTAGCGGGAATGAAAAGCTTTGTCTGGCTAAGGAGGGACCTTGAATTTCTAATATTCTAAAAAGTGCCGCTGGTTGTGAACTTTAATGTTTAAAATTACAAGCAATAAGCATCAGTTAAGGCACAAGGGGGAAAGTCCAAGCCTCTCCCAGCATGTAAAAATACATCAATGCATAGACATATTCCAAATTCTGGGGGCAACATGTAGCAACAAAGAACACCTGGGTGAATCATACAGACAGAAATTGGTCTGACATTTCACAATGATGAGCTAACAGCTTCTTGATAAGTGAAAAGCTTTCGCATACATTAGCGCTCATATCAACCCTTCCTACTTCAGACACCACTGAGGGCGATGAGTCACATCGAGACCCTTATGAGAGTGTGCTTCGATAATGTTTGGAGGTCAGACCATCATGACCATTTTATACTGTTTACTAAAGGCCACCAACTTCTGTCAGGCTTTGCAGCCTTATGCAGGTATGCAGTACCTTATGCAGGCTGAAAATATATATATTTATTGCTGCTGACTACAAAAAAAAAAAAAAACACTTTTACTTTATGCTCTTTCCTGGTGAAAATTTTCATTTGTTTTGTAGACATCACTTTGGCTGCAGCAAACAAATTATCATGTAGGATGCATTAAATTGACCAAAAGTGACAAAGACATTTATAATTTTACAAAAGTTGTATATTTCATATAAATGCTGTTCTTTTAAACATTTTAAAACTGAATTAATATTAAGAACAGTTATTTCAAATTGTTAAAATACAACAACCCCATACTTTTGAGTAGGGTATAGCAAACTAGCATCTATGTCTGTTTCATTCCATTTTGAAATGCCCACTTTTCACAATCCAATCAATTACAGATGGATAAAAGACTTGTCCTGCAGTACATGTCTTTTATTGAATATCCTGTTTCACTCAGATTATGGGGGCAAACAGGGTTGCGAATGAGTTTTTATGCTGATTTTAAAGGGGTCATATGACGCAATTTCAATTTTTCCTTTCTCTTTGGGAGTGTTACAAGCTCTTGGTGCATAAAGAAGATCATGCCTAGAGCTGATCTGTGCTGGTCGCTGAGGGAATACATCAACTTTCACTGTGGACAAAGCGGAGTCCAGCCCGTTCTTGACCCCGCCGCCTCAGCTAACTCTAGCCCGGCCTCAGCTCACGCTAAGCCGGGGCTTCCGCTCAGGCTAGCCCGGCCTCAGCTCACACTAAGCTGGGGATTCCGCTCACACTAGCCCGGCCTCAGCTCACTCTAGCCCAGCCTCAGCGCATGCTAAGCCGAGGCTTCGGCTCACGCTAGCCCGGCCTCAGCTCACTCTAGCCCGGCCTCAGCTCACTCTATCCCGGCCTCAGCGCATGCTAACCAGGGGCTTCCCCTCACACTAGGCCAGTGTTTTTCGTTGTGAAAGTGAAACTACTTTGTTTGGTCTTCCAAAAGAGGACACGACTACAAATCAGTGGTTAAGTTGTATTTACAACACTGTTCCAGAACAGTTTAACCCAAATATCCAGATGTGTGCAGCACATTTTATGGAGGACTGTTTACTGATCCTGGGAGAGTAACGTTAGACTACAATGCCGGCAGTTCTGACTCACGTAAGGACGTTTTCATTTAAAGGATTTGCCACTGATGATTCAAACGCGAGTTTTGGGCAGCAGAGTAGCACTTGTTGTTCGTCATTTCTCCGATCACAAATTTTATGTTTTATGTTTACGCGGCGCGATGCAATGCAACGCAATGCATAAAAAGACAGTATAAGTCATTATAATCAGTAATTATGTCCCCACTGGATGCAACAAATGCCTCGTTTGTAATGGGTTTTAATGTTTTTGTCTCGTCGCTCCGGCCGGACACGGCATCAACAGTATGTGAGGGGCGTAACGTTTCCGTCTCACGCTTGAGGTATTCGGCCAATCACAACGCATTGGATAGCTGGCCAGTCACAGCACACCTCGCTTTTTCAGACCGATGAGCTTTGTAAAAATCGACACGTTTCAAAAAGGCGGGGCATAGAGGAGAAACAATAATGTACAGTATGTGGAAAATAACGTGTTTTTTTAACTTTAAACCGCATAAACACATTTCATTACACCAAATACACAAAATAATGTTCTTTCTAGCAGCATCATATGACCCCTTTAATACCAACATACATGCCATCAGAATTTTCATATTGATGTGAGCTTGTACTTCACAAATACAATAAGGCAATGAAATGCAAGACTACATTTATATTGATTAATTGACAAAACAACTCACAGAACTTTTAAGGTATGCATATTTAAAGTAGCATTCCCTGGGACTTGAACCGATGCTGAGCTACAGGAAATTAAACTAAAACCACTGTGTTTGACAGATGTATTTATCATAGGCTACATCTCTTATATCCTAGTAGAAATAGTCTTCTACATTTCACAAAAGGCTGTTTAAGACCGCAAAGCACAGATAAACAAAAAACATTTAACCTAAAATCCCCATTTTATGGAAAATATGATTAAACAAACGGAGTGACAGACAAAGTAGGCATGTTTCCTTTCAGCATTGTTCTCAGCGGTCAGACCTCACATCAGTTCAGCCCCAGTCATTTTTCCCATCACTCACTCACAATTCAAAAACTGAAAGAGCTCACCTCTGGACATGCAGAGTGGCCCCAGAGAAGTAGTTCATGTCTCATCTGTATTATGTGGGTGAAGGGACAGAACAGACAATATCTCTTTCCTGGAAACTAAGACATTATTGATGTCACACAAGTGTGTTCATCCTTGGTACAGACCTGCTATAAAAACAGAATGCACTGAACACAAAGCTATGACACATTTGCTGGGTTTCTCAGATAAAACAAAGGACACATTCTATGTCACACAAAAAAGTACCATGGGTTTTTGGATAATACCATGATTGCAATACCATAGTACTCTCCCGAGTACTTTAGAGTGGCATGTACTATAAAATCCATGCTATATGAATATAGTGTCATGCATGTACCATCCTTGTGAAGACTTACAGAAAATGTTTGACCTCTGTCATTGCCAACAAAGTGTATATAACAAAGTATTGAGATGAAATTTTGTTATTGACCAAATACTTGTTTTCCACCATAATTTGCAAATAAATTCTTTAAAAATCCTACAATGTGATTTTCTGGATTTTTTTTTCTCATTTTGTCTCTCATAGTTGAGGTATACCTATGATGAAAATTACAGGCCTCTCTCATCTTTTTAAGTGGGAGAACTTGCACAATTGGTGGCTGACTAAATACTTTTTTTCCCCACTGTATATATATATGTGTGTGTGTGTGTACAAATACAAATACTTGTAAGGGTTTTGTGTCCATTTAGAGAACAAATTGTACAAATTCTTTACTTAAGCATCCTGTTCTAAGAAATATTTCTGTACTTTTTCCAAAGGTTTGAAGCCTGTGAGAGCCTACACATTGAGATTTTACAAAAGGTCAAAGCGATCTGAGGTTTAACCTTTGCTGGTGTTTTGATGTGATTGCGGTTTAAGTTGCATGTGGGATTGGGAAATTCTGAATGTGGATTTTTCACAATCGTTTGTCCTCTCATTTTCTCCCTCTCGCTCTCGATTAAGAAACAGTCAAACGCAGTGAAAGCCCATTGGGAGACAAGGCACCCTAGTAACCATGGCCGTTGCTAGGGTAACAGCAGAGAGTAGGTGTCCAAACAGTCCTCAAACAGAAACATGAAAAGGCTCAAAAATACATAATTTCAGCTTTTTCATTAAAGTATTACCCTAAAATAAACAACAAAGTGAATAAAAATGACATTATTATTGTTGTTAAAATACTATTATTTTATAAAAACAATATTTAAAGCAATATCATATGCACAATCATGATGTGGTTCAGCTGTAGACAAAAAATTTTTTATACAAGATTTGTAGACAAGTGGTAAATGTCAAGTAAAATGCATTTTGAACTCAGTTTATAAAAGATGCAATCAGCCAATCAAAATAGTATTCAAGTATTCCTAAGAGCCAATTAATGTGAAAATATATAATATAATAAAACAGTAAATGTTCTGTAAATAAAAAACAAGATAAATTTACCTGAGAAGCAAAACTGCCATAATTTTCAAGAGAATAAATGTGTATTTTTTCCTCAGCATTTTGTCACTTGTTAAACATAAACGTCACTAAATTTATCCCTTACTTTTATACAGATATGTCTGACAGTGCATGTACACGTTTACACATAGATTTGGTGTGCATTTATCTCACCCCACAGTGCACTGCTATGAAAGAACTCCATCATTCGAGTGTGAAAGCTTCTGAGGACCCGAGTATAGCCTGTGCTTTTTACATGATGAATATTGAAATGCTGTACGACTCCTCTTAGAGTAGAGTGATAGGGAGGTGAGAGGCATATCTACATGTGTTGGTGTGTCTAAGTGTGTCACTCTTTAATAGCGGTTGTGTAGGCTGCCATACATTCTTCTAGCCTTATTCACAGGACTTGTGTGGGCGGCTAATTCGTGTTTGTATTCCGCAGGTTTACCTTAGGGAAACGTTTTATTATACACTCTCTTTGAAATTGATGACTAATTGCTTTCTTTTTTCCCTCTCCCTCTCTCAGCCATAGTCCATTTCTAGATGCCACATTTTCTAGGGTGTGGGGGTGAGAAAGGTGCGCGGTGGACATCTCAAGGTGAGTGGAGCAGACCGTGCCGGTGAAGAGGTGCCTGAGCATATCTTTGTTTCCTTGCGTGAATTCTTCCAGTTTTCTGCTTTTGGAGAGAAGACAGGCAAGAGGCAAGAGTTCCAAATTGGTGTGCAAACATGGGGGTTGAGTCATTGCGAATGACACTGAGCATTTGCATACAAGTGCATACAAATAAACTGACAATTCAGAAATATGGCCAAATATGTAGTAATGACAATTAGAGGTCCACATGTGTGAAAACAGCAAAAGGAATTTGTGAAAGCAAAATCAATTAAAGAAGATCTGACATCAAAATAAAATCTGTTAAAGGATTCCAACCCAATCTTACTCAATATTGTTAATGGAATAGTTCAGCCAAAAACTCACTCTCATGTCGTTATAAAACCTGTAGTATGATAGATTCTGTAGAACACACATTTTTGAAGAATATCCTGCTTACGCTTTTCAATATAATGAAAGTAACTGCAGACTGGGACTCTGAGAAGCCCCAGAATTATAAATTAAGTGGCATTAAAGTATCATAAAAGTAGTTCATACCATTTGTGCATGTCTTTTGAAGATATAAGGCCAAGATGTGTATACATCGGGGTTCTGCTAATTGTCACACCTTTTGTATGGTGAGGAAAGCTGTAATTTGTTGATTGAGACATGCCAGTAGGGTTGGGAATCAAAAATCGATTCCGATTCCAGAATCGGATACTTAGGCCCAATCCCAATTCTATTTTATACCCCTTCCCCTACCCCTCTGCCTACCCCTTCCCCTTGTCCCTTGAAACAGAGTGTCAAGGGGTAGGGGTGAAAATATTCCCCTAAGAATTGGGACACCACTACTATGCCGTCACACGTCATCATACGTCGTCTAGCTCCTACAATACACACGCCTATACTGGTGTGCGCATTAGAGCCTTTAATTATCATTCTATATTAATGCACACACACACACACACACACACATATATATATATATATATATATCGAAGATCGCGCAGCTCACACATCCAGGAGAAAAGAAACTTGTCAACGCTGCCCCATGACTTTTATTAATAACAGTTTAAATACTGAATCGCTACATTATATTTTCCAGCAACGAGAGGATATAAATCGCTGTTTTTGAAGTAAACTCACTCTAAAAAGAGAAACGCACAGACGCGCATACATGCAACTTTCATCTCTCTCTCTTTCTCTCTCTCTCTCGAATTGGCAATATTTCAGAAAAGGGTTTAGCGATTTATAATTATTGGGGGGACTAGCCCCCTCAATGTCTACGGTGGTTATCACCCTGATCAGACATGAACATATGTTGTGGCACTATCGTGCAGTCTGTAATGATATGACGTTAGTTAGCAAATATTAGCGATTTTTTGCAAACATTTCTTTGAGTAACATGACCGTAATATGAACTCACGATTGAATGCAACATAAAACAAATGATTACTTTTCGTTAAAATCTTTATTAATGCCAAAAATGCTTATATTTATTTGTCTTTTTGTTCACTCGGGCAGCCATGTTGCCGCTGAAGCCGGTTTACGCTGAGATAATTCATACCCCTTCGTTTGAAGTGTGGTCCCAAAAAATCTTCGTTTGAAGGTCTGTCTGGCCCTTCCCCTACCCCTACCCCTCCAACCAAAAGAGAATCGAGACACCCCTTTACGTGAACGCGCGAAACGGAGGGGTAAGGGCTAAGGGGTAGAATTGGGATTGGGCCTTAAGGTCAGGAATCGGATACTTATTGTCAAATTAAAATTTTGATTCTGCCTATTGATTCCTATGTGTTTTTTAATTTTTTTATTCCTCATCTGTGAGGACCGGACCTAGCGATCTGCCAGGACCTTGCTCCCTAATCTAAGTGCTCCAAAGTTTGGCTACATTTGCGATCAGAAGCCAAAAAAGCTAAGTATAATATCTGTGATAGCTAAACATGTTGCAAGAGAGGCGTCACCACCAACATGACAAAGCACTTTAATTGAATAGATTGTTAAAGATCGCAAACACGATTCAAACACCAACGGGATTCTATTCCTAAATTACAATGATTCGTCTGTTTCATTCCTCAACCTTTGACATGTGTGAACAATGTTGTGATCACTTGGTTCGTCCGTGCAGCGTACGATCACACCAGTGTGATTTGAACATTTACATTTGCGTTCGCGCTGCCATTGACCTAAAGAGAGCAGCTGTCATGAATGAAACCGCTTCACAGTCTTTTCAGCCACACAGTATCATTATTTCTGTTACAAACATTCAAATCACAGAAGTACTGGGATAAAATTTATAGTTCAGATATAAACTGTGTGTACGATGTGTATGGTAGCGATTAAAATAGAGTAAATCACCTTTTGAAAGTAATTTAACACGTCAAATGAAGATTTATCGATTACATTGTTTTGCCAGTAGGTGGTGAAAAGGGGCTGTTAAAATGTATTTGTCTTTGAATCATACAAGAGATTCGTTCAAGAACGCTGATTCATCCAGTAATGAAACAAGTACATCTTGAGTGAGTCATTTAATCATTCATTCATAAATTACATATGATTCTGAACATTAGACAACTAAACCACGAGAGAACCACAACTTCCATTGGGGGAAAAAAGAAAAGAAAAAAAAAACTCAATTTATCCAGAATCATGCAGTTCTATTTTGCACACAAACAGCTCTTAAAGAGTCAAATTTTTATTTAGCCTGTTGATTTTTGTTCATGGTATTCAGCTGCAATAAATGAATAAAAAAATGCAATAAAAAAAGAGACACAGGATAAATGTTTGATATCATTATTTAATCACATTGGAATCAAAACTGGGAATCGAAAAGGATTGGAATCGATAAGCAGAATCGGAATTGATAAAATTCAAATGATATTGATACCCAACCCTACATGCCAGCGACGTCATATGACTTCCATAACCAAAAGCAATGAACAAACAACACAGAGTGAGCTATGAGTTGTTCAGATCTGCTGAATAATAGTGAGCTTTAGCACACCACGATTAAGGAAGCAAAATGAGGTAGCGTGTGAGAGAGAGCGAGAGAGGTAGATGGCCAAATGGATTTTCTTCATAGCGGTTCAACCACAGCCTGTCCAAGCCGAAGATAATATGGCCTACACTGCAAGAGGGACGTCAAAGGCCTTTGACATGTTCAGATCTATTTGCTTTCGTGTGGGCTGAGTGACGTCCAGTGTTATCAAGCCTTTTTCACGTCAGTTAAAACATTTCAGCTGACAGTCAACTGCCTCATCATTCGCCTTCCATAAAGGTTTCGTATTGCCTCAGAAAGCTCCTTCTTTTTATATCACAAACTGTACAAACTATTTTCAAAAATGCCACAACATTTGGGTAGTTTTACAAGGCAAAAATAAATGTCTGCATGACATAGTTGTGGTGGCTTTTTCCCGAGACACAGCATGCTAAACACATGCAGAGGGGAGAACACTGGGTGTGCAGACCACAGAATTGATGACAGAAAACTCGGCTGGCAAGTCATGAAACACACTATTATCCACATTTTATCATTCAATACAAATGCAAAAAGATTATGCAGGTTCAGGTCACATTTTGTAGTTTATTATTGGGTCACTCATTGCTAAACAATGTGCAAATTAATTGAAAGGCTGAACGCAGTTCAGTGCACTCAGTTAAAGGCTTTAAACAGAATATTAGATTGAATAACCACTGTGGTCTCTGGAACCATATCTGGTAGGCGAAAATACTGCTGTAACAGAACAAAGTGATTCCACTCATTTCAGGATGCCAGACTGTCAAAATAAGCACATCCTCCTTGAGAAGCAGCTAGCATCCAGCTAATGAGCGGAAGGCTTAAGGTGCGGCCACAGCAGACTTTGAGCTCAGGTCACTTACAATACGAGTGCAAATGTGGGAGAACGGAAACGCAAGCACGTGAAGTTGTTTCATCTTCCACTGCATAAGAAAGTTCAAGTTCGGTGATCTCTGACCTAATGAAAAGACATTTGACAAATAGAGCATATAAACCACATCTCTTGGCTCAATACAAAGAGAGCCAGCTTTGAAGCAACGCAATGTTGTAATTTTATAAATATATGCTGCAGTTCATAACTTTGGGCTCAGTAAGATTCTTGTTTTTGTGAAAGAAATTAATACTTTTATTCAGCAAGGATGCATTAAAATTTAGCAAAAATTATGTTATAGTTTAAAAAATATATATTTAAATGCTGTTCTTTCAAACTTTCTATTCATCAAATCGGTCAGCATATTAGAATTATTTCTGAAGGACCATGTGACACTGAAGTCTGGAGTAATGGCTGCAGAAAATTCAGCTTTGCCTTCACAGGAAAATATAAAACAGACATTTGAATGGTATTATTTAAATTATATACATAATTGTTTGTTGTTTAGAGGGTGACATCATATCCTGTTGCCCATATTTGTGGCAGTTTTCTAAGGAATTCAGCATGTTTCAAAGTTTGTCAATACTGTATGTTTCTTATAGATCAATATGGATATGTACTGTAAAACTGATACGTTCTACACATACATCTAACTAGGGATAGGTAAAACATCTGATTCTTAAGATAAATTGGTTCCATTCCTATAAGCATACCTGAACTGTTAGAAGCATCTGACACCAATTATATTCTTTTTAATAGGTGATTTGATACTTTTTTAATCAATAACTTTATTTAAATCAATGGTTCATCACAGAATTGCAAAGGCTCTAAATACTCTGTTCTCTTTGTAGCTATATAAGACAATGGCTTCCTGACCTAATTTGAGAAGATAAGATAATGGTTAATGGAACATTGTCATCTGTAGTACAGATACCATCAACTTGAGGAAAGACAAAAAGAAAAAAAAAGCAGAACATTGGTCAAACATCATCTAATTGCAAAAAATTGGGAAAAATAGCCTCGTTTCAGCTAGTAATTTATAAAAAATAGCTTATAGTCAGAAGCGGGTTTATTTGCACTTATTGCATCATGCATAAATGTACCATTAGCAGAAGTAATTTCATTATCGAAAAGCAATAAAATGTTATTCCTCCTCAAATTAAATAATGTTATATTATCTGTGACACAAAAGCAAAAATCAGCTTAGAATCACACACTGAGCAGAATGTGTGAAGATGCAAAATGAAAGAAATAATAAATAAATAAATCACTGCCAACATCACACCTGCCATATTGGCCATGGTTTTATTCTCTGCCTACAGTCAGCAAGAATTCTTTCTAAACACCAGCTGAGGCCTTCAGTGGTAAAAAGATACTTGTATTGTATAACATGTGACGTTAAAGTTTCTAGGCTACTCTCTGTACATTACTGTGATCTCATCACACCACCAATGGCGTGTGAGGGCTGCTGGGATCCTAGCTGATCAGATCAGGGTAAACAGATAAAACCATGCCACATTTAGTTAGAAAAAGAGAAATGATTTTGCCGCAAGCATTTCATGTGCACCTAATCAAATGGTTTCCAAGGTCACAAGAGGAAAATTCAGATAAGACTGTCCCCTGCCCTTTTATTTTGCTTGTCAGGAGGTTGGTTTATCGGGTCGGCCCACTTTGAAACATTTTATTAGGCCATAAATGTGTAAAAAAGGTATTTGAATATTGAACAGGCCAGCCCACACACTCACACCTTACTGGATATGTACGCAGACTATTTATATTGATTTTGCATTCATTGACAGAAGTCTTAAAAGTTTGTGAAATTTACATTTAAAAAGTGCAACTGAAATACTATATTCTTGTAAAACATACTCCATTAATCTTTGTTTTATTTACTACTTGGAAAAAAAACAAGAATTTAATTATTGTTTTAGGAGTAAAATAACCAACAGCTGACACAGGTCAATTTTGCATGGTGAACAAAAGAACTCCAGCTATTTATTGATAAAAAGGTGAAAGGGAAAAAAATTATTTTTGTTTGTAAAACCCATGATTTTACAGATTATAAAAAAAAAGAGATTAAACGGGACAAGGTTACTGGAGTGCCTAGCAACAATGTTCATTCAGAGTCCACAATTTAAAAATTTCAAAGAAGCCAGTTGTTTTTTTACGGCACCACTGACATCAGTGGGCTTTCACAAGCTGATGTGACATAATCAGACTGTAAACTGGAAAGGGCACAGAATGTCATTGACCCTTTAGAAAAACCACTGCATAGAGCCAAAACAAAGAAAATGGCAACAGCGCAAAGCATATTTCAAGCCAACTTGATAAAAGAATTGTATGTAAAAGATTACTCTCAAGGGCTCATTTAATTTGAACGTTTCCTAACGCATTTTTCCTCACATACAGTAGGCCTGAATTTCCTGTTATTTATGCCTAAATACAGTAGGCCTGAATTTCCATCAGGCCTATAAGTTGAAAAATGTGAGGAGAGTAAACCTAATGTTTTTCAGTCATGGAAATTAGTCTACTTGAAAAAATTTTTTTTGAAATTGGTGACCTTCTTAGCGCGGCTGTCCTGTGCTCTTCTCCTCTCACCTGGCCAACTCATCGTCACTAAAGTGGAGGGCTTTACGTGAAACGCTTTGACATCTTAACGGCATCAGTCAGCCAGGGGAACAGAGAGGGTGGCTACAGTAGATACTCTTGACCCGAGGTAGGCAGTGTGTGTGGGCTTGTTTAATGAGCTCACACTCCTGGCTCCTCAAAGGATGTCATCCACACAGGTCTGAGTTGAGGATACGGCAGGTTAATGAGGACTGGCTGAGAGCTCCATGCAGCACTCTGCCGGATTATGCGCCAGTTTTACTGTACTGGCTGATGCCTGCTTGTAGCCTCAGTTGCACAGTCTTGAGTTTAGGTCCCACACCTGGGTTTGAAAAGACAACAGAAAGCATCACATGAATCCATCAAACTTGGTCTCAGTCGACGCACAAACGGGCCACCCACAGTTCAATGGCCATCTGATGTATACTACAGTGTAGAGGTCGACCGATATATCGGGCCGATATTTGTCATTTTTTAATATATCGGCATCGGCCGATATCCGTGTTTAGTAGCGCCGATTTAAAGTCAGGCACGTCCGCGGGCAGCCCCGTGTTATTGGTGCGGTGGAAAGTGCTGCTGCCGCATGTGAAGGACCCCAAGCCAAAACTTTTGGAAGATTCAACAACAGTCCTGGGAGATAAAAGCAAGGCTTAAATTCTGATATTTCAAAGTCCTATGGCCATATATTTACTATATATTACTAGTAAACTATGAAGTGTTGCTTCACTTAGTGAAAGAAAAAACGAATAGCATAGAACCGTCGGGAACTGGCATAATGCTACAGCTGGTTAAAGGTTCGCTTACTTGCAGTTAACTTTAAGGACTGTTGTCGAAAACTATCAGCAGCTTGCTTGCTAACATATTAGCCCCAATGTTATAAGTTCTGTTTTATTTTTCCTGTATCGGAGTCGGAGAATTTCACTCTGTG
>NW_015505388.1:751371-763153 GCF_001515645.1 Sinocyclocheilus grahami | reverse complement strand
GTGTTTGCAGCACTACCATTATTTATTTTTTATAAATAAAAATCAGTTTTAAAAATGTAAAAATCAGTTTAATTGATTTTTATTTATAAAGTTGTATTTATTTTATTTAAATGTATATTTAAGTTTACATTTATGTTCCAACAAACTTGAAAAATTCTGCTTGATAAATGCTCTAAAACTTTTATGTAAATGATTGACAGTTTTTTTTTTATTACCGGTTTTATATATTTAATACTTGGTAAGTTTATTGATTTGTTTGGTTAACTTTGGATAAATATTTTATTTTAATACCGTGCAGTGCACAAAATTAAGATTCGAGAGATGGTTCAAGTCAGTGTTCAATAAATTATGATGTTAAGTTTAGAAATGTTGTGCATCCACTTATTATTAGTGTGACATTTTAGCATGCAAATGAAGGGGAAAACTTCAAGATATCGGCCCTAAAAATCGGCAGCACATATCGGCCATCGGCTGACCCTGACCTCTAAACATCGGCATCGGTTATAGAAAAACCCATATCGGTCGATCTCTACTACAGTGCACACTGAAATAACTGAAATTGGCAGCTAATCCTCGTCATACATGTCACGTGACAAATTACTCTGGTGCTGCAGAAAAGCAACAACCTGACAATCGTGATTGGCTGATCACAATAACATCACAAGGCTTTTACCAGCGATTATCCTGTGACTATTGTTCATAATTGATGGATTTTGCAACATTAAGTTATTGAACTGAGTTGAATCAACACTGAACTTTTCAGCAGAGCTGTTTATAGCTGAATTGATATTTTCTCATTTATGAACTTTACACAGCTATTGAACTGAATCAACATTCAATTGAATGACACTATTGTCATAGAGCTGCTTTACAGAAGAATTTTAATTTGCCTCAGATAGAACTGCTTCGAAACAATCTCTATTGTATAAGTGCTATAAAAACTTGACCTGACTCCTGAGCTGTGACGTCAAGCCAGATGATATGAAAAAAAGGCATTTTCACACTTTTACTTAAATAAATATATAAACTATTATATAAATAAAACAATCAGACATTAGTACAACATCTAATATAATGCCATTTACTTTTGAATGGTCGTCAATGGAGAAAGATGCATTTTGGGTACTTTGTAGCAAACTACATATAGTATCTACAAGCTATATAAATTTAATATTTTGAGTTGCATCTGTAAAATAATTTTGAGCACAAAACATTTTTCCATATTTTACTTAAATGTAATTTAATTTAACTAAAAACTGAGAAACTACAGACAATTTTCAATATTAATTCATATTTGACAGGAAAGAAAGGGAATATTCTATGTACAGGTGCATTATAAAGCCACTTTATTTATTTATTTTTTGTGGCAAAGGAGGGAGTGTATGCTGTGTACTGTATGTCAGTGGTTCTCAAACCTGTTCTGGAGTACCCCCAGCCCTACACATTTTGTATGTCTCCCTCATCTATCACACCTGATTCAACTCATCAGCTCATTGGTGGAGACTGCAAGACCTGAAGTGGGTGTGTCAGATATAGGGAGCCATACAAAATGTGCAGTGCTGGGGGTACTTCATGGAGAGGTTTGAGAACCACTGCTGTATGTGAACAGATATGTGCGTGCATGTGTGTGTTAAGTAAGTGAGAGGACTGGGCATGAAGTTACGCCCCATAGTCCTGTTCCCACAGCTGGGTTGGGCCAGGCAGGGAGGATAAAACAAGAACCACAAAAGCCCTCAGGAATGCACTTCCACTAGGACTGTGAAACAAATCTGTTTCATTCAGACATCAGTGAAATGTGCATTCATTCGAATGCATGAATTTCTGAAATTAATGCACTGAGGATGCAAATCATCCTAGAAAAATATTAATAAAAAAGTCAAGCAATGTCGCAATGCAACATATTGTACAACATAACAGTAAGAATTTAAGAATTTATCTCAGCTGTCTGCAATAACCAAACCCAATGTACTGAATGTTTTAAAAATAGAGCATTTTGAGGCAGCAGCAAATAGAAATCATCTAAAGCTGTTTTGCCAGTGGTGTCTGAAAAATATATATAAAATAAATCTAAGCATATCCTGGCAACCACAGAACACAGAATGAAGAGAAGACCTTGGCATTTCTCTTCACATACCTCATTTCATTCAAAGCTGTCCATCTCCATCCCCTATCTGGGAAGGAATTAGCTTCCAAGACCGTTTCATTGTTTCCCACACACGCATTGTGAGCTTAATAACGCGTGGGTGTAGTTTCGATCAGTCAGGTAGGTCAGGTTTCTGTTAACGTGACTGCATACCTTTGAGCCATATCGGCACACACAATGATCTGTGGAATTCTTGGCATGCCCAACATAGTCGCAAAGACAGCAGTTTAGAGAGCAAACAGCGCTGACCCCTTTGTTTCAATCTGGTTTTTGCATTTGTGCAGCAAGTCACAGGTCAAAGTGTTCAGGATTCACACACTGCTAAAGCGCTCAATATTAAGGCAGTTCTTTCGTTCATTATCTCTTCAATTTGTACAAACGTGGATACGAGAATGTATGGAGCACACGACCGATCTCTGGTTTGAATGTGTGTATGCTGAGACCACCACCTGGTATTCTTATAATATTTAATAATATGGTGGAAACAGTTCTGCAGATGCTCAGTTCTTGATGTTAAACCATTACACAAATAATGTCTGCCATACAATTTTTGGTTAATTAGTATTCAAGCTGCTGCCATTGCTTTCTACAACTATTTCTGTAATTTCAAATGCCTGAAATATGCATTTCAAATGTGTCCCCATTTAGCTAGAAATAATTTATACTTGTCACGGTTGCCTTCTGTGGCGAAACGAAGAACGAGGAGACGTGGGATAAACTCAAAGTAAACAGTGTTGCCAACTGCTTTCAATTTAAAGTAGCTAAAACTGGTAGCTAAATGTCACTAGATTACATCACAATGGCAAATTCACTGATCTATACAAAGATGAGAACTTAGATAAGGTTTGTCCAAGAAGTTGCAATATTTGTCCCTAAACTTTTGAAAAAAGTCTCAAAAGCTAAATTGGCAACACTGAAAGTAAATGTCTTTAATCATCCAAGACGGGTAAATAAAACAAGGCAAGCAGGGACACACAAGAAACACAACATTGACGTTCAATACCAGACAAACTCAAATAACACAGACAGGAACTTAAGTACATGGGGTAATTGACAAGACACACCTGGGAGCAATCAACAATCAAATGCAGGGGAAAACCAAATAAACAAACTATAATGAGGACAGGAACATAACCAAATAAGGGCATACATAAACAGGAGGCAGGAACAGAGGGAAATCAAAACAAAAACAGACCATAAATGTGACAATACTGGCATCGTCTGTGAAATGTTATTTTTTGCACTGTTCTTGACGACAAAAACTGTAATCAGCTAATTTGACTGATGCCACAATGACTTAAGCTTACTTTTCATTGATTATGAGAGACAATAGACTCAATGTCATTATTCCCAAAAGTTAGTCATGAACTGCAGATGCAGATTCATATGTTCAGATGGGTTGAAATATTTCAACTCGTATGACTACACAGTACGTGACCATCAGGATGTGATGTAGCCTATTCTAATCAGTTTTGTGCGCAAGGTGAAAATTATCCAAAAAAAAATGAAAAACTGAAAACACACTACTTGTTTCTTCTGTAGAGTCTAACATTATAAATATTTAAGTTGCTTAAAAATGCAGCTTTAGGCAAAAAGTATTGGTGGTCATTTGATTTATAGCTATTAATTTATTCTTCATTCATTCCACCATGGTCAATAAGAGGAGGAAAATGCCTTTCAGTCCTGTTTCTGTATTGGAAACGAAAACCGAAACACCACAGGTCTGTTTGGATAAATTGTCAGCTTCACAAACAAATTAATCGTTTATTAAAAATGCCACTAGGGGGCGAATTGCGACGGTCGCATTCTGAGGTAATTTGGCAATAAGTGATAATGAAGTAGCGGAAACTTTGACTTCTCCAGCAACAGCTGCCAAGGTTCCTCGTCTTTTGGTTGCTTTCAATTCCTGTTACCAGAGGCCAAAGAAAATAAAAGCTAAGTGAAATCTAATCAACTGTCATTGAAGCAGAATCAGTCTGAATGTGTGCAGAGCTTTTCTACAGCTGCTGATGTCCCTGACAGAGAGGAATAGATAGAGTGCCCTTCATGCTAACAATGCACACCATCTGCCTATTCTCTTCCACTGTGAGCGTGAAGATGTCATACACTTCACCTAAAGACACAGCTGAGGGAGATGGTCAGCATCCAGCAGCTCTCATTTCATGCCACACTCTTGCAGCAATGCTCACTTTCACCGTCATGCTGTCATCCACCTGGAGAAGGAAGATATTTTACAGAGGGAAGAAATAAATAGAAGTTTGGAAAATAATATGCAGAGAATGATGCCAAAATGTCCTGCGCTCTCTTTTACTGCATGAATTGGAATGAGAAGGCATGAAATAAGATGGGAAGGGTTGCATGCAGTGGTAAAACAGCATGCAAAGAAATACCAGAAAAGGGTTTTTAAATTTCGTCAAGGATCATGAAAACAAGATGCAAAATGTGCATCATGACTACAGTAAAAGAGTTTATTCAAATATACTGCTGACAAAAATTTGATGAGAAAATAATGAAAAATATTAGCATGGTTTTTAAGAGGAATACCTAAATTTCAAATAATCCAATCATAGTCAATAATGTTAGGGATTGGCATTAAAATTCTTAGCATTGTATTACAATAAAGTACTCATTATATTATGTTTATAATGTTATATAATGTTTTTGTTAAATTATTATGTTTTAAAAGCATTTTTAAATATTTGGTTTAAGTTTGTTCTCAGGCTAAGATTAGATGCCATTTTAGTCTGAATAAACTTAACTGAAATGAATCCATTTTCAATCATTATGAAATATTGACTCAATTTTCATGATATTTTTGTTATTGTTTTATAGATAAACAAAAATCTGTGTAAAAAAGAACACTGCTCTTACATTTGCAAGGGAATGGGATAGATGAAGAATAATCCATTCTTCCAAATTCTCCCTGCATCTGCAGTGCTCAAAATGATCATGTTTCCATTAATTAGCCATTGATTGCACGGAGAGGGTTCATTTCCTATTGTGCCCTATTGCTTGACTCTGAAGATGTTCATTATTAACCTCCTATACAGGTGGCTCACATCCCTCACCCCTTAACTGTGAAATCTTCAGTTGTAACACCATCATGCTAATTCAGTTGGTTTACAGTAGGGCTGTGCAATTAATCACATGCGATTGTCATGCGCATCTCGTCAGTAAAGCCGGTTCCGTGATTGGTAGTAAATCTCCATCACCTGCTTTCAGATGGAGCGGCATTTAATACACAGAGCTGTAGTTCACCGACAAGCTAGGCGATATCGTGTTCATACTCAAATGCGCTTCATCTGCAATTATGAACGCGATATTGCCTAATTGTCAGTGAACTACGGCTCTGTGTAGTGAATGCCGCTCAATCTGAAAGCAGGAAATCACGGGACCGGCTTTACTGACGAGATGCGCATGACAATTGCATGCGATTAATTGCACAGCCCTAGTTTACAGGCTAATTCAGTATATTTATTAACAAATATTGACATTCCACCTGAATTAAGTCTGTACTCCAATATCAGATGGCGCTCCATAAACGTGGTACATTGAGAATTCCGGAAAGCATTCTCAGAGAGAAACTCTTTTACATTTATGTCTCTTTGAGTGGGTTCATCAAGAAAGCACACAAAAGACAGCGAGCTCAGTGTCTCGGTAAAGCAATCTCCCCATTGTTCACTGCAGAAAAAGCTTCCAGACCCAAGTCGCCTCTTCTCTGCCTCTCTTACTCTTGCATTCAGCCTAACTATCTGTGGCAGTGATTGAATCGCTCTGTCCTTTGCTGCGAGGGCCCTACCTTATTTAATCCTTTACGTGGCAGGTCACTCTGTGAGCGGATGCTGTGTAAACAGTGCGGACCCTTGATGTGGGGGCTCTAGGGTAAGAGAGCAAGGGCAGAGGGTTATGGAGTCTCCTGGCTTGGGAACAATGGGCCTTTAGAATGTAGGGGCAATGGTGCACTGACCCTTAGCAAATAAGAATCATGTTCTGACATTCCAGCCTTGATTGGCACTTTGAGCTTGAAAAAAAAATCTCAAAGGAACACAGGAAATGCTACTTGTGTAATTGGTTATATATTAGCGCTGCATTCTCCTAATTTAAAGGATGGGAAATTCCTGGGTGACAAATGGAAGAGACTGTGGCATTCCAAAGGTTGAGGTTAGCCGGAGAAAAGACCAAGATTAAACCTGGGGGCCGTGGCAAGGAGATAACTACCCTAACACCACTTGCAGATAAATTATCTTCCTATCTTGTTCTCTTTCTCTTTTTCATTCTTTAATCCATCCCGTTCCAGAGTTTCTGTGACTGAAATCTTTTGGCTCACGAGTATGGAACAGTAATCGCACGAGCGGCATGTATTAGCACACATATCAGAGGTAGGGATGGCCAAGAGATCACACCAATAATCGGTCAAACTGAAATTTATACATCTGTGCTTGAACGTATCAAAAACTGGCTGAATTTTTGATTTTGCAATTGGTTAAGGAAGTACCTTACTTTAAAACAGCTAGATGGATCCTAAAAATGTGTGGTTACTTACATTTGTAATTTTTCAAGCAAAAGAAAGAAGGACCAGATGGAACAAAATATGATAAATAACCAGTGGCGTACCGTGGGGTTTCAGTCAGGGCCTTCAGTAAGCACCTGTAAACTGCATACCCCTATACATCTATCTTACACATCTCTGTAACAGCTAACGCAGCCATATGCATATAATTTGCATATTATGCCAAACATAGGCTCTCAACAACAACGACAGCTGATCAACAATTTCAACAGTAGGCTAGATTAGGGTGGGTTAAATGCAGAGTAAATTTCCCTACATGGATCAGTAAAAGTAATCCACCAATACACGGGTCACTATGCACATTCACGTCACTCTTAAATGACGACACGCCCACAGCAGCAAAAGTGTACAAATGCTGGACATCCACACACCACGCCACAGTATTATCAACGCACCACGTACACCTCCATAACACTGTGCATGATACAATACTCGTCAAACAATAAAGCACTCACCTGTCACTTGTAAAGAAAGTCCATGCGTCTGTCATTCCATGTCCCTTTACTCGTATTAAAAAGTAAACATGGCCAAATAACTTCTTGTGCTTGGTGCTAGCTGTTAGCCATTCATAGTTGTAATCTTTGAAATAGCGCACAAAACCTTTGTTAGCTCATTCAGTTTGGGGGTAGGTCTTCCTTTCTCAGTTATTCCTCTTTTGTCTGCGAAAGAGCGCCTTAAAAAAAGCATTTTTAGTAGATCGGCAACAAGAACTGGTGTAGGCGCCGGCGCCGACTGCGGCTGTCATTTTATTTTTCTTCTTCTTCCGTTTTTTTGGTGTGTTACATCCTGTGTGCATATCGCCACCTACTTTTGCTGTTCTTCTTCTTCTTTTGGTTTTATGGCGGGTTGCGAACCAACTTCATATGTGCATACCGCCACCTACTGTGATGGAGTGTGAAGACAATGTACCATTTCTCACCTAAATCTTAAATTCTGTTCATTATTCCACAATTCTTAAGAAATCTCATGATTGCACTTATTTGTTTTCCTGCATTTGGACCATTATTCAGAATACTACTTCATGAAAATTCTTTAACTCCTAAGGATTGTAATTCATCTTTAAGTCTATCCCTTTCTCTTTCATATGCTGTACATATCATCATAACGTGCTCCACTGATTCCTCTGTTAAACAAACATTACAAAGACCAGTATTGTGTTTCCCTATAATGTATAGTGTTTGGTTAAGATTTGAATGTCCTGTTCGTATATGTGTTCAAATGACTTGTTCCCTTCTACTTATGTTATGAATTATTTTTCTTCTCTTTATACTCCTTTGTACTTTGTGATAATGCCTACCTGTTTGACATGAGTCCCAGTATATCTGCCATACAATATTGCATGCATTTAATATGAACTGTTTCCCTTCTATTCTACTGAGTGCAATATTTATACTTGGATCATCCATATTTAAGGATTCTTTAGCCATTTTATCTACCTCTTCATTACCTTGAATTCCCACATGTGCAGGAATACTTTTGCTGTTATGCAGTCATGGTTTATTTATAAGCTATTTCTTCCTTGTTTTTGCTTTTCCTGTTCTTACACACGTATATACACAAATATTCCTACTTAAATAATTATTAGATGCTCCATCCCATTCCTTCTCCCCAGGCTCCACCTGGCGCTGCATGTTCAGCTCCTCCAGACTAAATCCGTGATCTCCTAAAGATCCAGAATAGAATAGAGCATCCGCATTCTATATTTAAATCCTTTCACTTAACCCAGTAGTATATATGTATTTTATTAATATCCTGTATTCTTCTCTATCTCTGTTAAACTCATATCCTATTAAGTATTCCAAATCCTTATTTACCTTACCTTTTTTGTTTAAATATGATATTAACTCCTTTCTTTCTTCATCATACCTTGTACAATTATATATTACATGCTCCACTGTTTCTTTCTCCCCACAATTCCCACATAGACCAGTAGCATGTATTCCAGTTATGAACAGTGAAGCGTTCAATCCCGAGTGTCCAAGTCTCATCCTAGTTATTATAACCTCTTCTTTTCTATTTCTAACACTTCCTTTAGTATTAACCTTTTTTTATATTATGTAAATGACTTCCCTTATTATCTGTATTCCATTCTTTAATAATATTTTCCTTAATGATAGTTTTAATTTCACCTTTACTTAAAGGAACATTAAAATCTATTACTTCTCTTTTTAAAGCATTTTTTCTGTCATTTTCTTTTAGTTCAATTTCACTTTCATACCTTGGAAATTCCCAACTAAGCGCTGGGGGTAGCACCGAGCAAGTAGCTAGACCCAGAGGGCATGCTGTCATTGAACGTCAAAATTTGATTGGCTGATGATTCTGTCACTAATGCTCGTTACAAATCAGATGTGACGTCTTTGAACAAAAGGGTAGCACTATCTGTAGTGCTGGCCACAGACTTTTTTTATGTAGGATATTCCAGTTCAACTGCAACGAAACTAATCATAGGCCATTTTGTGGACATTACACAAGTATAAATACCTAAATAATAATAATAGTAAAAAAACATTTTTCACACAATTTTTTTTTATAGGGCCAGCAGAGAAGGCTTTAACTCCTAAGGATTGTAATTCATCTTTAAGTCTATCCCTTTCTCTTTCATATGCTGTACATATCATCATAACCTGCTCCACTGATTCCTCTGTTAAACAAACATTACAAAGACCAGTATTGTGTTTCCCTATAATGTATAGTGTTTGGTTAAGATTTGAATGTCCTGTTCGTATATGTGTTCAAATGACTTGTTCCCTTCTACTTATGTTATGAATTATTTTTCTTCTCTTTATACTCCTTTGTACTTTGTGATAATGCCTACCTGTTTGACATGAGTCCCAGTATATCTGCCATACAATATTGCATGCATTTAATATTAACTGTTTTCCTTCTATTCTGCTGAGTGCAATATTTATACTTGGATCATCCATATTTAAGGATTCTTTAGCCATTTTATCTACCTCTTCATTACCTTGAATTCCCACATGTGCAGGAATACTTTTGCTGTTATGCAGTCATGGTTTATTTATAAGCTATTTCTTCCTTGTTTTTGCTTTTCCTGTTCTTACACACGTATATACACAAATATTCCTACTTAAATAATTATTAGATGCTCCATCCCATTCCTTCTCCCCAGGCTCCACCTGGCGCTGCATGTTCAGCTCCTCCAGACTAAATCCGTGATCTCCTAAAGATCCAGAATAGAATAGAGCATCCGCATTCTATATTTAAATCCTTTCACTTAACCCAGTAGTATATATGTATTTTATTAATATCCTGTATTCTTCTCTATCTCTGTTAAACTCATATCCTATTAAGTATTCCAAATCCTTATTTACCTTACCTTTTTTGTTTAAATATGATATTAACTCCTTTCTTTCTTCATCATACCTTGTACAATTATATATTACATGCTCCACTGTTTCTTTCTCCCCACAATTCCCACATAGACCAGTAGCATGTATTCCAGTTATGAACAGTGAAGCGTTCAATCCCGAGTGTCCAAGTCTCATCCTAGTTATTATAACCTCTTCTTTTCTATTTCTAACACTTCCTTTAGTATTAACCTTTTTTTATATTATGTAAATGACTTCCCTTATTATCTGTATTCCATTCTTTAATAATATTTTCCTTAATGATAGTTTTAATTTCACCTTTACTTAAAGGAACATTAAAATCTATTACTTCTCTTTTTAAAGCATTTTTTCTGTCATTTTCTTTTAGTTCAATTTCACTTTCATACCTTGGAAATTCCCAACTAAGCGCTGGGGGTAGCACCGAGCAAGTAGCTAGACCCAGAGGGCATGCTGTCATTGAACGTCAAAATTTGATTGGCTGATGATTCTGTCACTAATGCTCGTTACAAATCAGATGTGACGTCTTTGAACAAAAGGGTAGCACTATCTGTAGTGCTGGCCACAGACTTTTTTTATGTAGGATATTCCAGTTCAACTGCAACGAAACTAATCATAGGCCATTTTGTGGACATTACACAAGTATAAATACCTAAATAATAATAATAGTAAAAAAACATTTTTCACACAATTTTTTTTTATAGGGCCAGCAGAGAAGGCCCTGCTGGCCCTAACGGCCCACCACTGTAAACAACACAGAAATAATTACAACAAAATAAACATACCAAAATATACTGCCGGCTAGCAAATGAAAAACCCGAAATAACTGTTTTTCAAATAGCCTCATTTTATAGTATTGAAATGTAGAGTTAAACAAAACTGGTTAAGTCGACATTGCCTGGATGAAATTTTTGCAAAATTTGCAAAGAGAAATTACTTCAGCACTGGAAGTACATCATGTGAAATTATGTCTCCCAATCTCCCAATTGCCACTGAAATAACTGGATTACACTAGCGGAATTTTGCTAATCAATGGTAAATGTGACTGCACCTTAACTGAAGGTAATATAAAAATGTTGTCTAAATAAAACAAAACAAAATCAATAAAACCAATAGTCTGAAATGCTACAAATGAATTTAAACATCACCATATTATAATGTATAGAAAAGTGGATATTATAATTTTTTTGTCAGAAAACACAATGACAAATCAGACAAACCGGAAAAGGTAGGTATAGTTTGAGACAGCGCCATTGGTTTGGGATTACTCACGGCTGACTGGACGAGACATCTGTCAATCAACTTATACAGGGATGAACCAGCCGAAGAACAGCAGAGTCATGGTAGAAAGTTCAGAGATGGTATTAAAGTAGCTCAGTTTAAATGTATTGTATGAATTGCCCTTACTATGGAATAAAAAATACGAGGTGTCTATTTAGATTTAGTTAAAAGTAACTGTAAAACATCAGTGTCAGTGGTGCAGGTGGATAAGCACTTATCGTTGGCTTTTTGACACGATCGACCCGGGTTTGAGCCCGCCTTCTGCCGAACTTTTTTTTTCTCCCTTTTCAAATCTCGTATCACATCGTAAAGGCATTTATTTTCAATAGAAATTAAGGAAATAATCAAAAAGTTGAAAATAAAGTATCGGGTAGGGTTAGGGTAGGTGTAGGGAGGGCTTTATTGTACCAATAAGGTGGCATCCATTTAATAATTAAAATG
>NW_015505388.1:705851-748006 GCF_001515645.1 Sinocyclocheilus grahami | reverse complement strand
AAAATTAAGGAAATAATCAAAAAGTTGAAAATAAAGTATGGGGTAGGGTTAGGGTAGGTGTAGGGAGGGCTTTATTGTACCAATAAGGTGGCATCCATTTAATAATTAAAATGACAATTTACACTCAATACGTTATTATTGCATACTGTTTTATAATGTACTACAATACTGAAGTGCAGATAATTGCCACTATTTGCAACAAGTAGTATACTTGATAGTAGAAATCCTGCTATTTTAACATAGTGTAAATAGATATTTGCACTTAGTGTAAATAGCATAGTGCTAAAAATACTGCTATTTTCACTTAGTGTAAATAGAATCCATTGCTAATACGAGATTTGAAAAGGGAGGGGAAAAAAGTTCGGCAAAAGGTGGGATCGAACCCGGGTCGATCGTGTCAAAAGGCCAAGCGATACGCACTTATCCATCTGCGCCACTGGACCTGATGGGTTACAATTACTTTGAACTAAATGTAAATAGACACCCTGTATTTTTTTATTCCATAGTAAGGGCAATTCATACAATACATTTAAACTGAGCTACTTTAATAACATCTCTGAACTTTCTACCACGACTCTTCCCTGTATAAGTTGATTGACAGATGTCTCGTCCAGTCAGCCGTGAGTAATCCCAAACCAATGGCGCTGTCTCAAACTATACCTACCTCTTCCGGTTTTTCTGATTTGTCATTGTGTTTTCTGACTTGTTATAATGTTTTCTGAATTGTTGTTGTGTTTTCTGAATTGTTATTTAGTCTTTTAGACTTGCATTTGCATTTGTAAATTATTATTTTGTTTTCAGAATTGTGATTTGTTATGCACTTCTCGACCACCGTAATAAACCAATGAAATGACAAGTTAATTTAGAAAAAAACGTTCATGAAAACATATGACGTAGATGCGTTACTTTAAATCATAGACGCGAGTAGGCACATACATGAGTGAGACATAACCAATTAAATTCCATATCAGAGGCAAAGCATAATGCAATTTCTTTCAAGATACCACCTTTTCGAACACAAACATCAGGATAGGTAGGGCAGACAACACAACACAAGACGTCAAGCCAGCTTAACAACAGTGACACCATTGCTAAGCAATGGAAATGTGAAACCATTCTATGCATGCACAAACACACACTCTCTCTCTCTCAAACACAATTCTTGGTATGTGACCTGGGGAGAAACTACAAAAACAGGCACATCTTCTCATAAATTAAACAAAACTTGTCAGATTCCCACTGTCTCAGCCCATTAAATTCCAAACAAGACATGGGAACCGACTTGGACAGGACCAACCACGAGTCATCATCCTTCACTCCTCATGCCTGTTTTTCCAGTAGAGAGCTGGTCAGCTGGGAAGAGTTCACCTGTCACCTGCTCCATGTTCTACACCCCAGTGTAGGCCCAAAAATGAGTCACAGAGGTGGCATCAGAAAGTGGGCAATATAAAACATGTGAAATCAGCTCTGGAATTTCAATAGCTCCACGGCATACCGCCACCCCCCTCCCCGTCAGCACCCCACCCCCTGCCAGAGGGAAATCTGATCAAGATAAAGTGTAGAGGTTAAGGAGACAACCCGCTTCCACTGTAACAACCTGATTCTGCGCTTGGGTGGGAAACCTGGAAAGGATTCGGAAGAAGCAAGAAAGGTTGATAAGAAAATTCTGGAAGATAAAATAAACTACCAATTATTTTAATGTAAAGGTCGATAAACAATAAATGGCTGATATAACAATTCTAAAAGATTATAAATAAAACACGACTTGATATCTATTAGCGGTGTAATGATCAATTAAATGTTTATGATTTTGGTTGCATTTATGCGTTAATAAGAACAAAACTGGTTGTGTAAAATAGGCACATAATATTATAATATTGATGCATCAGTCGAGGGCCCCTGAATCTAATTAAATCATAACTGCATTGCTGCATGTTTTGAGGTACAGTGTCAGCAAATATTTGTATCTCTGTCTAAGACAGTCAGATAAGATCATTATGAAACAATCAATTTACATTCCTAATATCAAAGGACAGCATTCAAATTTGTTTATTTCAATGATTAGGAAAATTAAAAAAAAAACTCAAGGAGAAAAAAGTCATCCATTTTAAAAAAGACATTGTAATGCACAACTAAGACACATTTCAAATATCAAAATATTTAAATATAGGGATGCACCAATATTAAAATGCTATCTGATACAGATAAGCTGTTATATGGCCGATAACCAGTACATGGCATATATTGAAAATCGATACTATTTGTCTAAATAAATTTAAAATATAAAAAAACGAATATCAGTCATTTCAAATGCTACAACTGAATTTAGGCATCACAACATCATAATACTCAGTATGAACATGGATATTTATTTTGAGATTTTGCACAATTGAATATGCAATTTTAACCAATATTTCCTTAATATTGTTTGTAATATTATACTACATAGGTCCCATGCAGGTACGATCTCTTTTTACAGGCTGATCTGATCTTGTCTGCTTGACAGTTGCTAATACCTTTCACGGTGGAACAGGATGTACACTAAGAAGATCACGGGTAAAATGAGATGTTTAACATCACAGCTTCACAGAAACATGTTCCAGACATGACCTTCCCAAGCCTCAATCTGACTGATGTCAATTGTATTATAAATAAACATAACATTCACTCTGATATCTTTTGGACAAGCCATCCTCGACTCTGTTGAGAGAAAGAACTGCAGTGAGAAAGAAAGAACTGTCAGTTTTATTTCTGCAAGTTACATCTGATGTTATCCCATCTAAAGAATAGGATCAGGAGGGTTCAATCCTGGCATTCCCAACCGGGGCAGAATTTGCCAGTTTCTCTCCAGAGCTATAGACTCTTTAAAGGGCCATAAGTGAACTCTGACATCCTGCGAGAGCTTTTAAAATGCCTCTGTAATCCCTTGTTTGAGCAGTCTTGAAACGTCTTGTCAATGCCTACCAGTGCACCATGACTGATGGCACGGGCAATAGCTATAAAATACATATATGGGTGGCGTACGGTTTTGAGCGACTTCAAAACGAAAGGCGTTACAAACATATCTCTTTTATGAATGGCTGTAGAGACGGTGCCAGTTAGCCTGCATGATATTTCGAATGTATGCTAAAGGCATTCCCTCTTAAAACAAACCAAGCTGCTCTGCAGTTGCAGTCACATGAACCTGGGAATGATCTGTTAAACATGGCTGATGGAAGACAGACCGATCCACTCTAGCTCCCCAAGAACACCACTATGCTTGTTTCTAAGTGCCTTTACTTGACCCTTATGTTCATCTTTGAAGGAAAGCCAAGGAATGCATGGGTTTGGGGGGAAAACTAGATAACTGAGGATATGAATCGACACGTCCTGTTTACACCACAATAACAGTCTGAGCGAACCCTGCGGAGAAAAACCTTCAGGCATGCCGGTTATGCACTGCACCACACTGGAGGTGTGTGGGCAGCGATGGAGGAAAAATATGAACACAATAGAATGAAAATATGTTTATGTAAGTGAAGAGGGGTCATGAGTAACAGCGTGCAAAGTATTTAAATGCTGGAAGTTGCAACCATATTGTTTGAGCTTCTGGCGCCTTGAATTTGTTTATGCTGCATCTGTGTGAGAACAATTAACTGTTTATTGGGTAAACAGACAATTAGTAATAAGAGGGTCTATTAAGACAGAATCTTTTTATAAACACTTTGTATACTGACTAAATAATATGAAAAGTCCAATAGGCTACTAAAAACTCAAGTAAAAGGCTGAACATTGACCTCACACATACTGACATACCATCCACTTTTTACTGCCACTAAATAGCACTTGCACATCTAAGTGACTTTTCCCGGCAGGGTAAACCATTCAGTATGCAATATCGCCATCATCTGGTGGTTTACTGTTTAACAGTAGATTAGTGTTTAACTAACTAAATCAACTTGTATGTTACAAATGTTTTTCCGTTCTCATCCATACAGAAGATTACACCCTATTGCTCTGTCCAACCTCTCACCTAAATAGCAAGATGTTGAGTCGGAGCGCCGTAAGAGCAGGCAGGTTTGAACAGGGAGGAGAAAATTTGCGATTTTGGGAGACCATTAACAAGATGATAGGTGGGGTGTTCAAAGCATAGAATTTACTTAATCATCACGCAAACTCATGTGCAAGTTATGAAAACAGTCTCAGGCATTTAAGCAATATCACACGGGTAAGTGCCATCAAAGAATGTTGATATTTAGACTGAAAATGTGCAAATGTGATATGGTTTTTATACAGTAGTTCTAGACACAAAGAGTAAATATAGCTACTGTATATTAACTTTCAAACATAATTAAGTCAGTTAGCTTGTATTTATAACAAAAAAATTAGTAGTTCTAATAGACGTCAAAGCATTCTAGCACCTTGCATTTATTTTGACATTGTACTTATTCATTCAGTTATACTGTAGTGTGAGACACAAATTTATCAGAGGAAATGTTCAGTGTTTAAGGCCTCTCTCACTTTTATGGGAAAATTTACTTTTTTAGTTTCACTGAATATCCTGAAGAGGGAGAAAAGTGCTTTTATATAATTATTTTACCTATATTTTGACCAAATTTCACACTGACAAATGCAAGTTTACTAATAAAAACCCAACCTATATTAAAAAAAAGCTTTAAAAGAGTTGGTGTGAGCTCTATAAAGCATTTATTTGATATTTTTATATCATATACTCTTACTCTGATTTTTATATTATTATTATTATTATATTTTACTTATTTTTATATGTATTTTACTCGTTTTTCCACTCCACTCTAAGTATGAGTGGAGTGGCTCGACAGTAATTTTCCTCAAAGTGTTCACTCATCAGTCCACTTCAGCGCCACTCCAGGTTTTCCATTTCCTGCGCCTCACTTGAAGTGAACTTGGAGTGACAGAAAACACCAAAGGTCAGACGAGTTCCAAAAACTCTTCCTAACTTCAGGCAAGTTCACACAATTCTACACCGCTCACATACTCTGGTCTGGAACACTGTGAACACAGACAAACTAACTGATACATGCAGTAAAACATTCTATGATGTTGCACTAGATGCCAGAAAAATAAAAGGACAGGAACTAACGGCACTGCACTATATTACGGTTTGTAGTTGTAAATGGGCATGCACTACTGTACAACAAAAAAGTGGGTAAACGGTGACATCTACCGGAGTTATTAGTCTATTGCAATGACTTATTAACAGTTTGAGGACCTCACAGAGTGGCTATTTGTATTATAAATTATGTTGCAATGTTAATGTTAAATTATGTAGCCATGTTAAATGAGGATCATGACCATGGACTCCATCCTTAGAGCCTAAATCTGTTTGTTTACATTTATTGCATAATGTAGCTACAGTAATACATAGTTATCTTCACAAAACATTTATACATTTGCATACATTAATACATTTAGTTATATCAGAAGTACAGTCTAAAACATGTATCGTTTACAGTTTAATTACATACCTGTTCAATCATGCTACCGCTGATAAAGTTCATGTTAAGTATTCACGTAGGACTTTTTCTCCTAAAGTGTGAATATTTAGAAAAATGTTGATGGATTCTCATGTTTACTTCATATTTCTTTATAGAATACCATCAATCATATCCAGTGGTTTAACTGTAAAAAAATAAATAAAAAATCAGGGGGGATGGTGTGGTCAGTTTCTTTGGTGGGGCAGGGGGTCCTGTAGCTAACTTTACACAATAATTACAAAATTTGTCTCGTTTTTAAGCATTTTTATTTAATGAAAAATTAGCTTTATTAAATTATTAGAAACTATGACTTGTAAGCTGTTTTCCTTCTGGGGCCTTAAAAGGGTGTGGGGGTGGGGGTCTTTTTCAATAATGATAATTAAACGATATTTTGCTGAAGGTTGTGCTGGCACCTTTACTCGTTTAGGCCTGTCATAGAAAAATAAATGACAATAAAACCGCCAGTAGGTGGCAGCAAGTCCCTGATTTATTGAATCGTTCAAATCAAACGATTCGTTCAAAACAGCTGATTCAATTCTTTTTGAATGGGCGGTTGAAGAACACTGGTTTACTCCGTTCAAAAACGTTCGTTCGGTAGTACACACATGCTCAGTATCAGCTGCTCGTTCTCATCGGTTCTCTCAGTCTGCACAGCATGTTTCAGCACTGTTGGAATAGAGCAGTAACATATACTCAGGGATATTGGTTTATTTCGAGTCGTAGTGACCATAAGGCATGTCTGAAAGTGAGAAACTTGAGAAAATTGTGGATCAGCGCTGACTCGAGAATGCGAACTGTTTTGAACGATTCAGTTCGATTTGGTGAACCGGTTCGATGGTGTCCTACCCTTCTTTTAATGTTTTGTTCCTCCGAAATTTCCAGTTTTTTTAATTTATTAATTTATTTTTTAGCTGCCATCTCTCAGTATCTATAGTCGATCTGCTAATATCTGTCCTGTGCACTCACTGACACTGCTGCCAACTCTCGCAAGACAAATAAGCAAACGCTGCTTCAAAAACAAGCCCAATTTTTTTTGTGCAGAATAGGATTGGAGAGATGGAAAAGGAGAAAAACACAAGAGCTTCAAAGGGGAGCTGTAACATAGTTATTTTTTTCAACAGAAAAAGAAGCCCAAAGCTGCTAATACGCGGACTTGGCAACTATGCTCACTGAGCGCTCTCTTCTCCCTATCATTACTAGACACGCCCCTTACTGCTGATTGGTCCGACAGTGTGGTCAAAAGTGTTTTTCAAATATTGCTTAGTGCACCTTTGAGACACAACTGACTCGGTCCGAGTGTTTTAGTATGCTTTCCTACCTGCCTGTCAACGTATGTATGTGCATAACTCTGCGCACCCGGTTTGCAGGATAGGACAGGATACGTCATCAGCGTGTTCACGCACGCTGTGCAGACAGAGCGAGGACGGCAGACAAACATCAACAACCCAATCTTTCTTCCTGGTATTGTAGTACTTTTAAAGTTTTCTCACCGGTGAATGACACATGATGTAGCCCAGCGGTTCCGAATTCCAGTCCTCGCGCCCCCTGATATGCATATTTGCATGTCTCGCTTAGCTAACACACCCGATTCAGATAAGGAGGACTGGAATTGGGAACCGCTGATTCTGGTCTGTGAGCGTAAATGCGTTCAGGGGGCGTGGCTTTGGGCGGCGATTGCAAGGAGGGTGGGGCATTCGCTTTCAGTGCTATCAGGCTAAAGTTTGCATTTTCCAAGATCTCCTACTGCACCTTTAAGTGAACTGCAGCCAGCAACTACTGCTGTTCACACATTGGCAATAAAAAAGCTATTAATACATGAAAATGCTTTCATGTAGTCCCTTTAAAAATTTAATTTTGTCCATAGAAACAAGTAGCTAATTTTAGCTAGCAAGCAAATTCACAAGTTCTAGAGCAGCACAGCTATTTACTAATTGCTCTTTTCTTCTGTCATGTAATGACATTCAGTGAGTACGTCGTACATAACCAGTTTGCACTGAGCACCAAAACAGCTTTTTTCTTCATTGTTTTTTCCAGTTGGATCCAACCATGGGCAAATTAAGACTCCATATGGATCCAGCAGGATGTCATATGATTCACTTGCATCTACCCAAAAACTGTGATAGGCTATAGTTGATAGTACTATTAAAACAGGTGAAGAAAGATGTTGTATTATCTTAGCATAAAATGAGTTTTGTTTACTATGTGGGTTGGTGGAGTGGTTAGTGTGCACGATTGGAATGTTGTCAAATCTTCAGGTGTGAATCCTGGGTGAAGCATGTATATAATTATAATAAATATTTTAAAGTTGTGTTTTTATCGTTCTGTTCTTGTAATGTGTTGTAACATCACTCCGACAACTGAATTAACTCTTTGTGAATATGTTATTTTGGTCATGAAAACATTTAAAATTAATAAAAGACATCAAGCCCAAAGACATGGGTGTTTCGAATCACATTTCGGGGCAGTGTTTCGAAACATCTGCGCTTCGAGATCTCGACACTGTGTCTAAACCTCAGTTTCACGTCAGCCATCCCTACAAAAAAGGTAAAACAACGATGTTCGGGCGATTTTGAAGCTGGAGGAGAAAATGTGATGGAGTTTTTCACCCTACCCTACCTTTTTGAATCAGCACACAGACCAAGAGCTAAAGCGTGTGACCTTTCCAACGTTATTACGTAATGCGTGACGCGCATCGCAGAGCTAGTGCAAGACGAGCATTTTTGTTTTTAGTAATTGACCGATCGTTTCGCTAGATAAGACCCTTATTCCTCCGTTGGGGTCTTGTAGAGCCCTTTGAAACTGACCACATCGCGCACGTAGCGCCGCGTCTCACAGCCCTTGAACACCGAATTGAGTTTTGCCTCTTCTTGCCTTTGAACAGACAAATACAGGTCTTGGTGAGTATCCTCGGCTATGTCTTAAGGAAACGTAAACAAGAAAGAAATGTATACTATATTGGATCCATGCATTGCGTCTTAAAGTGACCACGCCTAATTTACTAGCTGCTCTCAGTGTCCTTAATGTTAATCCAAGAAAATAAAAGAAAGAAAATCAATCACTGCATTTTACAGAATTACTTTGTCGTTTTTACAAGAATTAATCTATATTTAATTTATACAGTGAAGACTATGCAATGCTATTTTACATTTGATTATTTGGTTTCTGTACCTGAACACCTACAAACTTGAAAAAACTTAAACATTGTTAAATTTGTATCTTTGTTCTATTTATTTATTTGTGCTATTTACATGATTTCAAACAGGGCCTACGGGTACAACCTGTAATGGGCCCCCGCAAACCCCAGCTATGGCCCTGGTGATAAATATAAAAATAAAAACTCAGAGGGGAATATCTTTTTCTTTCATAACTTGAATTACAAGGGCGTTCTAACTGCATTCTAATAGGTTTCACTCAATGAATGCTTTATGGCTTGCGTTTTTGCTAGTTTTTTAAGTCAGTGACATTTTCTATAATGTCATTTCTCAGTATCGTCTCTCCATCCCTCACAGTCACACATACAGCACAATAATGTTATCTCAAGGGAATATCTTTCATATCTTCTGTTGTCTTTTTTTAAGAGCTCCAAAAGTTGCGCTTGAACCATTTTGCACGAAAAATTATGAACTTGCTTCGACTTGTGTGCAGCTCATACAGTATTGAGTTCTGATTGGCCAATCATTGGTTTTTAGTTTGCAAATTATCATATGTAGAGAATTTTAACATTTCATTTGCATGACAAGTTTTACATAATATTAATCTAAAGGGGATGGTAAGGGGAATGGTGGTTTTAGAGAGGGGATGCTTTTTTTTCAACAAGGGGGGTGCTATCCCCCAGCATCCCCCCTCAAATCGAGCCCTGATCATATCCATATCTGACTACAAAACAATCCCGATAAGCATTCACTGGTGAGTTGTCTAGTGTATGTTTCATTCATACGCAGAGCCAGTTCTGAGCTGTTATGACCAGCGAAGAAGAGAAATGTATGTAAATAAAGCCACTGGAAGGCAAGCCTGCAACCTTTAGCCAAAAAAGCGTAACGGCTAAAGCTAACACTTCCACTTTGGCAGTATGTGGGAAAGGAGACCAGAGGCCATTTTGTTTGAATGTACAATATGTCAATGGAGGAGAGGCTTCACTACACTGAATAAACAGCTTTTTTTGAGGAAACAGCTTATCATTTTATGAATCGACAGCCTATCGGCTAATCTTCAACATGTTTTACACTAAACAATAGTTTTTGATTAAACTATTTTTAGACTCATTTTAAGTCACAGACTTTTTGTGACAGGTGGGATTCAGATTACGACACTTCTCATTCATTCCTATGGTAAACGGTGATTGAGTGTCGCACCACTCTAAATGAAATTCAATGACATCAAGGCTATAATGTGATTGGTTATCAAGGCACACGTGATCCAAGTTGACCGTTACACTTTCTCCAGTAGTAAGTAATACAGACCCTCTTATCTCCTGATAGAGTTGTGGAACTATGATGTCACTTTGTAGGCAAAAACCCGGAAGCGAGTTAGCATTTTAGCACTTCCGGTTCCATCATCAGAGTCAATGGTTTTTTTGAATGGGAGTTTGGTTAAATCCCCTAAACTAAGATCCGTGGTTCACACAAGCTCAAGATACTTTCACATTTTATTCTACGACATAAAACACACCAGTTACATCCCACTTGTGATTTTTTTTTAAGCTGTTACATTTCTTAAAAAAGACGGTTGCTAACAACAAGTTGCTAAATGGGACTACAGGCACTGTCGGAGACATTAAACGTCATCACGCCGAACAGTTGATCAATTTACAGTATTTTCCAATCGTAGTGTATAATTTATAGTACAATTAATTGTAGAATAACCAATTAATAGTTTCCCGTATTTTATATTGTCGTTCGAAAGTTTTTTGCTTTGCCCCGAAATGCAACACAAGTCGGATGGAAGATGCTCGTTTTATCGCTTTCCTACTGATAGCTCTGGGTTCACACCATAAGGTAAACTCATATGATTATTCCATGTAAACAAACACCACATTTACCGGCTTAGTCGCAGTGAAAGTGAAACTTTTAACGATGCATAGTGCTTAAAGCCACGTTAAAATAAAATGTTTACGGCCACATGAATCTGTTACGAAGCATATAGATTGAGGATTTTCTAGAAGAAAGGATAAAGTAACATTTTGTGTACCCACCCTAACAAAACAATAGCTGAAATGTGGTACTTTATTCACTAAAATAAGTTTAATCTTACCATATCCAAAAACTCGCTCACTCTGCTGTTATTTAATAGAGTAAATGCACTACAATTTTATTGAATAGTACGTGGAGACATGTTTTTAATTAAATTATATTCATATTAATCTGCACCTTATTTCGAAATGTACAGAAATATGTGCTTTCATATGTCTTTTAGTTATGATTATTTCATTTATTCACTATACTATTTATTACTAATGTCTCATTTCAGTTTTAGCTTGGCTCTAGTTTTGTATTTATTCCTATGACGTCAGAACCCAGAAGTGTAATTTGCCACAGGTTCCTTTGAGATTTCCCTATGGGGTTTTTCAATTTATGATTAAAATAAAGCCTGTGGTAAACATAATGTGGCGATACTTTGACGTTTTGTTCAACAATGTAAACTGCACACACTCACAGCCCAAACTTTCTTACCTAATAACTTATTAAAAACATATGTTTTCAAAAATGAACATAACAATCCAGTGTGGCGCAAGAGGGCATATTTTAGAGGCTTCCGTGAGAGTGTGACAAACAGAAATAAACGGCACTCAGTTAACAAATTAGTGGCACACATGTCACCATTTAAAGTCACCATTCATAGTGCAATAGTCACTGGATTTTTGAACATATTGCTCATGGTGTCTGTATAGTATAGTGCATATAAATTTATCCACCTTCAGATCAGAATTTTCATTTTCTTAAAATATACAATAAAATTGTATTGACCATACATGTAAAAATGTATTGACCATAGAACAAGTTCCACAAAATTCTTTTATTAGTTTAAAGACATGGGTGTTTCGAATCACATTTCGGGGCAGTGTTTCGAAACATCTGCGCTTCGAGATCTCGACACTGTGTCTAAACCTCAGTTTCACGTCAGCCATCCCTACAAAAAAGGTAAAACAACGATGTTCGGGCGATTTTGAAGCTGGAGGAGAAAATGTGATGGAGTTTTTCACCCTACCCTACCTTTTTGAATCAGCACACAGACCAAGAGCTAAAGCGTGTGACCTTTCCAACGTTATTACGTAATGCGTGACGCGCATCGCAGAGCTAGTGCAAGACGAGCATTTTTGTTTTTAGTAATTGACCGATCGTTTCGCTAGATAAGACCCTTATTCCTCCGTTGGGGTCTTGTAGAGCCCTTTGAAACTGACCACATCGCGCACGTAGCGCCGCGTCTCACAGCCCTTGAACACCGAATTGAGTTTTGCCTCTTCTTGCCTTTGAACAGACAAATACAGGTCTTGGTGAGTATCCTCGGCTATGTCTTAAGGAAACGTAAACAAGAAAGAAATGTATACTATATTGGATCCATGCATTGCGTCTTAAAGTGACCACGCCTAATTTACTAGCTGCTCTCAGTGTCCTTAATGTTAATCCAAGAAAATAAAAGAAAGAAAATCAATCACTGCATTTTACAGAATTACTTTGTCGTTTTTACAAGAATTAATCTATATTTAATTTATACAGTGAAGACTATGCAATGCTATTTTACATTTGATTATTTGGTTTCTGTACCTGAACACCTACAAACTTGAAAAAACTTAAACATTGTTAAATTTGTATCTTTGTTCTATTTATTTATTTGTGCTATTTACATGATTTCAAACAGGGCCTACGGGTACAACCTGTAATGGGCCCCCGCAAACCCCAGCTATGGCCCTGGTGATAAATATAAAAATAAAAACTCAGAGGGGAATATCTTTTTCTTTCATAACTTGAATTACAAGGGCGTTCTAACTGCATTCTAATAGGTTTCACTCAATGAATGCTTTATGGCTTGCGTTTTTGCTAGTTTTTTAAGTCAGTGACATTTTCTATAATGTCATTTCTCAGTATCGTCTCTCCATCCCTCACAGTCACACATACAGCACAATAATGTTATCTCAAGGGAATATCTTTCATATCTTCTGTTGTCTTTTTTTAAGAGCTCCAAAAGTTGCGCTTGAACCATTTTGCACGAAAAATTATGAACTTGCTTCGACTTGTGTGCAGCTCATACAGTATTGAGTTCTGATTGGCCAATCATTGGTTTTTAGTTTGCAAATTATCATATGTAGAGAATTTTAACATTTCATTTGCATGACAAGTTTTACATAATATTAATCTAAAGGGGATGGTAAGGGGAATGGTGGTTTTAGAGAGGGGATGCTTTTTTTTCAACAAGGGGGGTGCTATCCCCCAGCATCCCCCCTCAAATCGAGCCCTGATCATATCCATATCTGACTACAAAACAATCCCGATAAGCATTCACTGGTGAGTTGTCTAGTGTATGTTTCATTCATACGCAGAGCCAGTTCTGAGCTGTTATGACCAGCGAAGAAGAGAAATGTATGTAAATAAAGCCACTGGAAGGCAAGCCTGCAACCTTTAGCCAAAAAAGCGTAACGGCTAAAGCTAACACTTCCACTTTGGCAGTATGTGGGAAAGGAGACCAGAGGCCATTTTGTTTGAATGTACAATATGTCAATGGAGGAGAGGCTTCACTACACTGAATAAACAGCTTTTTTTGAGGAAACAGCTTATCATTTTATGAATCGACAGCCTATCGGCTAATCTTCAACATGTTTTACACTAAACAATAGTTTTTGATTAAACTATTTTTAGACTCATTTTAAGTCACAGACTTTTTGTGACAGGTGGGATTCAGATTACGACACTTCTCATTCATTCCTATGGTAAACGGTGATTGAGTGTCGCACCACTCTAAATGAAATTCAATGACATCAAGGCTATAATGTGATTGGTTATCAAGGCACACGTGATCCAAGTTGACCGTTACACTTTCTCCAGTAGTAAGTAATACAGACCCTCTTATCTCCTGATAGAGTTGAATGTTGTCAAATCTTCAGGTGTGAATCCTGGGTGAAGCATGTATATAATTATAATAAATATTTTAAAGTTGTGTTTTTATCGTTCTGTTCTTGTAATGTGTTGTAACATCACTCCGACAACTGAATTAACTCTTTGTGAATATGTTATTTTGGTCATGAAAACATTTAAAATTAATAAAAGACATCAAGCATAAAGACATGGGTGTTTCGAATCACATTTCGGGGCAGTGTTTCGAAACATCTGCGCTTCGAGATCTCGACACTGTGTCTAAACCTCAGTTTCACGTCAGCCATCCCTACAAAAAAGGTAAAACAACGATGTTCGGGCGATTTTGAAGCTGGAGGAGAAAATGTGATGGAGTTTTTCACCCTACCCTACCTTTTTGAATCAGCACACAGACCAAGAGCTAAAGCGTGTGACCTTTCCAACGTTATTACGTAATGCGTGACGCGCATCGCAGAGCTAGTGCAAGACGAGCATTTTTGTTTTTAGTAATTGACCGATCGTTTCGCTAGATAAGACCCTTATTCCTCCGTTGGGGTCTTGTAGAGCCCTTTGAAACTGACCACATCGCGCACGTAGCGCCGCGTCTCACAGCCCTTGAACACCGAATTGAGTTTTGCCTCTTCTTGCCTTTGAACAGACAAATACAGGTCTTGGTGAGTATCCTCGGCTATGTCTTAAGGAAACGTAAACAAGAAAGAAATGTATACTATATTGGATCCATGCATTGCGTCTTAAAGTGACCACGCCTAATTTACTAGCTGCTCTCAGTGTCCTTAATGTTAATCCAAGAAAATAAAAGAAAGAAAATCAATCACTGCATTTTACAGAATTACTTTGTCGTTTTTACAAGAATTAATCTATATTTAATTTATACAGTGAAGACTATGCAATGCTATTTTACATTTGATTATTTGGTTTCTGTACCTGAACACCTACAAACTTGAAAAAACTTAAACATTGTTAAATTTGTATCTTTGTTCTATTTATTTATTTGTGCTATTTACATGATTTCAAACAGGGCCTACGGGTACAACCTGTAATGGGCCCCCGCAAACCCCAGCTATGGCCCTGGTGATAAATATAAAAATAAAAACTCAGAGGGGAATATCTTTTTCTTTCATAACTTGAATTACAAGGGCGTTCTAACTGCATTCTAATAGGTTTCACTCAATGAATGCTTTATGGCTTGCGTTTTTGCTAGTTTTTTAAGTCAGTGACATTTTCTATAATGTCATTTCTCAGTATCGTCTCTCCATCCCTCACAGTCACACATACAGCACAATAATGTTATCTCAAGGGAATATCTTTCATATCTTCTGTTGTCTTTTTTTAAGAGCTCCAAAAGTTGCGCTTGAACCATTTTGCACGAAAAATTATGAACTTGCTTCGACTTGTGTGCAGCTCATACAGTATTGAGTTCTGATTGGCCAATCATTGGTTTTTAGTTTGCAAATTATCATATGTAGAGAATTTTAACATTTCATTTGCATGACAAGTTTTACATAATATTAATCTAAAGGGGATGGTAAGGGGAATGGTGGTTTTAGAGAGGGGATGCTTTTTTTTCAACAAGGGGGGTGCTATCCCCCAGCATCCCCCCTCAAATCGAGCCCTGATCATATCCATATCTGACTACAAAACAATCCCGATAAGCATTCACTGGTGAGTTGTCTAGTGTATGTTTCATTCATACGCAGAGCCAGTTCTGAGCTGTTATGACCAGCGAAGAAGAGAAATGTATGTAAATAAAGCCACTGGAAGGCAAGCCTGCAACCTTTAGCCAAAAAAGCGTAACGGCTAAAGCTAACACTTCCACTTTGGCAGTATGTGGGAAAGGAGACCAGAGGCCATTTTGTTTGAATGTACAATATGTCAATGGAGGAGAGGCTTCACTACACTGAATAAACAGCTTTTTTTGAGGAAACAGCTTATCATTTTATGAATCGACAGCCTATCGGCTAATCTTCAACATGTTTTACACTAAACAATAGTTTTTGATTAAACTATTTTTAGACTCATTTTAAGTCACAGACTTTTTGTGACAGGTGGGATTCAGATTACGACACTTCTCATTCATTCCTATGGTAAACGGTGATTGAGTGTCGCACCACTCTAAATGAAATTCAATGACATCAAGGCTATAATGTGATTGGTTATCAAGGCACACGTGATCCAAGTTGACCGTTACACTTTCTCCAGTAGTAAGTAATACAGACCCTCTTATCTCCTGATAGAGTTGTGGAACTATGATGTCACTTTGTAGGCAAAAACCCGGAAGCGAGTTAGCATTTTAGCACTTCCGGTTCCATCATCAGAGTCAATGGTTTTTTTGAATGGGAGTTTGGTTAAATCCCCTAAACTAAGATCCGTGGTTCACACAAGCTCAAGATACTTTCACATTTTATTCTACGACATAAAACACACCAGTTACATCCCACTTGTGATTTTTTTTAAGCTGTTACATTTCTTAAAAAAGACGGTTGCTAACAACAAGTTGCTAAATGGGACTACAGGCACTGTCGGAGACATTAAACGTCATCACGCCGAACAGTTGATCAATTTACAGTATTTTCCAATCGTAGTGTATAATTTATAGTACAATTAATTGTAGAATAACCAATTAATAGTTTCCCGTATTTTATATTGTCGTTCGAAAGTTTTTTGCTTTGCCCCGAAATGCAACACAAGTCGGATGGAAGATGCTCGTTTTATCGCTTTCCTACTGATAGCTCTGGGTTCACACCATAAGGTAAACTCATATGATTATTCCATGTAAACAAACACCACATTTACCGGCTTAGTCGCAGTGAAAGTGAAACTTTTAACGATGCATAGTGCTTAAAGCCACGTTAAAATAAAATGTTTACGGCCACATGAATCTGTTACGAAGCATATAGATTGAGGATTTTCTAGAAGAAAGGATAAAGTAACATTTTGTGTACCCACCCTAACAAAACAATAGCTGAAATGTGGTACTTTATTCACTAAAATAAGTTTAATCTTACCATATCCAAAAACTCGCTCACTCTGCTGTTATTTAATAGAGTAAATGCACTACAATTTTATTGAATAGTACGTGGAGACATGTTTTTAATTAAATTATATTCATATTAATCTGCACCTTATTTCGAAATGTACAGAAATATGTGCTTTCATATGTCTTTTAGTTATGATTATTTCATTTATTCACTATACTATTTATTACTAATGTCTCATTTCAGTTTTAGCTTGGCTCTAGTTTTGTATTTATTCCTATGACGTCAGAACCCAGAAGTGTAATTTGCCACAGGTTCCTTTGAGATTTCCCTATGGGGTTTTTCAATTTATGATTAAAATAAAGCCTGTGGTAAACATAATGTGGCGATACTTTGACGTTTTGTTCAACAATGTAAACTGCACACACTCACAGCCCAAACTTTCTTACCTAATAACTTATTAAAAACATATGTTTTCAAAAATGAACATAACAATCCAGTGTGGCGCAAGAGGGCATATTTTAGAGGCTTCCGTGAGAGTGTGACAAACAGAAATAAACGGCACTCAGTTAACAAATTAGTGGCACACATGTCACCATTTAAAGTCACCATTCATAGTGCAATAGTCACTGGATTTTTGAACATATTGCTCATGGTGTCTGTATAGTATAGTGCATATAAATTTATCCACCTTCAGATCAGAATTTTAATTTTCTTAAAATATACAATAAAATTGTATTGACCATACATGTAAAAATGTATTGACCATAGAACAAGTTCCACAAAATTCTTTTATTAGTTTTCCAGTGGTCCAGTGGGAGATGTCATAGCATTTTATATTAGTAAATACTTGTGCTTGTGGAGTCAAGCTATACAAAATTTATAATAATAATTTAAAAAATCCACAGTTTCTATTAAAATAAATAAAACTTTTTTTACATTGATTTGTTTTATTCATCTGCTATCAATCTTCTATTATCTTTTATTTTTTTGCATTTATTGCTCTCTGGATTTTATGAACGAGCTTATGTGTTTTACATTTTTTAAAAGAAGAAATCTGTGGAGCTTCTTGGACCTTAAATGTTAGCACACTTGATTTTGTGAGACCGTTCCACAAAATTAAAATCATCACGTATTTTTGCAAACATACTTGAATATGGGATCAATTTACTGAAGTTTTTGCATTATTTATCCATGGCAAGAGCACAAATTCATCAGCAGTTGACTGTTTCTTTATGTTAGAAGAGGTTTGCATGTATATTTTGCTCCAGCAGACAGTGGACAACTCAAGCACTTAAGGGAGCATTAGTAACTTCTGACATGTGCATGGAATTGATTATAACTTATTTTTATGTCTTCCTGTATTCTTCGATTTAATATTATTTACCCAAGGGAATCTGCATTAATTTATGTGTGACAAAAAATGTCCCTCTTGCTGAAACCTTATTATAATCATTCCCACCTTATTCCTCTCTTTTTAATAACCACATCTCCATTTTGTTTGGGTTAGAGACCGCTATTTATCATTTAAAGTGGAAATTCTCATACTTTCCCTGATTCACAAAAAATGAAAGAAATGTTCTATATTGGCTTGCTATATTGTTCTATTCTGGCTTTTACTGCCAATAGGCCCGTGAGCTGACCTAATGAAGTTTCCATAGAAGAGGTCTGTTAGATCATTTAGCCTTTGTCATTCTGTCATTATGCAATCATGCATGCTTTGTTTAAGCTCTTCAACAGTGCTGACAAATGTCTGTACAGATAAAAAGTGAGTTTTACAAATTAGTGTAACAAATCAAATTCTTTAATACCAATGACATTTGATTAAGATAATGCTAGAAATTGTATTTATGGATAGTTTAAACCAAGAATGATATCAATTTTGATATCAATGATATTAGCTGTGTCCCAATTCAAAGGCTGCAATAGAAGATCGAATCCATCACAGTCTGTCCAGAATCTGAGTGGGGAAATCATTTGACCTCAAGTAAACTTCCAGACAGCATGGATTCCTACTGAGATTATTGAAAAAATTGTCAAACAAAAGTAAATGTGACTACACTTTTATGGCGAGTAAATTGATCTATTTTTGACATCTTTGAATTATAATTTTTTAAAGTGTGAGAGAGAGGTAAACGCTTTAAAATCAGTTTGGAATGAAATAAAAGCATAAAAGAAATTCAAGTTGAAACACATAATCCCTAATGAATGACATCTGAAATTACATGTGATTTAGTGATGTCAGCATAGGGAATAAACCACTGCATGGTAGCAAGGAAACTCAGCATTATCATCAACAGTTATTCTTATGGTCGTGGGAAATAGCACCCACTGACAAAACCAGGAGATGTGGTATGTAATTTGGTTTGAGCACTTGGAGAGAAACCTCGTACTTGTAACACTGAGACACTGTTCATTCACTCAGGTGCTTTATGGTTATTTTTTTGTTCTATAAATGAAAAGAAACCCTAAATATTGCAAACTAGTGGGGAAAAACAAAAGAAAAGGGGAAAGGTTTATAAAAGAAATTGTGTCTAGAATGTCTTTTTTCCACTTGTTCTGACATCCAATGATATTAGGTTCTGTTTGTCTTGAATATAAAGTCTAAGTCAGCTCTGCACTCCAGATATCATGCACATCATTCTGATTCTGAGGAAATAAAGAACAGATGTTCCTCAAGGTTCTGTCCATGAGAAATCAATTACACTGGCTCTTAGTAACGTTTTTATTGCTTCACAAATCCATAGATGTCTCACCCGCAGCACTGCTAACCTTTAACATTAGCCTCAATAATCAATAGTTTGTTTTAATCAAAATAAAAGTAATAAGTCCTAATGCGATTCGAATTGCCTAAATTGACTGGAAACATTCTCAATTGAGTGAAACTTCCTGTTCTGAAGTCCCTCCCAGTGATATCCAAAGGACCACCATCATAAACAAGCATCATTTTGCTGCAACAAAACCATTCTCAGTGTCAAGTAGTTTTCAAAATATTTACAGCTAATATTTTAGCGATAGCACAATAATGCTTGTGTTTGTAACCCACCAGATCTGCTTTTGTTGATGGGTGTGTCAGCACAAACCTGAAAGCTCTGGTCCACTGTACTCATGGAACAAACACCCACAGGTCTGTCTGAAGCCCACAAGACAAAACCACCCCTGATGGTTCTTATTAGAGAACTACAACAGACCATCCCTAACGCTAACAGTCAAAGACACATGTCTGAGTGCTTTCTTCTCATGAAGGAATTTCTCTGATGAGTAAATGTGTTTTTGAAGTGGGATCATTTGGCAATTGTATAGGAGTAGAAAGTGGTGTCAGTTGTTTTAATTTTACATCATTATATTTATTATAAAAAAATAACTGGTAAAATAAAAAGGAGAGGGAGGAACTATTAAGCAGCAATAATGATGAAAACTGAGTAGTTATATTTTGATGCAACAACTTGTGTTATGCTGCTTGTTTTATCACTGTGATTAATTATATTATGTATATCGGTTACTGTGAATAAAATCTGCTAAATAAATTGTTGTAAATATAAATGACAATAATGATGGCATATAATGTTTGTTTTGTGCACTGAGTAGATAGATAGACAGGCAGGCAGACAGATACAGATACAGTACAAGCTGCACAATTCAGCTGCGTGTTTCATCTCTATTCCAGCCTGCAGAAATGTGTTGAACAATGGATATACAAAAAAAATGCTACAGCGTTCCATCACTCCTGGCTGAATATTTTGTTTCACAAACACATGTATAACACCAAAGCATCACTCATAAGCAAAACAGCAAGAGGCTGTGTTTAATGGCTTAATGGAAGGAGTATATTCTTCAAAATGACGAATGCAGACTTTTTATTTTAATTAAATGGAATTTGAAGTTTAATAAACTTTCCTCTTAAAAAAAAACATTTACTTATGTCATTCCAAACCCATATGACTTTGCAATGATAATGAATAGTGACTGAGAATTTAGCTACATAAAAGCACCACAAATTATCATAAAAATTATAAATAGCAACATCAAGGTCGCGGTTTTGTTTTGTGTATTAATGAAATAGCGCGAAAGCAATGTAAGTCACTTTTAATAAAAGTATATGTAACTTTATTTTCAAAAGTTAAGCTGTAGTGCACTTGACTTGACCTTACAGTGTGATTCATCTCTTACCGGTAATTTAATTTCTTTACTAACTCGTTATTTGATCAGACTGCTATTGAAAAACAGCTCTAAACAGCTAAGCTGAAGATCTGCTAGCTGCTAACATATTGACTTCAAATTGTCAAGAAAGAGCAGAAAGTACACTTAACAGGTAAGTAAAAATGTGCAGACACAGCCTATTAAATGCTAACATTAACCTTTTCTTTGTGTGTGTGTGTGTGTTTGTTTGTTTGTGTTTGTGGGTGCATGTGTGTGTATTGCAATTGCGAAAAGGGAGAGGAAACTGGGAGAGATGTGAATGTGTGGGGGCGAGGAGTGGGAGAGGTGGGTCAGTCCTGCCTGGAGCTGCGCACAGAATGTTGTTCTAATGCCTTAATGTGTAATGACTTATTCAAACACTAAAGTCAGAGCTGGCTCCTTAAAGGTTTAATATAAAATAACTGGCTACCCTTCTTCAAGCATCATTCTGGGGGATGAATTTGATGTTGAGGGCTGAGTAGACTACATCAAATAAACAACAAATAATAAGATCTTTGAATTATAATTTTTTAAAAGTGTGTGAGAGATGTAAACGCTTTAAATTCAGTTAGGAATGAAATGAAAGCATAAAAGAACTTCAACCCAAGTTGAAACACATAACCCCTAATGAATGACATCTGAAATTACATGCAATTATAATTTTTCTCTTTAAACAAAGTAGATTAGTTTGTTTGTAAAGGATTTTTGACAAGCTCTCTGTGAGCTATTAATCTAAAACACTGTTAAAACAACCTCTATTATTTCATAAGCAAAAAAAAGTGCTTTATCTGGTCAAATCCATGATGGTCTGGATCATATTATGAATAAACCCAATAATGTGGACTAACTCAGAGGTTGAAAACTGTCTGGAGCAGAGCTGGAGTACAGTATAAGATTTCTTCAGAACTCTGAAAGCAGATTCTTAATCAAAAAATTAAACAGACTGGGCGTCCAACATCTCTAAAATGTATGCGTTTGCCAGACACATTTTTCCAAAGTGAACATTATATGTTTTTCCTGGGAATCAAACCAATAATTTTGGCATTGATAGTACCAAGCTTGAGTAGCTGAGCTACAGTAGAAACATTAAGCAGCTTGTTAAGGCAATCACCACTATTACTATTTTAATATGATTAACAACATATTTCAATGAAATTAATATGTCACAGCCAGAGCTGTAGTGCAGTGGACTGTACACATGACATGTGAGAGCTGTGACTCAGGAAAACCCATGGTTTGAGTCTGATCTGGATCGAGTCTGGATCATGTTCCCCTACTTTGTACTCAACTATCATATACAATGACCCTACAATGAAAGTCTGTGGGGCCCAAACCATAAGAAAGAAATTCATACAACTTTGGAATGACATGAGTGAGTAAATTATTATACATTCTACACAATTTTGGGTCAGGCCCGGGTTATTATCGTTAACTAAACTAAAACCATAAAAAAAATGTTTCATGACTTGAAATAAAATATATATTAACTGAAATAAAATTTTAGTATATAGACATATAAAAAAACTAATAAAAATGACAAAAATACACAACAAAACTTTAAATAAAATTAGAAAAATCTAATTCAAAATATCAACAAAACTATAATAAAATGATATTAAAATAACACTCTTTTGGGTGAACTATCCCTTTTAATACATAACTTTTTAATTAAATAACTCACTCATAAGGACAGTCACTTAGCGCCACCTAATGGTGTAACTATGTAAGCTGCAAAAATAGTTATTGAAAATCCCCACCCCTATGCAGAGACTAAAGTGAAGTGCAAAAATGCTTGAGCGGGGTAATAGAAAATGTATTCTAAACAGTAGTATTAGAAATAATCACATTTAGGCAGAACTGAAATGTCCAATTAATTACAATAAATAAATTAAAATAATAATACAGTAGAATCTTAGATTGGAATATGTGTTCATAAAAAATATTTTAAAAAGATAATGGCTTTCATCCATTCTCAACTTAACTGCATCCAGTCTTTTCTATCAAACAGGGGACTGTGGGTTCTGGACACCATTACTGCAATTTCCAATTACAGATCTGTAGAACTGTAGGGACATTGCCAGTGTCTCCTTGTATCAGGATCTGGATGTTTGATGAATTTTAGCTTCCAATCCTCATATCCCTCATTTTTGTTTGCTGCCATTTAGTTATTTACATTATGTTGTTGTAAAAGACATATGATTCTCCAGTGTCTGTTTTAATTATTTAAAATTATGCCCCAGCTCTGTTTAGATGAATGGTACTGTATAGCGAGCCCACACACAATCTGTGTATGTAAAACTCAAAATATTCAACAACAAAAAAAATGAGTATGGTCATCATTTACAAGGTTGTGCACATCCTCCACCCCTTGCTCGTTATTCAATCCTTTTGAATTTTATGTTTTGGATTTTGATTGCCATTTCTCACAGTTCCACAGATTTCCCCCATATCAGTGCAGAAAATGTGTGAAAAGTCTGCTGATTCCATCTGAGCCTATAATAAATATGTCTAATACTGGCATAGAGATGTATAGTGATATGGATTCTAAGTTTAATTGCTCATTTCAGAGCTTCTCATCATTTAAAGGGCTTCGTTTATATGATGTGATCTTTTGTAACTGTTTACACAAACTGATTTAATTACAGACTGATGCACTGTATTAAGAGACACATGTGTCAAAAAGCAAGTATGAAGGGGAATAGAGGATTGTGGGCTAGAAAAAATGCTTGAGCATGTGCTGCTAACATTGAGGCATCTGTTAAGAAAGTAAAACACAAAAGTAACAGGTAAGAAAGAAACTGGACTTTTAAGCAGTAGAAAAATGGCAGTAAAAAGAACAGATTTGGAGCAAGCTTAGAGTGATCATTACGTACATTCAGATGTTATTAAATCAGACAAAACTAGAAAGTAACTTTGCATATGGAATGAAATGTGTACAATTTTACTAAAAACATATGGGATCTTGCTATCTGATAAATTGAGTAATAATAATTATCGAGTTTCACTTTTGCAAGAGGCATAATGTAACTAGATTAACAACTGCTGAGAAGAATTTGGGGGTTTAATATAGTTAATGTAATAATCTTTTACAGGGTGAGATATTCCACTGTCACATACCCCCTGGATTCTGCTCAGCATCATTCAGTAAGTTGGTAAGTTTGGGTCCATTTTAAGGGACGGAGCTAAACATGTGCTGAGTATAGATGTCAGGAGCCTATGTGTGATTTTAATTTCACATTACACAACTCCATTGTTGAAGTCTGAGATTGTTTAGTTAGTATTTTAACCTATAGTCTGGATACTTAAGATAACATTAGCATGTTAAAACTAAACTAACTAATTAAGGTCTGTGACTTGTTAGCCAAAAGTATGTGATGTTTTATTCAAATGTTGTGATGACAAAAATGCACTGTATTGGCCTGAACAGGCTCTAGTCTACAGTACTGAACAAAAATTGTGAATGTAAAATCCGTATGTTATAAAATATTCTGAAATGTGTAGATGATTAAGTGATCCTAATTCTGTTTAGATTTGCATTAAAGCTATTTTCTTTTTTCTGAATGAGATATGACCCAAGACTACAAAATTTACTGGTTTTCATGATATTTCTATGGGTTGCCAGTCGTTAAATATCTGTGTAATGTATCAATCCATAAAAATGACATAATAAATTAACGATGTTACAAAATCTTAAGTTAAGCAATTTATATATATATATATATATATATATATATGAATGCATGTGTAGCGTCTGGACCACTCCAACACACAATATATATTTTGTTAGCTAGATTTCACAAATACTTTGTAACACCCCAGGACGCCGAACAAGACCCTGGTTTCATGGTAACCCGATACATTTACAACCTTGTGGAATGCGAGCCGGCTCTCATTCTGCTTTCTCCAGAAACAAGGGGTAAAAATGCACAGGAGAAATGGACTGTTCTACTAATTAATTCATAGGAAAACCTTTTCTTTGAATGAACACACATTTTCTTCAGGCCATTGTGTGTATTATTGCTGTTTTGTATTTAATCTGTTGTATTATAGACTATTTTTATTCATGCTTACGATAAACCACTCATTCATATAAGTAACTCTACCATGTCTAGTATCTATGAATTCGTCTTCGGATGATCTAACTGAGAGTGCATATTACATGCTGATACCTCTGCAACATATGGATGTTCTAAGAATCATTACTAATTTCTGCAGCAACACTCAAGTGAATTACATATGCAAAATACCATGCTTACAGACAAAATCCTCAGTATTTCCAACCTCCCGCTTGGGATTTCAGCCTTCCTCATTGGACGAACCCATCTGTGTGTGTGTGTGTGTGTGTGTGTATGTGTATGTTAGACCGGCTTTGTGTGTTTATGTAGTATGTTAGACTAGTTTAGGTGTTTATGTAGTTAATAAAACCTTATTTGTATCACACTTGACGTGTTCATTGTTTGCTCATAACCGGAGTCAATAATCATGCAGATTTACGTTACAAACTTATAGAATTGTGCAGTAAGAAGGTTATTTCCTTTAACCAGGAAATTAACGTTCTTAGAATTGACAAGACGGTTGACCCTGAGTGGTCAGCTAAATATCTACAGTGGATCTAAAATATGAATAGTTAATTATAACTAGTTATGGTTAATTATTCATATTTCCCATGAGCTGATCCGCTACACATGTATGTATGTATCAAATATATACTATATGCATCAAAGAATATTCTCTTCTCAATGTTTGTGTTTTGTACAATTGTATTTAGTTTCTTTTCGCCATTGTTACCTTTAGCTTGCTTATCGGCCACTATTTTCTTTAAAACTATTTGGAAACAACATTTACTGAAAATGTTTCTCTTCAGGTTCATACATAACATTACAATAGTGGGTAAGGGAAAATATACTCAGCCAACCATACTTTCTTTCCAGATAATATAGCCTAGTAAGATTTTTCTTTGGATTTAGAGCAGTGAAAAAAGAAAAGAAAAGACTTTTCATGTTATCTTTATAATATCACACTTGCTATATTTATTATTTATAAATATTGCTACCTTTATATTTATGAAAAGGGTCTTGAAAGGGTTTGTAAGACTGTTTTAAGGTTAAGGTTCACTCTGATTGCAGGAGTAAATCTCTGCGCACTGGCACCCCTGAGTTACATGGGTTGGTCCCGTGCGCTCGACAGAGGATACGGAGGCTGCTGTGACTTACTGGCGTCATTTGCAGGGAAAAACCGCCTGCTGGTTATTTCCGCACCTCACGACTCTGATGGTTACTTCAGACTGATGATGAGTCTTCTCAAACCAGACGTTTACTGCGAATTGGCAGAGCGGCACGTGCATCAGATTGTCATGTTTCACCAAGAAGGGGAATTGGGTGGGAAAATCAGACGCATTACTAACGAAGGCAAGGTAATGGAAGAGCTGTTAGATACGACTATTATTCCCAGGCTCATGAACTTTCTTAAAATAGAGAAAGGAAAGTTTGGGATGGTCCTACTTAAGAAGACGCTTCAGGTTGAGGAGCGCTACCCATACCCTGTCAGACTGGAAGCAATGTACGAAGTTATTGACCAGTCGCCCATTCGCAAAATGGAGAAAGTCAGGCAGAAAGGCTTTGTGCAGAAGTGTAAAGGGGCTGGAGTGGAGGGGCAGGTGGTTGAGGGTGTCCCCATCACTTATTCCCAAGTGGATCCACCAATGGAGAGGAGAAAAGAGATGCGGAAACCCATCCGAAGACCGACTACAACAACTACTCCAACTCCAATGAGACCAACGACCATTACCACCACTACCAAAGCAATTACCACCACCACCACACGTCCCTCAAATACAACCCGATCCACCACTACAACGATGACAACAACGCTGCCGACCACAACCACAGTGCGGACCACCACCACTCCAAGGACGACCAGAGCTCATACTACCCCACAATGGATCCCAGCCCACAAGACCACCACTGAGCCTTACTATTACAGTAGGGACAGATACCAGACAACCTCACCCACAACAGTTCCCATCTACACCAAAGCTGACACAGCAAAATACAGGGACAACCACACAGATAAAAAAGAATACAACCACAAGCGTACCAGCATTACGCCTACACAACACAAACCGCCTAATGTTAGGCCTACAAAGAAAAAAAATGGCAATAAGGAAATTGCATACGAAGTGAAATATGATGTTGGTGAGCCCACTGACGTCTATCCTGAAGAGAAGGAGGAAAAAATTGTGCCCACCAAGAAAGGCAAGGGCAGGATGAATAAAAAGAAGAAAAAAGACAAGACGGATAAGACAGAGAGGAGGGGAAAGGGTGGTAAAAAAAATGGAAAGAAAGATTCAAAGATCCATGAGAAAGAAGATTATCAGAAACTAACAAAAAGACCACCGCCACCGCTGTCACCTAAAGGAACTCTGACAACATTTTTGGACTATTTTGAAACCAAAAGGAGACTAATTGTGAGTAGCTTTGTAAGTAGTCTGATGAATTAGAAATGTGGATTTCTGTATTATATTATTAATTACTGTTCTTCTGTTTCAAACTCTTTACTTCAGTTGATCACCTCTCCAACAGAGGAGAACAATATGTATGTTCAGCAAAGGGATGAATACTTGGAACATGTGTGTGAGATGGCCATCAGGAAGGTCTCTATCATCACCATCTTCGGCACGCTTACAAACAGCACCATGAAAATAGATCATTACCAACTTGGTAAGCCACTTTCAACTTGTTGGAAACAATATATATATGCAGTATATCAACTATATACTTTATATTATTCAAACAACCAAAAAAACATTAAAATAACTCTTTGAAAATTATAGGAGAATGTGTTTTCATCACTGCCTGCTTTTTTCCTGTTATCTTTTTCTATTGTTTTGCTTTCCTCATTCTTAAACAACCACTGCTGAGAATCCATGTCATGTTTTGACATATGGACATTTAAACCCAGGTTATGGAAGTTCCGGTCAAAACATTCCATCCATTTCCACTGAGCCAAACTGAACTCAGACCACCTATTATAAAATCCTGCAATGTTCATGAAAAAGAACAACTGTTTCCTGTTCTTTGAGAGCTTTACTAGTTGTGACATGGAGCTATGAATGATTAGGCTGAAGATGGATATGATAAAGACAAGCTATTTCCCTATGCTGGAGATTAAGAGTTTTTAATTGTATGCCAAACAAAAAGTGCCTTTTATCCAACAGTTGGCACTTTTGAGTTAGTTAGTGTGAGTTAGGGAAGCACTTTTCCAGATTATGACCTCATATGACACAGAACCTAACAGCGAAGGAACTTGAAGTTTGGTCTGAGAATGGAGTGAATGGTACTTGTTCAAGTGTCACAGAATGTTGCTAGATGAATCAAATGGAAGAGTGCAGAGAGTCTACCCTGGCAGAATATTCTCTCTAGTTTATTATCCAAGACATGGTAAAATGTCTGTTTCCTTTGTAGCTGATATCCTGACTGGGGAGTTTAAGCTCAGAAACAGCAGTCAGTTGTTGGCAGATGAGCCAGTTTTGCAGGGTGGGTAGATTGGTAAAGCATACTATAATCTACATTCTCACAATTTCTTCATTGTCAGTGTTGTTGTGGAACTGCTCCAAAAGCAGGGAAGCCTATGGCTTGAATTCAAAAACATTGAGTATTGTTGGAGTAATTCAAAAGGCTTACTCCCTCAGACATGTTAAAATGATTAAGACCAGATTTTTACCTGAAATTTAGCTTTAATTCTTCCTACCTATCTGTTGTCACCAGTGTTGTTAGCCATTCAGAATTAAGAATGTTAATTCAAGCTAATTCAAAATGTTGTGCATCCTTGGTTGTCACTGTTGTTAATTTAGCAGATGTCACACAGTTAGATTATAGAAGCATTAGGATAAAATGCTCTGGAACGGTTTAACAATGATATCATCATCATCATCATCATCCAGACATCATCCATGAGTCACTGGTTTGACTTTTATTCCATACACTCATCAGTCTGGTCTGCATCACATAGTTCTCTGTGAGGGGTCCCTTTCACTGCCGCAGGATGGAAAAATGGAAGCAAAACAGGTGCTCATAAACATCTCTCTCTGTTAAAGGCAGCTAAGTGAACACATAAGGCTCTCTATGAAGGCATATATCAGCCTGGCATGTTCTGAGCATTTATAGCCTCCCAGCTCACTCTGACTGGTTTTAGTGCAGCATCAGAGGTACTAGAAAAGGAAACATGACTGACTGTATGATCATCCTAAACCACAATTAAATGTCTTGTGCTGTGGCTATGGTAGGGATATATAATTAGGAGCGCTGCTGAGGCTAAACCTAATCACTCATTTTCCGTTTGTAATGCCTATGATGTAACTCTGGGGATTTCATTTTATCATTATTATTTAAAAATTGTATTTATTTGTTTTATATTAAGATAGTTGTCGTTTATATAGTGTGAGACAAGAAGGACATATGCCTAAAGCCTCCTTGTATATTCTTGCCTTGAGAGATAAACAAAGAGCTTATTTAAAGAAAACCACATGTTTAGAGGGAGAAATAGCATTTTGTCTTTGCTTTGATTGGTTTTTAATTGTAGTTTACCTCCCATGCTGAAATTGGAATGCCTTAAACCGTCTTTTTTGTTGTCCACTGGAAATTAGAGTGAGAAATTCTTTGGATTTTGCAGAAAGGAAAACAAATACTTTGGGTTGGCCGCGTCTTCCCATGCTGTCTTACGCACACACAGAGTTTCCACAGAGCAAAGAGGGACTTTCACATAAGTTGCTCTGTTTTTATCTGTCTCTTGTATTGCAGAGTGTAACAACGTTCGTAGGTCGGGAAGAAGGAGGCGGGAACCGGTGAACATTTAAAGACTTTAATAAAATAAACACAAAATGAAAATAAAGCGGCAGCCCCTCGCGGACGACTGCCGCACACAAAACACAAAATAAAATCCAGGCCTGGTCCTCTTTCGTCCAACACTGTCGTCACTCCTCCTTTTATCCTTCCGGAGCTCCTCCGTGGGACTTGAGACCGGTGAGTGGCGCAGGTGTCGCGCATTAGCATTTACTCCACCGGCCCGATCACAGCGGCCGCGGCGTACCTGGGGGTAAGGACAGACAGACAAGGTGAGAGCAAAGGAGACGGAAGGATGAGGAGAGACAAAAAAAAAAATCTTGTTCCGGTTCCCAGACACACTACCGCTCGGCCCTCCACCAGCTGGGTAAACTCTTCCGCGATGCCAGGCAGCGGCACTGGACAGCCCTCAGTGGACGGCGGCGGCTCCTCCAGGTTTGGGCAGCCGGCAGGAGTCCCCCATTCCCTGCTCCTCCCCGGATGGCAGCAGGCGAACAGCCTCAGGCGAACGGCGGCGACTCCTCCGCTCCCTCACGGACGGCAGCCGTCCCTCCACAGCGGCTGGCAGCGAGTTCGTCCGCCCCCCCCCGGCAACTCACTCCAGCCCACCGCCTCGAGCCTCCATGGTGGCAGACTGCTCCTCCATGCATGATGACACCGCGGACTCACCACAGCGGCGAGGGATCTCTGGCAGCGTGTCCCTCGTTCCTCCCGGGTTTCGGCACCAATGTACCACAGTTCGTAGTCACGGGAAGAAGGAGGCAGGAACCAGCGAACATTTAAAGACTTTAATAAAATAAACAAACACAAAATGAAAGTAAAGCGGCAGCCCCTCGCGGACGACTGCTGCACACAAAACACAAAATAGAATCCAGGCCTGGTCCTCTCTCGTTCAATAATGTGATATTGGACGTTGCGTTTTGGATTGCATTCTTGCTTGAACAGCATATTTGTTGTGGTTTGTAGAAAAATGTCAAGAATTTTTCACAGCTCTGTCGATCTGACACATAATTTGAGGTTCAGCATTCTTGGCTACTCAAAACCTACTGAGAAAATCCCCTTACTAGTAATACAACCCTCTATGAAGCTTTTTCATATATCTCTTTATTTCCAGCAATATTATGAAGTGCCAATTGCGATGAAGGCTGTGTTTGATTATATCGACACGTTTTCATCACGCATCAGAGAGATGGAACAACAGAAACGTGATGGGGTGACATGTAAAAAAGAAGACAAGCCAAGATCATTGGAGAACTTCCTTTCCAGGTATTTTCCATTGAAATGGTGCTGTGATTTGCTGGGAATCTTATAAGCAATCTATTGTTCTAATAACTTTGGGCTACTCGATTTTAGGTTCCGCTGGAGACGCAGGTTATTTGTCATATCTGCACCAAATGATGAGGAATGGGCCTATCAGCAACAGCTCTATGCACTGACCAGTCAAGCGTGCAACCTGGGTAAGAATAATAATAACTACACCTTCAGATGTCACTGATGGCACATAAATGCACATTGCATTATTGGGTAGGACTCTGCCCATATGTATATATAAATATATATATATATATTATATTATATAGCTTTGCATAGAGTAGGTGAACCCTATTGACATTCAAATATTATATTTATAAGTCATTGTTTGCCAGCCAATTCCATACCTGTTGGTCTAAGTGTTGACCCCATCCAGTGACCTTATGGTCAAATTTCACATGAAATGCCTGTGGAAATCATAAAGAGATGTTCCTAGTTGTGAATAAACTAGTGAATAGCAATTTAAAAGGCTACAGAATTCACATTTGATGTATGACTGTGTAATTTATGTTGTAGAACAAAATGTGAAAGTCTCCTGAAATAATGTTTACCACGTGCCTTAATTTACTCATAAACTGTAAACTGCTATTCCAAAAAACGTTCAGAAATGACCAGAGAGAGCTCTTAGAAAATTAGCTTACGAACTGACGTCACAACTTTACTCAGTTCTATAAAAAATAATTATTATTATGTGGCAAACTGGCTTTCTTCTCCATTTAAACTGACATCAGTTACCACAGCGGATTTGAATTTGGCTGTCAATTCAAACTTAAATGACTTGAGAAACAGCTTTGTTTATTAATACATCCCCCACATATTCCATTAACAACCATCTGTAAGCCACAATCATGCGCTTAAATGGCCTAAATGTCAACAGGGGAACATTTCAGGGTGGCATTCAAATTTGAGAAAAATTGTTTGTGTGTTGGTGGATTTGCAGGTCTTCGCCATGTATCAGTACTGAAGTTGGTGGGGACAGAGCTGATGGACATGGGAGGAGTGTTGGAGCTTTACCCCATCAATGGTAAGACCACTGCTGCTGAAACACTAGCAAAAAAGCTACACTTCTGGGAAGTGAGACTTACCAGTAAACTCCTAAAATGTTGTCTAGACTTTGAGGTGCGAGACAACCTTTTAACAGATATGTAAACACTTGTAGCAATGGTTTAAAAAGCAGTTGAAATATCAGCTGACTCAGATGCTTGCTTATTGGGGTCTTAGTAAACATATTAAGCAATTTTCACTTGTAGTAGACAAATTCTTGAAGTCTATTTGAAAATATGCAAGCATACCTGTAACTCTCACAGCAACCAGGTGTTTAGTTAGTGCATTAAGGGTTAATCAGCACATTAGATGAGTGCGGTGGTGTTGACATTGGCTGCTTTTTTTTCTGTCAGTCAAAAGCAGCCAGTATCCTCTGGTTTCAGGCCCCTCCATGCATGAGTCAGCCTCTCCAGCTCCGGACAGGCTCAGAAATGACCAAACCGTTCCCACAGGAATAATATTTTGAAGGACAGAAATGAAGAAGGGCTCAGGTGTTTACATATTTTCCATCATTGTTGAAACTTCAGACAGCTTTGGGTTCACTGGCACTGAGGCTTCTGTGTGTTTTGAAAGGCTGCATCAGCAGTCTGTCTGATAAATTAAGATCAAAAAGTGATTCTATAAGCTGTATTTAGAGTGCTAACATTGATGTCTTCGTAGGCAGGACTCATATGTAAGATGAAAGCAAAGTCAGTATCTGATGAAACATGTTGGCTTTATAAAAATAAATCTGGTTTCTATGAAAATGTTCTGTCTGTCAGAGATTTATGTAATACTATTTATGTTAAAAAGCCCTTTATTTAAAATCAGATGTGCGTATATGTGTTTTTCTAAAGGAAAGAAAGATGGTAGACCGATAGACCAAAAGATTTTTATTTAATTATGTATTGATTTATTTATTTTGACAGTTCAAGAAGCCATATTTTTCAGTGGTATATAGTACCACTACAGTAACCACCACTGATTTGGTGGACATTATTATTTAATCAATATTGAAATGCTTTGTGCGGTTAATAATAATTTGTGAAAAAAGACACTATATTGTACAATTTTATAAGACAATTATATTTTTGTTCAGCAAGGGTGCATTATATTGATCAAAAGTGACAGTAAAATAATTTGTAATGTTACAAAATATTTTTTTAATAAATGCTGTTCTTTGGAACTTTCTATTCATCAAACAATTCTGAAAAAAATGTATCACCGTTTCCAAAAAATATCAAGCACTGCAACTATTTTCAACATTGGTAATAAGAAATGTTTCTTGAGCAAAAAGCAAAACAAAACCCAGCATATTAGAATTATTTCTGAATAAATTCTACTTTATAAAAAAGTGTTTTTAATTAATAATATTTTACAATATTTGTTTTACTGTATTTTTTACAAACATTAAAAAAAATCTCACTGACCCCTAACTTTTGAACAGTAATTCATACGCTATATACTAACTTTAAGCTTGACAAGGTCAGTATAAGTGGAAACAAAATTAAATGCTTTAAGAAAAACTCCCTTAAATATATAATGGCAGAAGATTCAACAGAGTTGAAAAGAGGACAAAAACTAATTCTGTATTCTCTTAGAAAGTGCGTAAAAATAAAACTGGACCGTAAAAGCATGATTTTTTTTTATTTCAGTAAAAACAATTAGGTATAATTATGTTTTATATAACATTAAATTGCAATGATGATGAATGGTGACATGCACATTGGCTAAAACAAACCTTTTCAAATAAAATGTTTTTGCATTATACACTGAACTCAAATCTATCAAATAATCTGAAGTTCAGTATCCTATTAATCACTGGTAAGTCATTTGTGGTGAACAAATGGCACAATTTTCACCATATGTTGTTTATATGCAGCTGCACGACTGTTTCTGACGCCCACATTTATGCATTTCAGGAAGTGCGACAGTAGAACGTGAGGGCATATCCGCCACTCTAGTGAGGGACATTAGAAACTACTTCCAGATCAGCCCTGAGTATTTCTCTATGCTGCTGGTGGGAAAAGACGGAAATGTCAAGTCCTGGTACCCGTCCCCCATGTGGTCAATGGCCATCATCTATGACTTGATTGACTCCATGCAGCTTCGCAGACAGGAAATGGCCATCCAGCAGTCTCTAGGCATGCGCTGCCCAGAAGATGAGTACGGTGGCTATGGCTACCCCCATGGCTATCATGAGGGTTACCAGGATGGCTATCATTAGGGGTATGGTTATTAGTGTTTACACTTTGTAAGGCAGTGTCAGGTAGGAGATAACTGAAAACTTCCCTTTTAACTGGTTTTATATTTATCGTATAGAGCTATTAATTTTTAAAGATGCATCTCCTCTGCTATACATCTGTCAAAACATTTGTATTTATTAGATGTCTTCTCTATTCGAAGTGATCGTTTTTAAAGGTCACAACCTGCTTTTTCTTGTTGAACTGTTTTGATATTGTTACTCTATGTTTAAAGAGCACTGTCGCTGTATGTCTTATTTATAAACATATAAATTGTGCTTTAATTTCAATAAAAATATATTGCTATCATGCCTTTGGATATAATAAGTTCCAAACATTGCAAGTCAACTTTGTTTTTAGATGAACTGTAAGTGCTTACAGTATGTGATCCTTGAGATTTTTCCTCCCTTATTTTATGAAGGCACTGTGTTGATACAGCCTAAACATTTCAAATAGCTGCTTAAGCAATGTCAAATTATGTAGTTTGACTTTTTCTTTGCTTTGTCTCCTTCTGCTGGCCAGTAATATATTGGCAGTTGCTTAAGAATTTAAATAAAAACTATACATATTTCAGCATATAGTATTAAAAAGTGGATTTTATTATTGCAGAAATCCAAGTATTTTTCTAAGATCATTTGTCAACATATACGACATGTGCATGCACAATAGTACATTAAAAACAAGCTCCTCTTACCTTAATACCTGCACTCTCACTTTCTGTCCTTCAGTCAACTACTGTATGAAGGAACCAAGAATAGTTCAAACAATGAAAATGAACATAATACTTTCACAAACCCTCCTGAGTTTGATACATGCTCATAATTTTTTACACAGTTTGTAAGAGAAAAAAATGAACAACTCTTTGATCCCTTTGCATGTCACGCAGACATTCCATGTGACTGAAACAATCATCATTCATTATAATACATATACATCATAGATACACAGGCTGATTCCAGAATATTTACATGATAATTAGAGAGAGATGGGTTCAAACTGACTCAGAAAGATTCTTCAGATTCACTCTCTGTGTTAGCCTTGGTTAGTCTCTCCAACTCTTCCCCATCCTAAAATAAAAATGTAAGACACAATCATGAATTACTACATACATTCTTTTCAGACCACCGTAGTTGTACAGAAAAACAGGACACCTTTTAGTGACTTTATAGATATATCTTTATAGACAAATAATAGATGGTGCTATCCAATGAAGGTCCCTGAAATTATTGTAGGGGCCGTTCATACTGAACACGTCCTTGCATTTTAAAAATGTGAGAGGCAGCAGAATGGAAAAGAATGCAGACCATCAAAACGTTGATAAAAGCATTTTTAAAAGTTTAAAAAGTAGTGCTTAAGCAAGACCCTGAAAGGCAGGGAATAGCGATGGTCCAACGGTCAAATACATTGCTTCAGATAAAAACTCTCAAATGTATTCAGTGTTGACTCGAAAGTGTACAGAGTAATTACATTTCTAAAAGAAGTTAAGCCAGCACAATGTAATAAAATATGTTTAAGAGATACTGGACTATGGCATGAGGAGCATATCAGTGGATCTTCATTTGATACTAAGAACTTGTGCGTGATTCTGGATTGTCCTATTCGGCATTAGCTATGTATTTATGATCTGAGATCAGATTACTGCGATTATTTATTAATAAAGATGTGACTTTTACCCACAGTAGGGTTAATTTCATACAGTTTGTTGTACACTCATTCATTTTGCAATTTGTTGATTATGTAAGATACTTTGGTAGTTTTAAGATCTGAGGATGGTATAAAACACTTGAGCAGCAGCGCTGAACGCATGTTCGTATCCTGGGATTCCACAATGTCCCAACAAAACCCAACCCAACCCGAAAATAGATATTAGTTCTGTGTTTCCAGCTCCAGCAGTTTGGATAAGATTTGGATAAGTGCTGGGTGATCAATAAAGGGAAGCAAAACATGACTTTGAATCCGTTATTATTAGGAAATCTTTCTGATATGTAGTCTTTATATGGTCTAATGCTAAAATGATAGTATTGGCTTTAGTGGTAAACCCTAAACTCTGATTGGGAATTCTAATTCCACTTTTATGATGATTAAGGACAAATGCAGCTGATATTGGTTCTCCAGACTTTGATCCATCTGTATATATAGGTATGTATAAAATAAGATTTTACAAAGAAGTTAAAGTTTAAGTTTAATTTATTTATAGAAAACATTTAAAACAACCTTGGTTGATCAAAGTGCTGTACAAAATTGCATAGGTCCATCACCGAAATTAAAATAGACAATCACAAGACGTTAAAAGCACAGGAGTGCAAATAGGTTTTTAAAAGACTTAAACTCAGGCACAGTGAGCAGACGGGCAGCTGCGATTTGGACCAATTGAAGTCTATGAATAGATGAGACAGGCAGCCCATGATACAGCGAGTTGCAATAATCAAGCCGTGATGAAATAAAATTATGGATTACAATCTCAAAACTCTTCCTACTTAAGAAGGGTTTAACTTTGGCTAGTCTTCGAAGGTGATAAAAGCTGGAGCTGACAACAGTTGATTTGTTTGTTCAGCTTTAGGTTACTATCCAGAATAAAACCCAGATCCTTGACATCAAGTGACTGATATAGAGTGAGAGAACCCAAGTCAATAGCACTCAGATCAGTTTTCTCAGTAGGCCCAAAAAGAACAATTTGTGTTTTGTAATCGTTCAGATGTAGAAAATTATTGGTTATCCATGTTTTCAATTCCTGGAGCAGGCTATTAATTGATTTATGGCAACCCTGTCGTTGTGCACAAATGGTATGTAAAGCTGAGTATCATCAGCGTAGCAATGAAACGACTCACCAATTCTCCTTTAATATAGAACCAATGGGTAACATCTACAGTGAAAACAGGAACAGTGCCAAAGTTGAACCCTGAGGAACACCACATGTAACATGCCCTACAGTAGAAGAGTGTTTTCCTATATTTACTGAGAATCTTCTATTGGACAGAAAGGACCAAAACCAGCCGAAACCAGTCGAGTACAGCGCCTCTAACCCCAATTCAGCACTTCAGGCGAGACAGCAAAGAGACCATGGTCAACAAAATCAAATGCAGAGCTGAGATCTAACAGCACTAAAGCCATAGTATTACCAGCTTCGGTAGACATTAAAATGTCATTAAAAACTTTCAAAAACTTGTGTCGAGGTTTAAAATCTGACTGAAAAATATCAGAAATACAAAGTGAACTTCTTTCCCATTCTGCTGCGTCTCACAAGAATGAGTTCTATAAGAAGTGACAACATGCCACTAATGGAATTGCCTGCCGTATAATATATTTGATCTAAATAATGCAGTAATCCAAGGTAGGGCTTTGCGCCTCCAAAATGTGTTTTCATTATAAGGAATTCAGGTTTCTTACTCATTCTTACTTAATTGGATTATAGTTTGCCAGATGTCCTCTACAAAGAGCTCCTTATTTAAACTCAGAGTGTACTTCAAAAATGAAGGTGGAAACGAATAACTCAAATGAAATAAATGATCAGCTGAGATGCAAAGTGACCATCCTTTTAAAATGAGGCAAGTCTATATTTGACTCTTACCCCTCTCGACCTCTCAAACACCTCGCCATTGATGACCCTGAGCCTCTCCTGCTGTAGTGCGTACTCTGGATCCTTCAGTTTGCTGCTATGGTAGATAAAAATGGCTAGCAGTACTACAGGTGCCTTCAGGAAGAAATCCATTGATGGATGAAAGTCAAACAGGAAGAGAGAGAGCGCAGTGACGATGACCGTGGTGATCTGGCCCGTAAGCACATGGAACATGTTATCGCGGAACTTGAGAATGAAGGCCACCGACAGGCCTAGGGCAGCTGTGATGAAAACCAGTGCGATGGAGAAGATGTTGTGTCCATAGAGGAGGCCGCAGTGTAGCGTCAGGTCACGGTAGTCAGAGTGCAGGAGAAGCGTGAGGCTGTTGAAGATCAAACCGAACATGTACAGCTTGCTGTTTTGGATGAAGATGCTCTCCATCTGCTCCCCCTCCTTGAGGATCTTCTCACTGTAGATGTTGGCCAGTGCAGAGATGAAGCATTGCAGCAGCAGTAGGATGTAACCCAGACCGAAGCTGTTCAGCCCGTGTATGAGCTGGCTGTCCCACATCTCACGTTTCCAGTATGTTTCATTATGGTTCTGATGCTCTGGCTTGGGATGGGCGTATTTTAAGCAGCTGTTAGAAGGGGTGGAAATGTGGACTGGGTGGAGGCCATGTACAGCAATGGCATGATGGTCACCACTGCCAGTGGTCAATGACACAATGGACAGGAACAAAATGATCAATGATGCCCACTGCACCCAAGACAAGCGCCTCCTGCAGGTCAAAAGATGGAAAGTCAGTAACAGACAAAAATATAATGATAGAAAACAGATATCAAGAAATGTCAGTACTTACTTTAGAACAACTCGGAAGAGAATGGCTGTTGTCAAAATAACAATGTTGGAAAACAATACTGCCATGGCCTATTAAAACATGAGAAAAATATGAATGTTATAGTTTATACATTTGGGGTCAGTAAAGTAGCCTGACAATTTTTTATAATTTAATAATTGTACTCTGAAGGTTGATCAAAAGTGATAATAAATGCATTTATAATGTTACAAAAGATTTCTATTTTAAATAAATGAACTTTCTAATCATCAAAGAATGTATTATGGTTCCCACAAAAATATTAAGCAGCACAACTGTTTTGAACATTCAAAATATGATAATATGATCAAATGTTTACTGAGCAACAAATCAGAATATTATAATGATTTCTGAAGGATCATATGACGCTGAAGAAATTCAGCTTTGCTATCATTAATAAAAAAATAAAAATATATTAAAATAAAATAATGTTATTTTAAACTGTGATAATATTTCACAATATTACTGTTTTTACTGTATTTTTTATCAAATAAATGCAAAATATAAACTTCTATAAAAAGCATTAAAAATCTTGCAGATCCCAATTCATTGAAAGGTAGTTTATAAATATATCTATTTAATATAGAAATTGAATTACTCTAATTGTAAGAAAAATGATTATTTTTATATAAAGTATTAAATGCAAAGAGTTATTTTTCTTCTAATATTTATCCATAACTTTAAATAATTCAACGTACAGGTTGCAGATAGGTCATCACATAGAAGATTATGAGGTTATCGAGGAAGTAGAGGAATGCAGGAACAGACCATTTCAGGTAGTTGAGAAAAGAGGCACCAGATGAACACCCCAAATCTTTATAAGAGCGGCCCTCTGGAAAACAAAAGCAATAGTTTTCGTCCCATAACAAACAACATGTACTACTAACATATATCACAATTCAACAGGCTGTATATATACACTATCTTAATATGTTTATGAGTATGGTATGAGAATGGAATTTTGAGACAACAAATCTGACTCACCTCGAATGACCACCCGTACTGACATCACTAAACAAAATACTAGTTTGATGGCCTCTGCCATTAAATTCACAGATGCAGGAAGAAAGTCATATTTGTTTTCTGTAGGTAAGAAAAAATTAGTTGCAACAGTTTTTAAAATACAAGTTGCAAAAAGTAAAGTTAACTATTGATTGTATTATGATCATATATTAGGTTGTTCTGTGGTGGCGTAATATTATTTCACCTTCATTGGCCGAGAATTTTAGTAATAGGATGCGACTGATTCCCAAGGTGACAAAACCCAGACCCAGAACCAAAGTGTAGGTGGAAGATCTTGAGCAAAGCCGCGAGCAAGGACAGCAGCAACGGCAAAAAGAAGAGGATGAGGACGGGGCCATTATGGACAAGGTGAGCCTGAGGCTGGTCATAAGAGAACAAACAGGATCACTGAGAAAACATCAGACAATCATATCAATCACAAAACCACCAATGAAAAAAGTATACGTTTTCATGCAATAACAAATCAAATAATTATTTGGTCTCTCCAGCACTTTCACTCATCAAATACTACTTAGTCAAGACGTGTCACTTTCTGTATAGCGCTTTGTTTTCAGCATGATTCACAAGCACAAATGATGAGCCAACCAAGAAAACATGCAGACATGAAGTCATGGAATGATGGATGACTATTGTGTTTTAAGTGTTTACAGACCGTTCAGAATGGAAGGATCATGAACATTGTGTCTTTGTTGTTCTAAATATTACATCTTTCAGTACAGCACTGTTTAAACATCAAACTCCAAAAGGAATAACTATAGATGACTATGGCATAATCTTAGAAATGATCAAAAAATATTCTAAACACATTCAGAATGTAAAACAAACAGATGCTAAATAATATGTAACAACTAGAACGCAAAACAATTATAATATTTACAGTGGTGTGGTTCATCACAATATTGTGGATTCAATTTGGATTGTTCTGGTGTTACCAACGCAATAAAAAAGCAGTGCATCATCCAGTTCAACGACAGGATATTCACATATCATGTGAATGTGGTGATACAGCACAAATAGATTCATATTCGGTGCTTTATTTACCTGCCCATATGCTCTCACTCGAACGAACACCCTGCCCACGGCTTCCGCATCTTTGCGCATGCGTACAACCAAGCTACTAGTGTTGGGTCGTTCTTGAACGATTCGTTCGTTTTGAACGAATCTTTAATGTGACTCGGGAAGAACGAGTCGTCTCGGGGAGTGATTCGTTCAGTCGCGCATGCGCAACATCATATAGGTTCTGTACTGGAATTAGTCAAGTAGTTTGTTTCGAGTCTTCGGGTTTTTCCGAGTCGTTCGTTCATCACGTGACAGCCCCATAAGCCCAAACCCGAAGACTTGTCAGATAAGAGACTGAAGACCCAGGTAAACAATTAATTAATATTTTCTGTTTCTTATTGCAGTTTTGTATTGTTTGTAGTGTGATCAACGTTTGCGTAAGTAGTAGACATGTTAGGGAAGTAACACGTAACATTTTAATTATATTTTGTTAAAATGAACGAAATGACTCGAAAAAAGATTCGTTCATTTTGCTGAACGAGACTCAAAGGTCCGAGTTGGTAAAATGATCCGAACTTCCCATCACTACAAGCTACGTCACCGCTTGGCTGGACTGGGTTCTTCTTCTTCTTCTTCTTCTTTTAGGATTTAATGGCGGTTGGCAAACCAACTTAAAAGGTTTCCTACTGGAAAGGAGTGTGAAGCGCACAATGAATAGGAACTTTAGAAACAAGAGCTACCTTAAAAAAAAACAAATTTTTTAAATAAAAATTACAATTTAATAAATAAAAAAAACCTAACCCCAAACCCGGTATCCTACATCCTATTAATCAATCCTGTTTCCTTTAAATAAATAACGAATTCGCGATATATTCTTGATTGCTTAGATCCATCGCCTAACAAAACCTGGAGTGACAGATCATTTATTTCCAGATACCTTAAAGCTTGACTTAGTTGGAAACGTTCTCTTTCATAAGCCTCACATTCTATAAGTACATATTCTACAGTTTCTGTTAACCCACATTTGTCACAATTTCCTATTCTATGTAAGCACTGATTTAATAAACAATTACCAATACGCATTCTTGCAATTATAACGTCCTCTTTCCTGTTTCCAAATCTTCTTCTCTCTGAACCAACTTTTTCTTGTATGCAGTGTAAATGTTCCTTCTTTCCATTCATTCGGCCATATTTCCTGTATTTCTTTCGCTATTATCGCTTTTATTTCTGTTTTACTTAATGCCACTTCAATGTTTATTTGTGAATGATTTAATGCCTGTTTAGCCAAATGATCAGCCTCCTCATTTCCATTCACACCTATATGTGATGGTACCCACACGAAATTTACCAGAAGTCCATACTGTCCATACTACTCTGCATTACTTCATTTATCATGTCTTGTCTTGCTAATGAATTTCCACTTGACAAACTGTTTAGTGCTGAAAGAGAATCTGTGCATATCACTGCCTTTGTTGGTTGTATTTCTTCTATCCACTGAAGTGCTAGTAAGATTGCTATTAGTTCTGCAGTAAATACAGAAATATGATCTGAAG
>NW_015505388.1:692313-705339 GCF_001515645.1 Sinocyclocheilus grahami | reverse complement strand
TTTGTATTGTTGTATTGTTTGTAGTGTGATCAACGTTTGCGTAAGTAGTAGACATGTTAGGGAAGTAACACGTAACATTTTTTTGTTAAACAAGCTACGTCACCGCTTGGCTGGACTGGGTTCTTCTTCTTCTTCTTCTTCTTTTAGGATTTAATGGCGGTTGGCAAACCAACTTAAAAGGTTTCCTACTGGAAAGGAGTGTGAAGCGCACAATGAATAGGAACTTTAGAAACAAGAGCTACCTTAAAAAAAAACAAATTTTTTAAATAAAAATTACAATTTAATAAATAAAAAAAACCTAACCCCAAACCCGGTATCCTACATCCTATTAATCAATCCTGTTTCCTTTAAATAAATAACGAATTCGCGATATATTCTTGATTGCTTAGATCCATCGCCTAACAAAACCTGGAGTGACAGATCATTTATTTCCAGATACCTTAAAGCTTGACTTAGTTGGAAACGTTCTCTTTCATAAGCCTCACATTCTATAAGTACATATTCTACAGTTTCTGTTAACCCACATTTGTCACAATTTCCTATTCTATGTAAGCACTGATTTAATAAACAATTACCAATACGCATTCTTGCAATTATAACGTCCTCTTTCCTGTTTCCAAATCTTCTTCTCTCTGAACCAACTTTTTCTTGTATGCAGTGTAAATGTTCCTTCTTTCCATTCATTCGGCCATATTTCCTGTATTTCTTTCGCTATTATCGCTTTTATTTCTGTTTTACTTAATGCCACTTCAATGTTTATTTGTGAATGATTTAATGCCTGTTTAGCCAAATGATCAGCCTCCTCATTTCCATTCACACCTATATGTGATGGTACCCACACGAAATTTACCAGAAGTCCATACTGTCCATACTACTCTGCATTACTTCATTTATCATGTCTTGTCTTGCTAATGAATTTCCACTTGACAAACTGTTTAGTGCTGAAAGAGAATCTGTGCATATCACTGCCTTTGTTGGTTGTATTTCTTCTATCCACTGAAGTGCTAGTAAGATTGCTATTAGCTCTGCAGTAAATACAGAAATATGATCTGAAGATCTTTTTGACATTTTAATTTTAAATAGGGGAATATATATACTGCTACAGCTGTTTTCCCAGAGTCTGGATGCTTTGAACCATCAGTGTATATTTGTACTACACTATAATATGTAAGATCTATATATTTCTGTGCAGCTGAACTTTCTAATAGACTTGTTTCATTGTTATGTTTTTTTTTATGCAACTGGATATCAATCAAAGGCATTGGGAAAAGCCAAGGAGGAATTGCTGACCTAGCCACAGTAGGAGCAATATGTATATCACTTAAACCCATTTTCTGTGCTTCCTCATTGCCCTTCCATCCAAGGCTTGTTAACTTTTTGGATTCATATTCCCAACAGTCCTTCAACACCATTTTGACTGGATGAACGTCCGAATGTCCTTTTATACTTATCCAGTACCTCATCCTTAACTTGAGCCTACGAAATTCTTGAGGCATCTCGCTCATCTCTACCTGAACTGCTGATAATGGGGACGATCTAAAAGCTCCGCAACAAATTCGCATTGCTTGTGATTGTATTGCCTCTAATTTTAAAAGTTGTGTTTTAGATGCAGAGCTATATACCATACTGCCATAATCAAGAGCCAATCTTATCAGAGCACAATCAATTATTTTAAGGGACTGTCTGCAAGCTCCCCAATCAACTCTTGCTAGACATCTCATTACATTTAATGCTTTTTGCATTTGTCCATCAATTTCTGAATATGGATTTTCAAATTCAACTTCGAATCCATCCATATTCCTAGAAATCGAACAACTGATGTTTGCTCCAACTCTTGACCATACATTTTAATATTAACTGTAGGATTGATTCTTCTTTTAGAAAAACATATCGCATAGCGTTTTTGCTACAGAAAACCGGAAACCCCATTCATTAGCCCAATTCTCTACATTATTAACAGCAGTCTGCATACACCTTTCCACGTACGCAACATTACGCCCTCTTTTCCACAACGCACCATCATCTGCATACAAAGATCTTCCTATCCCACTATCAACCATTATAAAAATGTCCTTAATCATTAAGTTAAACAGAATTGGACTACTAACGCTACCCTGAATGGGTTGATTTTAACCACTAAATGTGCTTTTTTTCAGATAACAATATCTTAAATTAGTTGTTGTAAACATTTTGACTTTTAACATTCAGCTTAATGCTGTATGTTTTACATTTTTAAATGTTTTAAATGTTGTACAGTGTATAATGTTTAATATTCATTTTATTGTTTTAACGCATTGTCCGTTCTCTGTCTGGAAAATGTAGAATGAGGACGGTTTGATAGAAAATTCTAAATAGATGTGTTTGCCCGAAAAACACTTCTAAGGGAAATGTGGTCATGGCTGAGTCATGTGCAATATTACATAAAGCTCAGTTTGTAATAACAAATATTGTTTTATGTTCTTTAAAGGTAATTACCTTTGACGTGATGGTCTATAGCTATGTTGGAGGTAGCCTAAGTGTTAAACAAGGTCCAGACTGTACCCATTTAATCTTTAGATGCACAGACTCATTTTACTCACACATTTATACAACTTGTATACTGTAAACAAGCATTGTATGAAGAAACTATTCAAGGGAAATCATTGGGATTATGAGTAAACACTTATTATGAAATTGCTCTCTGGGGCGTAAAAGTGTAATTAGGAAATATCTTAGAAACTGAAAACCATATTCATTTATTTCAGATTTCATGATTGTCACATTTACAGTAAGCACTTAGGCTATATAGATGTTGGCGAAACATGGTGCAGAACCTCTTCATTTTGTGCAGATATAGTTAGTTGGCTACATAATGACAATGAGCAATATTTTTGCATATGTGTAATTTATGCCTGCATTTGTTTCCAATGGGAATGATTGAACTGGCAAATATGTTCATATGGTAACTTGGTGTTTTCCATTTTTATAAACAAAACATTTGCTCACAATAATGAAAAGGTTTTACAGGTTCAAAAAGCCTCAGACTGCTAATGACTAAACAAAATAAGAAGTTTCAGTTTGTTTGTTTTTTTATAATGATAAACTGCCTTCCAACACAGTGTTTAAACATGTGTGCAACAGGGAGGTGGGGGGAGATAAAGCTTACTGCCGTTTCTCTGAAAGTTCAGAATTCCCTGCACTCCGGAACAGACTCTTTCTACCTGGAGTTTCATTGTCAGATATGAAACTCCGCTCCTGGGGCCCTGTGCGGTTTGGCCCTTCTGGAATTCCTGTGTAATTGTGCCACAGCTGTGGAGAGACACTATTACATTGCAGCTGTTAATATTAACTGGGACTACACATCTGCCAGACAGCACAGGTATGAAAAAGATCATTATTTATTAGGGTTTAAATGTATTCTTTTGTTTTTCTAAGCAGTTAGATTGAGTTAGTTAAAACGCAGTTAGTCTGCCTTTTATTTGTTTGGTCCTTGTAGCCTATATCACAGATAAAGTCATTCACTGCTGTAAAAACGTATCAAATAATTACATATCTGTACAGTACTGAGAGTTTATTAACGAACAAGAAACAGCATTAAAATATATATATTTTTTTAATATATATTTAATCAATTTTATGATTAAGGAAGACAAGGGCATGTGACCATTTTTTTTATATGAAATACAAACAACACAAAAGAGACAAAATGTTAAACCAGCACCCAGAATCTACTGTAAAGTTTGCTGAAAATAATATATAGTATATCTAAGACCAATTATGTCAAGACTTTATTCAAAATGTATAAATATTGGTTATTATAGTAAATTAAAATTAATACCTTAAAAAACATTTTTGTGTCTTTAAATGAAATAAAGTTAACGGAAATAAAATACAATATTTAAAAGAAATAATTTATTTTGGCGAGATGCCAAGACAACATTTCCCATTTTCATTTATTTTAACTTTATATACAAAAAAAAAGTAATAATAATTATAATTAATAAAAAACTATATCAATATACTAATTTTTTTTTTTATGAAAAAAGCTACATACAGCTAAATTACTAAAACTTTAAATTAAAAAGGAAATATATAAATGTAAAAACTCTGTGATAGTAAAATAAAATTGCATTTTCACACAAATGGGAGTTGTTGTTGTTGTTTTAATTGATTTGCTCATGTAAGAGATGTATTTACTGATTGTTGTATTCCAGGACTGGACCGTCATATAAAAAAAAGTCGAATACAGAGAGTATAATGAGGGATTCACACAGGCTAAACCACATCCCTTGTCCTCAGGTATTTTAAATACTAAAGATTTCTTTATTTCAACATCTTTATTTCAACATTAAAATCCATCCATCCAGTATTATAGAATGCATCTTCATTTTTAAATCATGATTGTTTGAAACTAATGTTCTATTGTTACTTGGGTCGACATTGTGAGGACAAAAGGGTGACAAAATCATTGTCAAGTTCAAGAACATGGCAGATCATCCCTGTAGCATTCACCCACAGTCAGAGGATGTGTGTTCTGATGTGATTGTGGTAACAGTATGAGTGACGCAATAGTGTTGTAACATACAGCACACTAGTAACAATTAAACACTGTGCTATGAAATAACAGAGAAATAAATTTCAAGAGGAAAGTTGTTTAGAAAACATTATTTTATTATTATTTATTATTGATTATTTTAGTGCTCATCATTTAGCTGAGTAAACACTTTGAGCAACACAAACATCTGTGTTTGATTTCTTTGGAAATATTAACCCAAGATACAAATTAACCACAGGCTGTGCCTAAGTCTAAAGCAATGATTCTCTGATAAATATTACAGATACAATATACCCATTTTTTTCCCCGTGATAAATGGATGTTGGTTTATTGTAATAAACATCATCTGAAGCTGCATCCTTCTCACACTGCTAATGTTCCCATTAGGATCATTATACTTTGACAACACGTCACTCTATGAGAAAGAAGATGACGTCATTTTACCCAGCCAAAAGCACACATACCAGTGGGAGGTGACCTCTGAGGTGACCCCTACAGCTGCGGACCCCCCATGCATCACCTACACATACCTTTCCCACTTTGACATTGTTAAGGACTACAATACAGGGTTAATAGGCACAATGCTGATCTGCAAAAAAGGTATGCGAGGCAAAAACAAAATCCTGGACTTAGAATGTGATGTTTATTTTATGACATTTATGCTTAGATGGGTTAAGATGCCCATCTTTAATTTTCCTCTTGACCACCAAATATTATCTCTTGACATTTACTGAATGGCTATGCTCTTATTTATTAGGCCTCTTCATCTGAACACCAACATTTGTTAAATATATTATATCTGAACAGTTATGAGATCAAATTTATTAATGTATTGATTGATTGACATTGGATTATAGTGATCTTTGAGTTTATTTTATGTTAGACATTAAACGTGTTTATGTCTCTTTGTTAAAGGGGGATTTGTGGACAATTTATTTAGATTTGTACAGTAACAAATATATTTTATTTAAGTGAACTGGGGCAGAGGGCCATCAGTGGCAAGTGGTTATGAAAATGTTTAAAATGTCAGCTTTAAAATGTAAAAGTGGAGTTACAGTCGACTTTAAAATGCTCTAGGTAAAAACTTATAGACTCTACATAGTGAAACCAATATTACTTTATGTAAGGGTAATGTACATCCAGCCTTCAGGGTGATACAAGACACTTTGTTGGGGGTTATTCTGCGATAACAACCGGCTGGATGTACATTATCCTGCTTATTACACGGCTACTTGCCACATACAGTAAGTTGTAAGTAAATATGTGTCTAAATTAGACACGAAATATTGATTTGAGTTGAGATATTTTAACGCAAAGCTTCCGTGAACACAACAGTTGCGAGCAAGCGGCAAGTTCAAACTAGACGGTCATTTAAAGGGGCGATTTCAATTTTTCCTTTCTCTTTGGAGTGTTACAAGCTCTTGGTGCATAAAGAAGATCTGTAAAGTTGCAAAGACTAAAGTCTCAAATCCAAAGAGATATTCTTTATAAAAGTTTAGAGTCAGCCACGCCTACCTAAAATGGCTCATTCTAACACGCCCCCACATACCTACGTCAATGTTCACGCAAAGAAAGAAGGCGTAACTTTTATTCTCGCTGTAGTATTGTTGTTGCCGCTGCCATGTCGTGAGGGTGCTGTGTTTCGTTTTGAAAGCAAAACTACTTTGTTTGGCCTTCCAAAAGAGGACGATATCGCTTTGTCATGCCTGGAGCTGATCCGTGCTGGTCGCGGAGGAAATACTTCAACTTCGCACTGTCGATCGCCGGATCGGCTTTCACCGTGGACGAAGCAGAGTCCAGCCCCGGGTCGTTACATGTGGTTGCCGAAAGCCCTCCGGACGCTCCTTCGCCGAATCTGCGCCGTTCTCAAGCCCGCCTGCCGCCGCTCACTCAAGCCAGCCTCCGCTAACTCTAGCTCACTAAAATCGATGCATTTCAGAAAGGCGGGGCATAGAGGAGAAACAATAATGTACAGTATGTGGAAAATAATGTGTTTTTTGAACCTTAAACACATTTCATTACACCAAATACACAAAATAATCTTTTTAGCAACATCATATGACCCCCTTTAAGGGAAATGGTGCAGTCAAACCAACATTTCACCACATAAATAATTAAGGCAATAAAAGATTTAAGACGAAAATGTTTTAAAATCTTACCAGTTTGTTAGTTATCTTATAATCCATTACAGCGTACAAAACAATAGTTGCAAAATGGCAGCAGCTGCGTTTGCATGAAACGAGAGAGCGAGTCCAGGAAGACGAGTTTTAATATTTTATTAGCTAAACAAACGCAAAGCTTCCACCAAGAAAAAACAATTCCTAGCAAGAGTACAGCGCCGACTTCAGTTTCTCAGATCATGTTATCGAGGGATAACATGTCGCAACTGACCAATCAGAATCAAGTATTCCACAGAGCCGTGTAATAATAACACTATTGTGCTCTAAAATATATATTTTTTTAAATATCTAATAATAATAATACGTTTATTTGACCAAACAACATAATTTCATATATAATATCTTGATTTCTTTGCTTTCAAATGTTAAACCATAGAGCTTTTATTTTGGCTTAAAACCACAGGTTTTGCTTTGTTTGTCAACTCAAAGTCACGATTCTCATTTCATTGTCTGTTAATCCTTGCAAACCTATAACGGAATTTAAACTATGATTTTTCTATTATTCAATTAAAAAACGAGCATATGTCTTCATTTATTTACCTTAATAATATAATACACTGAATGATGCATCATTTCAATGTACATGCTGAACTTATTTTAAATATGCAAGTAGAAAATGCACACTTTCCTTACGGGGGACTTCTTTCCCCCAGTTTACCCTATAGCCCACCGTTTCCCACAAATTACGCAATTATAAACAGCTCTGTTTGTCTAGACAATGAATGTGTCTTTGTCCCACAGGCACCCTAGACAGCTCCAGAAATCAGATTAATTTCCATCAGGAGGCTGTGCTGTTGTTTGGAGTGTTTGATGAATACAAGAGCTGGTACAGCACTGGGGGCCCTGAACGGGCACACAATGTGAAATACACTACAAATCTACACAAATGGCTCTGTACCAGGTTGGTTTGATATTTTTCACACATAACATATAATTTCTGCAAATCTACTTACGTGTAAAACTCCTCCTTGTCAAGATCTGGACATCTGTGCCCACTCCAAAGTCAGCTGGCACCTGCTGTGAATGAGCTCTGAGCCAGAGCTCTTCTCTGTACACTTCAATGGGCAAGTCCTTCTGCATGATGGACACAAAACCTCATCTGTTGGCATCATTAGTGGAACTGCCACTAGTGCCAGTATGACTGGTGTCCACCCCGGCCGCTGGCTTATTTCCTCTCACATTAGCAGGCACTTGGAAGGTAAGACCTGCCAGGGAAACCACAAAATTTCATGAATTATTCATTTAAAACGTCAACCTACATAGGCTTTATTCATAGCTTTGTAGAAACACTTTTAATGCTGACAATTTGTACTTTATAAAAGTGATGTTGATGTCATATTCGCAGCTGGTTTGCATGGATATCTAAATATCAAGACGTGTGAGGAGTACACAGCACCAAATAGATGGCTTACCATCCAACAGAAACAAGAAAGCCAAGAGTGGACTTACTATACAGCAGCAGAAGATTTCTGGGATTATGCTCCAAATATGCCTGAAAACATGGATGGGTATGTGCATCATGATTCACCAGTGAGATGTTTTCACAGATAAATTCTGAAACTAAGAGCATTTTTAATCTCAGTTTGTCTTCGCCTTTAAGAAACAGCACTTTGCAAAGCAATGAGTCTGAATCTTCGAATGCAACTTTGTCTGATTTCAGTCTCGGCCTTGAATCTGAAATAACAGAGAAAAGAACATCATCCACTAATGTTACAATGAAATCTCCCAGTGAAATTTTGAGAATCAGAGCTCTTTTCTTCAGACAGTACAGAGAACACGTCCTTTTCTCTTAGCCCTTTCAATAATGTTTCATCCATGAAGAACAGCTCAAAGCAAAGGTGAAGAGGAAGTAGTCATCTATCTGAAGAACAATCACAGCGAGGCCATACTCACATCTCATCTCGAGCCAAAAGAAGAGCACTAGGGTTATGAAGGCAAACATGAACTGGTTCGTATGGAAATCCCAGATCACATGAACAAATACATCACAGACAAATCTGAAGCAAAATCAAATAAGCCAAAGATTGCCGAGAAAGGCATATGGCATGAAGACGAAGAAAAGGAAAGAGTATAGGCCACAGCCACATTCTGATTTTTCTCCAAGAGGTATTCCTCCAAGAGTTTTAGGAGCTTCTGTGTTGACCCCAAGGGGAACCAGGCCTGTGTCTAGTGAGGACGACCTGATGGGGAAATCCATCATCATAGGAGTGCCAAGATGTGATTTCAATGATTATGAGTTATATGTTCCAAAACAAGAGCAGGGTGAAGATTTTGAATATGAATATAGAGTACAAAGACCCTTATAGCAAACAAGCAAATGTTCAAAGCACAGTGCTTAATATAACATCTCAGCATTTCTTAAAACTTGCTGGAGACAAGGATACCAGAACTTATTTCATCTCAGTTGAAGAGGAAGAATGGGATTATGCTGGTTATGGGCAGAGGTACTGTTGGCATCATGTATTTCAAATAATCAAAATTTTGCATTTCTAGAAACAAAAAGCATGAATATATGAATAACTCAGTGTAACTCATTTGTGAAATCACTGTTTTATGTTTGCAAAGGAGGCTTGATAAATCATCTCAAAACGAGAGGCCTACAGCTTTCAAAAAAGCGGTGTTCAGAAAGTACCTTGACAGCACCTTTACTATCAGAGACATCAGAGGGGAAATTAATGCCTGGGAATTCTGGGTCCGGTCATTAAAGCTGAAGTTGATCAGACTGTTATGGTACACCACTGAATGTGAACATACTTGTGCACATGTGAAAATTAGAATCAAATCATATGAAAAAAAAAAAAACACAAACCATTACATTCCTGTTTTTCGTGCTAGGTAATTTTCAGGAACCTTGCCAGCCGCCCGTACTCTTTGCATGCAAATGGAGTAAAGTACTTAAAGCAAATGGAAGGCCTGAGTTATGATGATCAATCACCGTACTGGTACAAACAGGATGATGCCGTACAACCCAACAGCACCTTTATTTACATGTGGACTATAAATTCGAAATCTGGACCTCAAAATAATGAATCTGACTGTCGAACATGGACCTGCAACTTTGCAGTGAATCCTATAAGCATGAATGTTCCTTCATATTCCTCTTAATTTAAGACTGCTCCACAAGGGCTGTCCATGTTACAAATAAGTTCATTTAAATACAAATTAGTGTCAAATAACTATTATTAATTTCCACTTACAATTGAATTACTTTCTTGCATAAGAGAGAGACATAAACTCTGGGCTGATTGGACCGCTTCTGGTGTGCAGGAAGGGTATCCTGGATAAAAAGCCTCTGGACAGAAGAGAGTTCATCCTGCTTTTTATGACGAGATGAGAATAAGAGCTGGTACTACGAGGAGAATTGGAAGAGGATTGAAAGGAAAAACAAAAGAGCAGTCATGGATCCAAATTTTCTAAATAATTTAAAGTTTGACAGTAAGAAAACTATTTATCTTCAGCTTTTTTCAGCTCCATTATTTTCATTATAATGGAGTATTACAGTCATTATCATTGGATTAAATCTAAATAAATTGGAGCAAGTATTGAGACCATTCAAAATATTGAATTAAATACATTTGTATTTGTTACATTTGTTTTGTCAGCTATCAATGGTATTATCTACAGTCTCAAAGGACTATGAATGTACACAAATCAGCTAGCGAAGTGGCATCTGATCAACATGGGCTGTTCTAAAGTGTTATACGGTGGAGTGGAGTGCCTCCACAGTGTCCATTTCCATGGTCAAACGTTCATAAATAAGGAGTTAAAGGATCACCCGTTAGGGTATTTACCCACTTTTATCAGGTGAGTTACCTAGATGATCTAGAAAGGCCATTCACACTCAGATCCAATCATTTAGGTGGATTTGTCACACTGGAAATGTTGCCTTCAAAGCCTGGTCTCTGGCAGCTGGAGTCTGAAGTTGGACTCTCACAGCAGAGGGGAATACAGACGTTACTCCTTGTGTTAGATAACGGTATCACATACAGTAATTTATCATGCTGATTGATCTTATTACAAGAAAACAACTGATTCTGTCAGGTCTTAAAATCTTACCTGATCTATTTTGCAGTCTGTGATCATCCTCTTGGTCTCATCTCTGGAACTGTGAAAGATGAGCACATTACAGCATCTGACTCTAGAGGTAGGATTTGAAAGCATAGCTTTTTATGTAGCATAGTTGGGGTCACATTATTTACACATTTAACTCTGTTTTTAAGGACAATGGAATCCTCATTTGGCCAGACTACATAATACAGGGAAATACAATGCATGGAGTACAGAAAAGACAGGACAGCACATTCAGGTAACCACTCATAATAGTGTGCAGACAATTAGCCCATAAATAAAGAAATGCTAATGACTACTTGAGGAGGCTGTATCCTGTATTCCAGGTGGACTTCCAGAGACCGGTAGTGATTAGTAAAGTTGCCACACAGGGAGCTAAGCAATTCTTAACACATAATTTTGTGCTGAACTACACCATTTCCTACAGCACTGACAAAAAGAAGTGGAACTTCTAAAAGGGTTAGGCAAGTGACTATTTCTGTGTAGTTGTAAATTTAATGTACAGCATAAGGGTGTTAAAGGTTCTCAAACAGGGGGACTCAGCAAACTTCCAAGGTTGCCTCAAGACATTTAAATGAGAAAACACAAGCTAAAACAACTAAAAATCCAGATATTATTTTAATTTACCTCCTCAACAGCTGTTTGCTTCCTCTGAGGAACCAGGGTTCCCACAGTCTTGTAAAATCTTGATTTCCTATATAATGTAATGTAGTTCAAGACCTTGTAAAAAGTAATGTAAATTCAGGTAATGAATATACAGTAGTGCATTATATTATTTATGCCTCTAAAAATGTTTTTGGGGTTCAAATTGCAAGTAAAAAATATTTTCAAAAATCTGTATCCTTAATCCTTATTCAGTAAATCACAAATGACCATAAGAGTCATGTAAAACGTTCACCTACTAAAATTCTGGGTTTCTAAAATGTTATTATTTTAATTTTTACTATTATTATTTTAGTTTTATTTACAGAAACTAGAAGTACCCATTGATTAAAATAAATGCTCAAATCACTGCCAGTTCTTTGGCCTTCAGTTGGTACCCTGGACAGTGGCATCCTTGGTATGCACGCTTAAATAAACATGGGACCATCAATGCATGGAAAGCCAAGGCAGCTAAGATATACCTCATAAATGAAACCTTTAAAGGTATTTGCTGCACTTCAAATCAACCTCAAGCCTCAATAAACTGTCTGCAATTTACAGAACAATGATATTCAGCCCTGAGGTGGAACTCAAGGATAAAAAGAAGATAAGTAAGGGATAATCAAGGGCTAGCCGTGCATTAAAGGAAAGAACCACCCAATGCAAAGCAGAGGTGCATTAACAGGTCATTACATTAACATTACACCTTCAATACCACGACTGAGGTGCCCTTGAGCAAGGCACCGAACCCCCAACTGCTCCTAGGGCACCGCAGCATAAATGGCTGCCCACTGCCCACTGCTCCGGGTGTGTGTTCACAGTGTGTGTGTGTGCACTTTGGATGGGTAAATGCAGAGTATGGATCACATGTCACGTGTCACGTCACGTCACTTTACTGCATACCTGCCAGCCAATCAGAATCCAGTAATCAGACAGACCATGGAATAACTGGGATTATAACACAGGGGACCATGAGTTAGGCAATGGGCAATGAGATATTTGTGACAGCATATGGACAAATTATGATCAAATTATGATCAAATTTGATCAAAAGGTAAGCGGTCTCACTTTTTTGTGATTAGAACAAGTTTCTTGGAAAAAGACACTGTGGGAAAATCTGTGGGAATAAACAGTGTTTTGTGTTTTTAGGATGAAAGACACATCCTTAAAAATAAAACTGTATTTTATTTTCACAGACTTTTCAAGGCAACACAGATAACTATGGCCAAGTAAAGAACTACATCTACCCACCAATATTTTCCAGATTCATCCGAATTATTCCAAAACAATGGCAGAAGTCCATCACTATGAGAGTTGAGCTGCTTGGTTGTGATTTCGAATAAACACTGTGCTTTCACTGACATATTTTTTAATCTATATTTTATAATATAATTTAATATAATATAATTTTATCTAAATTTTAATGTAAATAATTTAATTCAATATATCCGAAAATATGAGGAGGATGGACGCAGAAAGTTATAAATGTGTTCCTACAGTTCACAGCATGCTTACCCCACCTAGTGTTTAATTACTGTCTGCTCGCTCTGTGTCAGCAACGCCCCCCCCCCCACCCACCCACACACAAAATACAAAATAATG
>NW_015505388.1:666249-692248 GCF_001515645.1 Sinocyclocheilus grahami | reverse complement strand
CCCCCCCCCCCCCCCCCACACACACACAAACACACACTGAATGCAAAATAATGCCTAGTATTTTAACTGCCGTATAAAAACACTTTCAAGAGTTTTCCCTTTCTCATAATCAGCCACAATATTTCAATCTATGTTCCAGAACATTATTCATTTTTATATTTTTTTAACCCAAATTTATTAAATAATCATTTTGTTTAAATTGGTGTTAGTTATAGATTTTTACACAGTCTAGACAGAATTACTTAAACTTATTTAATGATAAGTTGTATTAACTTCACAATTCCTTTAATTTGCCCTTATTTTATTGACTTTTTATGTATTTTCGATAACACTTTAGAATAGAGAACACATATTCACTATTAATTAAGAGCTCTCCCTCAATAAACTACAAATTTGCTGCTTATTAATAGTATGCTAGTTCTTAAATTTAGGTATGAGTTAGATCACGGGGTCTAAAACATGGTCATGCAGAATAAGGCATTAATACGTGCTTTACAAGTACTAAGATAGATAGATAGATAGATAGATAGATAGATAGATAGATAGATAGATAGATAGATAGATAGATAGATAGATAGATAGATATTTAGATACATGGTCATGCAGAATAAGGCATTAATACGTGCTTTACAAGTACTAAGATAGATAGATAGATAGATAGATAGATAGATAGATAGATAGATAGATAGATAGATAGATAGATAGATAGATAGATAGATAGATAGATAGATAGATAGATAGATAGATAGATAGATAGATAGATAGTTTTTTGTTGTTTTAAGTATAGCTAAATCGCACTGTTAGTTCTAACGTGTAGATATTTTTGGTGGAACACAGACACAAAAAAATTACCAAACGATTTTTGCAGTCTTTATAGATATTATTCTTCATGAGAAAATTGCAGAGCAGACTATGTAGGCTAGTCGGTGAGAGTGAGACCCTCTGGACTGTCTGCAGCTGAGAGATGGAGGGAAGTTTTCAAGACGAGGATTGTGACGTAGGGCCATTGTGACGTCAGCAACGCCTCTTTATTCAGTGCCGACCGCAGCGGCCGCAACAAATCAACATCCCTCAGTCATTTAATACTTTGTAACTGCGTTGAAACTTCGAGCATGCGTCTCCGTAAAGCGTTTTTTGTTCCTCGAAAGCGTGAGAAAGCCCAGCATCTTGCAGGAGATGAGAAAGTTTTTGGATTAAAGTTTGTGGCCGCAGACTAACAAAGCCAGCCAGCCAGCCGGAGAAAGTTACCAGTGCTCGGCTACAGCGGGATATCGCCTGGCCTGGGTACGTTATCCATGCATCTATCATTTAATTAGGATAAACTATGCATTTTGAATCTAAAGGGTCGGAAACACATTTTTGTGCAATGCAAAAAAGCCGCTGTTGTTGGATAAATAGAGAAAGAATCAGTGTGCGCTTCGTTCTCTCCGTTGGCTGATCACATTGCTGTGCTGTAGTTGTTCATTGGACGTGCATCATGGTGAACGATTTATTGAAGAGGTATGAGTGACAGATGATCCATATGCAGTGGCTCCAAACGCATTTGGATACTTAAGCTGCACATGAACTATATGAAATTCATTGCATTAGATTTTAACTGCACTAAGTTTTTCCTTGTGTGATATGTTTTTTTTATTTCTTATATCTATTTTTTTCTTATGTATTTGTTATGTAATGCAGTGATATATCTACAAGTGTGGCTTAAGTGTCCAAATATTTGTTCTGATTTTTATTTGTTTGTTATTGTTGTCGTCATCAGTTTTTTTTTTCCAGATTTTATATAATGATCTTTGTTAATAAAGAATAACAATTGGTCCCTCTGTAAATTCTCTTTGCCACCGTGAAATCTTCTCAGTCTCCCAAAGTGTAAATAGACGGCCGGGAAGTAAGAGAAAACACAGTCAAATGTATCCTCAATACTTCAATTTATTCATAGAAATACAGATATTATATAGGCATATGTCGAGGGGAGTTTCACCCTCTTAACCAATGAGAATATGAATAACATACACATAGGATCTTTGGCCAAGAACATGTGTTTATATAAAATGGCCACATGTACAGAAAAACATGGACATATTAGGAATAGACTTTTGCGAAGAATGCTGAACTGTCTTCAGAGTCCCTCACGAACTCCTTTACCATTGTAGTCCTAACATTCATGTCCTTATTGGGGCCTTTAAACCAAGAACTAATGTATACATTTAAGCATGCATACCTCACATATGAGTAAGAGATATTTAAAACATAATACAAGAGAGAGAAATGGATACAGGAGGGGGGATTCAGAGAGAGAGGGAAAAAAAGGAGGGGTGAGGCATATCTGGAACATTCTCTTAACAGCACAGTGTTTTCTAACAATCTTAAATCTCATTATTGTAAACTTAATATTGTCTACAGTAACCCTGCCAACCTGATGTAAAGCTTGCATATTTTGTGTGCATAGCTGTGAAACATGTTTAATTTACGTCATGTGATTCTAAATTGGTAGAACAGTCTCTTCAGACTAGAGTTTTTCACAGCACAGCCCAGTTCTTAACAAACAGCGTATTGTAAGAATGTGAACACCACACCAGATAATTTCTTCATCTTTTAGCATTCAGAAGTTCCAGACAGCTTTGATCAGATGCTTTTTCTCTCGTATCTTGTAGTTTGTCAACATGTCTGTCCAGACTTGGGTACCCAGCAGCCTCCCATAATGAACAGCTCTAAGAATGGGACAGTGGTGGCCAACTCCACTAATGGCCTGGACGACGACGGGCTCGTGGTCCTGGAGTCTGTCTCTATCATCATAATAGCCATATTGGCATGTCTGGGGAATCTGGTCATTGTGGTGACGCTATATAAGAAGCCCTACTTACTGACACCCAGTAACAAATTTGTCTTCAGCCTGACTTTGTCCAATTTGCTGCTGTCTGTCCTAATGCTGCCCTTCGTTGTGGCCAGCTCAGTGCGTCGGGATTGGATGTTTGGAGTGGTATGGTGTAACTTCACAGCACTGCTCCATTTACTCGTCAGCTCATCCAGCATGCTTACACTTGGAGCCATTGCCATTGACAGGTCAGTCCTTATGTTATCATATCCTACAGTTTGAGGAATCCTTGTATAAAAGGGTCAATAGGAGTGTTCATGATAAAGAAAAAGAAAAAGTGAAATTTAATGACTCTAAAAAATGGAACGTGGTGTAACCATCAAGTAAAATGTAATTTTTTTTATTTTACAAATATCACAAATCATTCATTCATAATATAGTAATTAATAAGTATAGTTTATTTTAAGAAAGTCACACCACATGACATTTTACAGCCTGAACTAACCTGGCCATGTCCAAAAAAAAGTGACAATGTTAAAATTATTAGATATTTTAAAATGTTAATTGACCTTGACAAGGTCATAAGGGATTGCAGAGGTCCACTCTGTGATATAATTTCCTGTTTTGTTTTGTTTTTTCTGCATTTTGGTGGGACTATATGAGTCTGAGTTGGTGGACAAACTTTACATTAAATATTAATGTGTTTTTTTTTCTCTCAAGAAATAATAATAAATGATTATGCCACACTACTTAAAAAATCAAACAGAAATTCAATTCAGAAATGTACTTGAATTAGAGATGTTATAATACAACATGTGATTGTATATTGTAATTTTTTTGTAAATTCAAGTATATTTACTTGAGTCAGTCACATGGAACTAACTTTTTGTATCTATGAATTTCTTTAAAAATACGTTAAAATGCAATTCATACATACAATGACTTTGAATGACCATGTTTTTCATTCAAAAACAATTCTTGTCAATTTTTATTTTTGACTGCTGCAGTCAATGGTCATACTGTATTTCTTTAAGCCTGTAGTTCACCATGATATTTCAGTCTAGTCTTGCTTAAACAAATCCACTGTTTTCACGAACAAGATGCACACTGAAAAATATCAAACCTACTCAGCTGTATCAATACACAAACCTAGAAGCCACACTCTACTTTATTTCTGGCAGCTTGAGAGTCTTAAAGAAAGACCCCCTTGTCTTTCCATTAGCTAGTCATGTGTCTCTCATGAGGGAATGATTGAAGTGTATCCGTTTTATTTCAATGTCTGTCTCATTCTAGGTACTATGCTGTTTTATATCCCATGATCTACCCCATGAAAATCACGGGAAACCGAGCTGTGCTCGCCATTGTTTACGCGTGGCTCCACTCCCTGGTCGGATGCCTGCCGCCGCTTTTCGGTTGGTCCGCGTTCGAGTTTGACCGCTTCAAGTGGACCTGCACAGTGGCTTGGCACAAGGAGATCAGCTATACTGCCTTCTGGGTTACGTGGTGCTGCCTTCTGCCACTGGCAGCCATGCTGATCTGCTATGGCGTTATCTTCCGTGTGGCCCGCATCAAAGCTCGGAAGGTTTACTGTGGTAGCGTGGTGGTGGCTCAGGAGGAGTCCAGTTCTCAGAAGAACGGCCGCAAGAACTCTAATACTTCCACATCTTCTAGTGGAAGCCGCAAGAGCCTGGTGTACTCTGGGAGCCAATGCAAGGCCTTCGTCACCATTCTGGTGGTGCTGGGGACGTTTCTGACCACTTGGGGTCCATATGTGGTAGTTATCAGCACAGAAGCACTGTGGGGTAAAGACAGTGTTTCTTCACAGATGGAGACGTTGGTCTCCTGGCTGTCCTTCACCAGTGCCGTGTGTCATCCGCTTATTTATGGGCTGTGGAACAAGACAGTACGTAAGGAGTTGTTGGGCATGTGCTTTGGCGACCGCTACTACAGAGAGTCTTTTGTTATACGGCACCAGACCTCTCGTCTCTTCAGCATCTCTAACTGGATAACGGGTAAGTCTACTGCTGCTGTTATTTGCATCCTGGGATTCTTCATAACCTAATGTTTGGATGAGAAGTCTGAGAGTCTTTTTTTTAAAACAGATTTGGGAATGTCTCCTCACCTGACGGCCATGTTAGTGGGCGGTGGGCAGCTCCTGGGCCGTGGCAGCAGCACTGGAGACACTGGCTTCAGCTACACCCAGGACTCAGGTAGACATTCTGCTGTTTATTACACATTGGTCAAAAATAATTTAAAGGAATAATTCATCCTAAAATGAATGTTAATTTATTAACCGTTAAATGTAATTTTTAGCAAACCTCAATATAAATATCCATGCTTCATTTACTTCATACTGTACATTATAATGTTGTGATGACTAAATTCACTTGTTTAAAATGACTGATTTTAGTTTTTAGTGTTTTGATTTACATCGATAAATTTAAATATAATTTTAATATAATTGTTTATCAGTATAGACCATGATTTTAATATTGCTGCATCCTTACCTCTTTGAGTATAAGAAAACCAAACCAAATCAACCCCCCACAGCTCTTAGCAGTCAGCAGAGGTGGTGTATTGGCTTGCAGACTGTTGTTATCAGGGTGTGCCATTTGAGGAAACCCAGAGCCCATGAGTATCGCATAACAGACAGACGGCACTGCTTAGTGGCTCTCCCACAGTGTCCAGACTGGTGTGGGTGGGTGGTGTTGAGCAGTATTAAAACTGATATTTGATTGAAAGATGCCTGCTGTGATTTACCCTCTAGCTACAGACGTCATGCTGTTGGACAGCTACAACTCAGAGCCCTCCCACTCAGCCCACTGTGCTGCCAATAAAAGAAGTTCTGTCACATTCGAAGACCAAATGGATCGGATTCCTAAAGGTATCTAACATGTTCTTATTTTACATCTGACTAATGCAAAAATGTCTTTGTTAGTTATCACCAGTACAAAACCAAGCAAATAGAAAGTGACTCTAGAATTTTTTTTTTAAACAGACGTCTCTTATGCTCAACAAGGCTGCATTTATTTGATCAAAAATACAGTAAAAACAGCAATTTTGTGTATTGCTACAATTTAAAATAACCATTTTCTATTCTAAGATATGTTAAAATATAACTCAACCCTGTAATGGCAAAGCTGAATTTTTAGCAGCCTTTACTCTAGTCTTTAGTGTCACACGATCCTTAAGAAATAATTCTAATATACTGATTTGGCACTCAAGAAACATTTATTATTATCAATGTTGAAAAAATGGTTGCGCTTCTTAATTAAAATTTTTTTTAAAAAGTCTTTAAACTGTCATGGCCATGTTAAGCCATTAAAATTGTCAATTTTTACATGATAGATGTAAGGAAATGTAGTTCAACAAGTTCATACTTGTTTATCTGTTTAGAACAGTAGTCCAACCTTAATAATTGCAAACTTGCATCTCAAATTTTTATACATAAGAAACTTCATAATTCTGCTTTTTCATCTTGCCTCACAAACCTCTGTTGTAAAGACACTATTATAAATGGCTTTTTCACAAACTGACAAAGGATTTTGTTAATCCTTCGCATGTCATACTCAGGGTTTCCGCGGGTCCTTAAAAAGTCTTAAATTTAGTTGAATCAAATTTAAGGCCTTAAAAAGTCTTAAATTGTACAAGAAAGTCTTAATTATGATTTCAGGAGGAGAATTGCAATATGGCTTAATGTGAGATTAAACTTCAAAAGGCTATGATGTCATTGAATAAATATGAGCGCTGCGCATTGTAGAGTCAGGTGTTGCGCTGCTTTGTGTTCTGCTGGGGAAATGTTCTTACCAGGGAAACAGTTCTATTTCTGCCGTTCCGTAAGTGCCTCCTGCTGGCAGAGAATGAATGTGCATTTTCAATAAGCCAGTTTTCCTGCAATACCGGAGGCTGCAGTTTTTTTTGTATGTATGCAGAACAAAATAGTGTGTTTATTAGTACATAAAGACATTTTAAATAATTTGAATACAAATACTAGTTCACAAGTTGTCACATCCAGCAGCACAATGAACTGTTTTTCACAGCTATGGCTAAATGGAGATTGCTGACATCGCCTCACACACTCAGGTTCACACCAGCTCTTGCATTGAAAATAAGATGGAAAGATAAAAAAATGAATAGTTTCCATGGATCTGTTTGTTTGATGTTTGAATCTGGTCTCTGTTGGAATAGGGTCCTATAGTAGAAATGCGGTCCTGAAACTGCAGCCTCCAGTATTGCAGGAACACAGTATTGGGGTTGTTTTTGTTCAGACCAATGTGAAAATCGACCCATGTTTTTACCCTGCAAACACTCAGAGCTGTAAATGTGAACTGGTGGATCGATAAGATAATGCATTATAAAAATCTAAACAGTAAAATGTATTTATATCGGTTATTTAATTAATATAATAATTTATTTAAAATAATTGTTTAAATTAATAATATATTAATTAATACTTATGACTCATCCATTTTTATTAAAAATGGTTTAAAGGCTGAAATGGGAAGTGTATCATTTACATTTAGCAGATGCTTTTATCCAAAGCGACTTACAAATGAGGACAATGGAAGCAATCAAAATCTAAAAACGTTTTAGCCGATTCTTGAAGATGGCTAAGGACTCAGCTGCTCGGACCGAGTTGGTCAGGTCATTCCACCAGGAGGGAACATTTAATTTAAAAGTCAGAGAAAGTGATTTTGTGCCTCTTTGGGATGGCACAATAAAGTGACGTTCACTTGCAGAACACAAGCTTCTAGAGGGCACATAAGTCTGAAGTAATGAATTTAGGTAAAGGGGTACAGAGCCAGTGGTGGTTTTGTAGGCAAACATTAATGCCTTGAATTTTATGCGAGCAGCTGTAGCCAGTGCAAACTGATAAACAGAGGTGTGATGTGCATTCTTTTCGGCTCGTTAAAAATTAATCTTGCTGCAGCGTTCTGGATTAATTGTAAAGGTTTGATAGAACTGGCTGGAAGACCTGCCAAGAGAGCATTGCAGTAGTCCAGCCTGGACAGAACAAGAGCTTGAACAAGGAGTTCCGAAAGAAAGGGCCTGATCTTCTTGATGTTGAATAAAGCAAATCTGCAGGACCGGGCAGTTTTAGCAATGTGGTCTGAGAAACTCAGTTGATCATCAATCATAACTCCAAGGTTTCTGGCTGTTTTTGAAGGAGTTATGGTTGATGTGCCTAATATTTTAATGTTCTACCGTTTCTTTTCCCTCAAGGTGACCCCTCAGTAGTCCAAGTGACAGCAGACATCCACAAGTCTTTGGACAGCTTTGTGTCCTCTCTGGCTAAGGCTATAGAGAACGATGCCAAGCTTCAACTCTTTGGGGAATGGACTCAAATTCCAACAAGTCTGTTTACAATACGAAACACACAGAGAGCTCCCCGTTACCTGGATGGACAGAGACTCAGGATGGAAAGCATCGATGAAGGAATAGTTAAAGATGATGACGATGATGAAGAGCGTAAGGAAAAAATAGGTGAAACTTCCATGTAGTTCTTTGACTCTGTAAATGGAACGGATTGTGTAATCTGCAGCTTTTAAAGGTACAGAACATTAAAGGAATGATTAAGGTAAATGTTTACAGATATACAGTGATTCATGTGTAATTTACATACTTGGTAAAGAACATCAATTTGATTATTTTAGCTAGCAACTGCTGCTACTTACTTGCCTTGGAGAGACCAAAGACCTACAGTGATGGCTGTACCTGCAAGGCATCAGGTACTAGAAGCCCTACTGTCACTCATCAGAAGTAGTTATGTTTTTGCAACATAAAAGTTATTGTAAAGTCATGTACAGCCCTTGTATATTTGTCAGGTATTTCACCTGTGTTGGGTACTGTGTGTCTTATGTTTACTCTTTTCTTAGAAGGAAACTGTTAACCACTCCATTTTATACATACTGACAGTTTGTAAGAATGATTATCCTAGAGCTCTCCTCTCCACCATTTTAAGTTCAGGTCTATTCATATATTAAATTATTTTAAGTGCCACAAGGTTCAAAGAAAATATACCAAATGTCTAGGGGGTTATATTGACGTGGACAAAGGAAATCACTTTTCAGGCCCTTACGCATTATAAAATATTTCTTCAGGCATTGAATTAACATCAGAGAATCATGTAAAGAGAGAGAGAGATACTGGGCATAAAAAAAGGTAGAATACCCTTATACCCGGTTTTATCCATAGTTTTTGGTGGAAAAGCTGATTAAAATGTTTTGACAATGTAATGGTGCGAGAAAGCATCTGCAGTGCCAATACTGAAGTCATTGGTACAATTGCACGAAGATTTTGTTACATTTGATCAGTGACTTCTCACATCTGTGTTTTTGTTTTTACTATTTTGGTTAGTGTACTCCGTAAGGATTAATCATTCCTGTGGAATCTTTTTTTTGCATTATGCCAGTCAGTTATATACCAATATTAATAGGCTTCTTTGTCAATGGCTGCATTATTTGTTTGCAAACCACAGCACATAATGCTTTTTTTATTTTTATTAGTACTGTTAATAATTTTTTTTATGGGTACTCAAGCTTTCAGTCATGTTTTGTTTGAATCACAACACATTTAATGTTTAAACTGTCCTCTGGTACATGGTTTGAAAAGGAACCGGATCTCGATCTGAAAATTTGTGGACAAACATTTAAAAAGATGGCTTGCATTCCTTAACAGTGCTGAATGAGTTTAGCATAGAATGGCATGCTAATAGACGAGGAGATATTTCATCTTAGCTTTTCCCAGCAATCACTAGTCACTTAGCAGAATGCTCAAGTCAACAGCTGCCACAACAAAGGCCATCTGTGCTGTTAGGAGAGAGAAGCACGACCTGCCAACTAACGCTAGAACCATTTGGCTAGACAGCAGTGGGTTGTATGTATAGACGGAGTCAAAAACAGTTCTCATTTTAATAAACTTTTATAAAAATTCTGCAGTGTAACAATGAGTATTGGCTGTTTTGGATAATGAGATATTGCAAGTAGTACCTGTAAATTGGGGTTAGGCAGAAGATCCCTGTGCAACGCAAGATTTAGTAATGTCAAAAAAAAGAGCCATTTTTATACACAACATTGGTAAAGACATGGAGAATATGTTTTTAGCAAACTCAAGCTTGACATGCATAATTCCTGGTATACAAACATCTGAGTTCTTCATTTGAGGCTACAATAAGATTTCACACTTAACACCGCTCAAAGCTCAACCGTTTGATTTAACAAATTAATATTGCACTTAAATACTCTCAAACACCAGCTGTCCAGTCCAGTCACATCTTTCGATTTCTTACATATCATCTTGTTTGCATAAACTCCCCAGACGCGGTTTACTCTCATATAGAGTAATTGGTAAGAAAAGTCTCATTAAAAAATAATAATGCCAAAAACTGAACTAATAAGGAAATACTCTATTTTGTAACTTGTACAAATCTCAAATGCTCAAGTGCACTGTAGCATAAAAACCATTCACTTGTAGCAGGAGGGCTACTGTTCATCCTCGTTCTCTTGTCCAGAGCCTTCTGAACGATCACCCTCCACACGGTCTGAGATTAACAGAAGGAAAGAGGAAGAAAGATCGGTCATTTAGACACCTGTTCAAGGTGGTAAAACCAAAAGCTGGAGTAAGTATCCACTAATAAACACTGGCCAGCTAAAAAAAAAAAAAAGCAGTGTAAATATTGATTGATAAAAGATTTTATTCTTCTTAAATTATCTTTAAAGATAATTAGACCAAATTCATTAAGTGTCTTTTACTTTAATGACAACAGCACTTAAAGGCACAATATGCAATTTTTGCCGCTAGAGGGCGCATATTCAAAATAAACAAAGAAGCAAAGGCATAGTTTGATGATGCTGTGACCGAGTGTGGAGTCATGGGAGTTGTGGTCTTCATGCACACAGCCGATGCAATCCAACGGGACTCGGGCAGAAATCATGTTCATGGATGAGCTAATGATTTGTTAACGTAGTAGAATGAAGCAGGGTGAGGCTGGAAGCCGTCGAAGTGAAACGAGGCCGCTGAACGAGCGTGACACACAGTTCGAAAGAAGCGGAGCTTTTATTATGCCACAGTCGACCGCTTCCGCTCCTTCCGGTCGTGTGCATGTGGGGAAAAAAAAGCAGCGCTGTTTTATCATACTAGATACATTTGAAAGTTCTGTTATAATGCTACTCTGTGCGGTCGTCCCCGGTCTATTAAAACGCACAGCATATTAAAGCGTCTTTGGTGTTTACATTTTTTCTACAAAACAAAACCGGAAATCGAGGGGTTATGACGTCATTGGCAGGCGACACAATGACACTATGGACACGGTCCGTGTCACTAGTTAAAATTGCTTATTTCTCTGGATTTAAACATTCTTCGAAACATTTGGGATAACGTAAGTACACAAGTCAGCAAAATATATAACACTGTTCTCGTAGTTTTTGGATATTTTAATAAAATCTTACATATTGTGCCTTTAAGCTGCATGAACTCTTGCCTTCTTTAAAAAAAAAAAAAGCAAAAATCATACTGACCCCAAAAAAGACCCCAGAAATGTTTTTAATTATTTTTTCCATATTTAAGTGAAAAAAGCCAAGTTTTCAATGGGGACTCAAGACTTTTGGATCTAATTGTATGGGTACAGTCAGTGAGTTAAAAAAAAGAACACAAAAAAGTTCACCTGTTCTGATGTGATTTAATGATGCCAGCATTCGGAGCATGAAGGAAGCAGGAACGGTGATGGTGTTCCTCGTCTCTTCCAGCATTAACTCATTACGAGCAATCACCTACAGCACACAAACAAATCAGGAAATTAAATCCACCAGTTTGCCAACTATTCACATGTAGATTTCTATAAATGGACACTTACTCCTATAGCTACAGCATAGACATACTGCCTTAAAATGCCTCTATTTCATATATAGAAAAAAAACAGTACTTAGAGCTCTAGTGCCCTCTACTGGGGATTTTAATTACATCTCGAAACAAACAGCAGGTCCGTGTTAGCACATGCATTTTAAATACATATTTTAAAGTCTAAAGGATCAAAACAGTACTTTATTCACAAATTCAAACAGAAAGCATTGTCCATACCTCTTCGGCAAGGACTCTGTTAAATGACAGTGACTGTTCTAAAGGCGACCACAGCTTGATGTCATAGTCAATTCCAGATGAAGCAAGAACTGCAAAAAAAAAAGTCAGACCAAATGATGTGATTATCTAAAACAAAATCTTTATTGGTTGTCCGTCTATTGTTTTTAGGTATGTTTTGCTCACTGGGGTCATAAGGGTGAGGCTGCAGACAGTTGACCACATGGTTGTCGGCCTCCAGCAGCATCAGGTGCTCTCCCGTGTGTCTGTCCCAGATGAAGATATGGCCACAATCCGAGCCGCTCATCACAAAGTTATTCCCCCAGAAACACGACTCCTTAATCTACATGTACAACCAGGTCAGTAAAGGCTAATGTAATATCAGTGTATGGTTCTTTCCAAAACATGACTAGAACTAATAAGTAACAGAAAGCTGCTTTTGTGTACAATATACATAAGACAATAAACAGTTACCCTACCATGGTCCTGGAGTTGCGGTGGCCCTTGTACATCATCTTGACAGAGGGTCTCCTGATATTCTGAGTTTCACTCTCTTCCATCTCTCGCCGTTCTTTTCTCCTGCGGAACAGCTCCTGAATCCGAGCCGCGGCGGAGCGTCTATGAAAAGTGGAGCATGCAGAATAATGCTTATGAAAAATCAACTTTAAAACAGCAGCTCAACACTATATTAGTCAGGGATGGTCAAATTTTCACAAGCTTAAACAGTTTTATAATGTCTTACAGCATTGTGCGAGACACAATATTAGATCTGAATAATTTTTTTGCAGACAATCTAGATGCTTCACCTATCAAGCATTAACCTTTATGTGCATTAAATTCATATAATTGTTTTTTTGATTTCATAAATAAATATCAGCTGAACTGCCTCAGAAAGAGCAATTATTGAAAATATTGAACATAAACGTAAAAAAAAGACTATATTCAGTATTGCTTTATAAACCAGATAATTTTTTCAAAGTAGAGGAAAACAAATGCACAAGAAAAAAGAGGGGGGTTACAAAATCATTAGATTTCTTCCAAATGGTCTAAGACAGGTGTGCCCAACCCTGCTCCTGGCGATCGACTGTCCTGCAAAGTTTAGCTCCAACTCTAATCAAATACACCTGCCTTTAATTTTTAAGTGATCCTGAAGACCCTAATTAGTTGCATCAGGTGTGTTTGATTAGGGTTGGAGGTGAACTTTGCAGGACAGTCGATCGCCAGGAGCAGGGTTGGGCACCCCTGGTCTAAGAGAAGTCCCCATGTGGCTTCAAATCTTTTTGGTGAGCTAAGCTTACTAAAATGTATATATCTGAAAAAGCCAGATTGTGGTCAGGTTGACTGGATAATAGTTAAAAGTGATATTTCATGGAAATACAGCGCAACTTATAGAACTGTATTTTGGTAACGGTCTCTTTAAGAGAACAAAAGTTTTATTGAGTGAATCTGATGAATAGCCTTAGTTTGTAGTGAAAGCACAGTTTTTTGACAGTAACTGGTATTTTTTGGAAATCGTGGAAAAAATATACACTACTGTTCAAAAGTTTGGGGTCAGTAAGAATTTAAAAAAAGTTATACTTTTTATTCAGTAAGGATGCATTAAATTGATACATTATATTGAGACAGTAAAGACATCTATAATAACATTTCCATTTCAAATAAATGCTGTTATTTTAAACTGTCTATTTATCAAAGAATGAATAGAATAATATCAAGCAGCACTACTGTTTTCAATTTTTTTTTTTTTGGTGAAATCTGAACTCCAAACAACTATACCTAAAATAACTTGTAAATTCATGCATGAAATTAATTTGCTTGGTTAGTAACTAACCAAAGGGTCATTACGCAAACATTACGCAAACATTTTGTGCACTCTCAGGCAGTGAAGTTAACAGCAATTACTTAATTACATATATTATATAGTTAATAACATATTTTACACAGCCACACAATATGAATACCAGGTTAATTAAAATTAAATCAAATCTGCACACCTTGCAATTAGATTATATAAGTGGCCATCTCAGAAACATTACAGTACCTTATCATCCTATCACCTACAGCTGATCCTCTGTAATTAAATCTAATGAGAAGAGTAGCATTTTACTTATGACTGTCCAAAGGATAAACACTGTTTAACAAACATGCTCATGTTTTATGGGACTTCCCGTCTGTTATAACATTTGCCTACACATTGTGATGATTTGCATGATTAAACATCTCGACATGACGAAAGTCCATACCTCTGTCCCGGCCCTCCTCTGTACCTGGCTGAAGGGATAAGGATGGGGTCGTCGTCGCTGTCATCAGAGTCCTGATTGCGGGATGGTTGAGTCGAACCCTGACCACCCGTTCCTGCGGTCTCGCTCCTCCTGCACCGCTCACTCAGCTCCCCCGAACCAGCAGCCTGGAGCTCCTCTGAAGGAGCGCTGGGACGAGCCGTGTCTTCAGTAGACAGGCCCTCTGGTGGTGCCGCCAGTGGTGTGCTGTTTTGAGAGCTGATGGAGGTCTTTTCTGTGCCACTGTCTGCAGTTTGGCCCCCATCGGGTGTGGGTTGACTCTCTGAGGGTGAGCTTGAACCTGGTTATGAGAGAGAAAAGTTAAGATAACCTCCAAAATAGGCCACACAACCTACACAACTTCTGTAGCAATAGGCAAGTGGTTGTCGACTCACTTTGCTCTGAGGTTTGTCCTGTGGGCTCCTCTCTGGTCTGGCTCTCACCCACCTCCCCAGGCTTATGTCCTCCACTGCTGCCTTTGACACCGGACGTTGGACTGCTCCTGTGCACAGTCGAAAAATAAAGTTTGTGATTTGTTCTTACAAAAAAATGCCATTCTTGAAAATAATATACTCACAATTAAATAGAGGAAGAAGCCATAGAGAATTTCAGACAAACATTTGCATTTCAAAGGAATGGGTCTTTGTGAACTGGTTTTATAACTTGTTTTTATATACATAAAATTTACATCTGACTTGAGAATATGTACTTGCCCAAGTATTATTTATATACTATTATAGTATTTATTAATATTTTGAATCATAATATTATAATTATAATGATGTATTACTTTATTATAATAATTATAATAACATATATATCAGTTTTATTTTAGTTGTAGTCATTTTGTTATGTTATGTGCTTTTGTCATTTTTATTCATTTTTGTTTTGATATTTCTTTTTAGCTTTATTTTTAAATTGGCAATTTTTTAAAAGTTTTTTTATTTTTTTCAACTAGCTTTATATTAATTAATGCAAATTAATTTAAATAGTTTTAGTTTTAGTTAAAATTAACATGTTTATTTAGGTTTAATTTTCAGTTTTTGCTATTTTAATACTTACACAAACAGATTTTACTTCATTTAATTGCCAAGGCAACAAGTTTTTTAAGTTGTTGTATTTCATCTTTAATTTAACGAAAATGTTTTTTCAAAATTGTACTTTTAGCTAACAATAACAACATGCTTTAATTCTCAATGAAAGCATGAAAAAATGTACATTTCAAATGCAGGACCTTACGTACACGACACTTCATTTTAAGTTGAACACGAATGAAAGTAATGCCTTGTGGTTCAGTAACAAGTCATTTCAGGTTTTATCAGTTTATTTCAAAATAATATCTTGGGAATTTGTGAGCCTTTATGAATGATTCATTAAAAGAACCAGTTCTTTAGAGTCATTTGCTTGTGAATTGGATCACACTAGTTGTACTGTATGCTTGTTGTTTGAACAACGCAACAGAAAGGCATTTCATTGCATTATTTTGTGGTACACTTTTTTTTTTTAATAAACTAGGCATTTTATAGCAATGCTCTTTAGAGCCTTGAGGGGGTGATTTGCATGCTGAGGTTAAGGCTGATTCTCTGGTCACTCACCATTCATCCGTGAAATCCAGTTTGATGGTGCTAGTGGTGGTGCCTTCAGTGCTGTAGTGCAGACTAAGGACCGGTTCTGCCGTGCCAGTCCGCCCAAGCCCTGGAGGAGTGCTGCCGCTCCCACTGCTGTTGCCAGGGCTGGTGCCAAGTGAAGGCGCTGATGTGGATAGCACAGTTTCTGTAGTGTCTGGGGAAGCTTCACTGACACCTGTATTTTGATCACTGATTACATGTCCTGCTGCTTCTGCACCTCCTGGAAGGAAGACAGAGGAAACATGTGGGATGTAAATCTAACTGCTTTTAGAAAGAGTGCTTACCTTAGGAACATTACATTTGTCACAACTAGTTAATCACAGAAGCAGCTTATCTGAAATATTAGCATGTGATTATCGTGCCAAGTAGTGACCTCTAGTTCATTCTAAGCTTCAGATGCTCAGATTTCACTGAGAAATATTAGCATGCTTATTACTAGCATATTGGCACATATTAATGTGCCTTTTTTACATTACCATATTTTAGATCTCTTAAACCTACCCCATACCTAAACTTAACGATTACCTTACCAACTATTAATAAGCATCAATTTAGGAGTTTATTGAGGAAAAAGTTGTAGTTAACAGTTAGTTCATTATGAGAACTGGTCCCCAAACTAAACTGTGACCAAAAAGAAACAAAAAAAAGGTGAAAAAAACGGTATGTGGCAAAGTGGGTTGCAGCGATAGACTTCAGTCTACAAAGAATTATATTAGAGTTTGTTAAAGTTCAACAATTGCAAGCAGTTAACTCAAAGCAAGGATTTAGCACAATGCAAGTTAAAGTGATTAAAGGGCTTAAAGGTGTCTTGTTCTGACAGGGAAAATGTGCAGACACCAGTATGGACATGGAGTAAAGAGGACTGCCGTAAAGAATCAATATCACCAAAATCGGTGTTTCCTTGGTTCATATTCCAAAGCAGAATAGCAAAGTCATTTTAAAGGAGTCATACCATACTTTTACTGTTTTTAAATCTTGTTTTTTTTTATCCTAGTCAAAGACCATAAACAAGTGTTAATGTTATAGAACTTCATTTGAATTTATAATTAAAAAAACAGGGAAAAAAACAACAACTGAAAGTCTGTATTTCAAATCAGCGAATTAAAATGATTTCTAAAGGATCGAGTGACACTGAATATTGCTGGCTGCTAAAAAAAAATCAGCTTTGCCATCACAGGAATAAATTAAATTTTATGACCCCTTTAAGCTAAATTCTGATGTTACAAGCCCACATCAGTCTTGTGGAGGCTGAACTCATTATGTAGAGAGTGAGAAGAAAAAACGTGTCCCTGTGTACAGGACATTATTTGAAAGATGAGCTTTATATGAACTTGGCCCCACAGAAGGGGAGAAAAAGTATGTCCATTGACTGAAAATGATTCACAGAAAGCCTATGTATCTTTCTTAAGTTTCTCTGTTTAAGGAGAGGCACATCTGCAGTCTTCTTAAGATGATTGAGGACAAGAGCCACTTCAATCAGAAATGCATAGAGCTCAGATGCAAGGGTGTGAAAGAAAAGGAGAGGAAAAAAGAGGGAAAGACGCACCCTGCTCCTCATCCAGAGTCATGGATCCAAGCTGTTTGTTTACCACAGATGAGGGAGAATCTGAAACAAAAATAAGAAGTACTGAACAACTGAAACAAAAGAGCCAGTACAAACATTTAAGTGCAGACCTAAATCCTCAGGAAACACACTGCAGCACAGGCAGGGTAAAGAAAAGAAAAAAAACATCCCACTAAACTCAAAAGCCACAAACTTTGTAAAGATGAGACTAGGAGGCTTAATTCTGGGTTAAAGACACAAAGCCAAGGGGTACAGATTGGTTCCTTCAAAAATGTGAAATGACATCCAGGAGGTGAGCAAATACAAGAGCACAATTTATAAAGAACAAACTGATGCATAGCCTTCTTTAATGCAGTATTCACTTTCAGGCAGAATAAACAAGTCACACAGAAATTTGTAGTTCAGGAGTTGAGACTGATGGTGGCAGAAAAGTTTATTCAGATGCCAGACCTACGTTCACATTGACGGTGCTTTGCAGCGACAAAGCAACCAGAAGTCATTCATTTTTGAATCTTTCTTAAGTTTCTCTGTTTAAGGAGAGGCACATCTGCAGTCTTCTTAAGATGATTGAGGACAAGAGCCACTTCAATCAGAAATGCATAGAGCTCAGATGCAAGGGTGTGAAAGAAAAGGAGAGGAAAAAAGAGGGAAAGACGCACCCTGCTCCTCATCCAGAGTCATGGATCCAAGCTGTTTGTTTACCACAGATGAGGGAGAATCTGAAACAAAAATAAGAAGTACTGAACAACTGAAACAAAAGAGCCAGTACAAACATTTAAGTGCAGACCTAAATCCTCAGGAAACACACTGCAGCACAGGCAGGGTAAAGAAAAGAAAAAAAACATCCCACTAAACTCAAAAGCCACAAACTTTGTAAAGATGAGTCTAGGAGGCTTAATTCTGGGTTAAAGACACAAAGCCAAGGGGTACAGATTGGTTCCTTCAAAAATGTGAAATGACATCCAGGAGGTGAGCAAATACAAGAGCACAATTTATAAAGAACAAACTGATGCATAGCCTTCTTTAATGCAGTATTCACTTTCAGGCAGAATAAAAAAGTCACACAGAAATTTGTAGTTCAGGAGTTGAGACTGATGGTGGCAGAAAAGTTTATTCAGATGCCAGACCTACGTTCACATTGACGGTGCTTTGCAGCGACAAAGCAACCAGAAGTCATTCATTTTTGGCGATGGTTTGCAAATACCCAGCAAGATGTGATGTCAGGATGTTGCTGAACTAATAGTGCAATGCTTTAAGCTAAAAAAATGCATTGCACACAGTAGGGTTACTGAATAAAATGAACTTTTCCTGAATTGCTTGGTTTCATAGACAACAAATACGTTCAGTTTTCCTCTAACCATTTCATAAGTGTCTACAATAACTAAACGCATCGCACTCGCTGATAGCATTAAGAAGTATTTTGTGGAATATTGCAAAGGGAAGAAGAACAAGAGAAGGCATGAAAAGAACAAGATTAAAATGGATCAATGTTCAAGGTTTAAATAGGACCAAAAAAAACTGCCAACACAAACCAGTACAAACCAGCATTATATGCAATTATGTGGTTGCATTCCAGGTCAAACAATCAACAGATGGCAGTATATGCATATTGTTTGACATCTGAGCTCTGTTCCAAGATCTACTGTAGTAAGCTGCCTCACTAACTACTGACTACACAGGCAGCTACCTTCTAAGGCCCTGTCCTAAATCAAGGTGCATTTGATGTGGACGCATGTCCGTGAAGTCAATTTGTCCCAATTGTCAATTCAGAAGTGTTCAAAAGTAAGATTTATTTTCTTGAAAAAAATTAATACCTTTATTCAACAAGGAAAGATTAAATTGATCAAAAGTGACAGTAAAGATTTTTGCATTGTTACCAAAAAATTATATTTCAAATAAATGCTGTTCTTATGAAATGTCTATTCATCAAAGAATCCTGAAAAAAAAGTGGGAAAGCAAAACTGGGAAAGACATGGCCATTGTGACTCTGAACATTTGTGATAGTAAGATTTTGGGCAGCTTTTGTGTCAGGTGTTTATCTGATGTCTAAATATGTCACGTAGTTGGGCAGCTCCCTAAGTTTTGGAACAGAGTTCTGCTGTTGGTGAATGTGAGCGTGAATGACCAGCAGTTAGATGTGTGCGTGTCTGTGTGGCAGAGGGGAAGAGGAACACTCTCCATAGCCAGAGGTGCAGCAAATGTCTATTCATCAAAGAATCCTGAAAAAAAAGTGGGAAAGCAAAACTGGGAAAGACATGGCCATTGTGACTCTGAACATTTGTGATAGTAAGATTTTGGGCAGCTTTTGTGTCAGGTGTTTATCTGATGTCTAAATATGTCACGTAGTTGGGCAGCTCCCTAAGTTTTGGAACAGAGTTCTGCTGTTGGTGAATGTGAGCGTGAATGACCAGCAGTTAGATGTGTGCGTGTCTGTGTGGCAGAGGGGAAGAGGAACACTCTCCATAGCCAGAGGTGCAGCAGCAAACCAGGACAGCCATGAAACAGGCAGCCAGAGGGGTCAGGATGTTAAACGAGAGCGGGGATGCAGGCTGGGTAGAGACGGTAACCTGCAGGGGGGCACGCGTCAGCAGCAGCAGCCTGTTGGGCTGAGCTCTCTGGGCTGGAGGTCGCAGGTACAGAAGGGACTGAGCGTCTGCCCTGTCCAGGGGGGTCAGACAAGAGAAGCAGTCTCTGCAAACGTCTACACACTAAACTTACCGGCAGCCTGCGAGGACCATATTCTGACAGTGTGGGTTCAGAGGGAGAGAGAAGAGCAGGATGGGAAAGTTGATGGAATGGGGAAAAAGAAGAGAGGAAAATCATAGGTAAGGAGGAATGCTGGGTAAAAGAGCAAATTAAAGATTGAAGCTGCATGCTGAGTGATGTCAGACAAGACTGCAGGGTTTCATCACCCGTTGCAAAGAAAAAAGAAAAAAAACATGTATTACACTCACACGTCCACACATGTTCTATGGTCATGAAGAGAAACGCACACATAAAAATGCCTGCAATGGCACGATGAGTAAAAAGGAGGGATTTATCATTATATAAAAAAGACAAAAGACACTACATGTTGCATCCTGCTTCTGTTTGTGTGATTTTTTATGCAGGCCCTAACGGCACACAATGCTCAAAAATAAACCCCACCTGAGGACAACAAATCAGTCAACACATAGGTCTTAAAAAAAGAAAGTGCATTGAGTTGGATGATAGAAAGATGTATAGCAGACATGGTAAATGGACCTATTGTATAAATGGAACGAGATGAATTTGTTCATTACAAGCACATCATCTTTATGAAGCAGAGATACAATGACTGCATTTACATGCACAAGAAAAATTTTATTACTATTGGAATATGACCATATGGTCTGAATTAAGCCAATACTTTGGTACTTTTATACTTTTAAGACATTTGCATAACTATGGATCACATTTTATTTGGGATATCAACTGTAACAGAATGTTAAATTATATCAGCGTATGTCAAAAGCAATTCAGGGTGCTATAGTTTAAAACTTTGGGTTTGGTATAGGTTTTTAATTTTTCAGAAAGAAATCTAACAATGGCTGCATTTATTTGATCAAAAATTCAATAAAAACAATAACATTGTAAAATATGACTTAAAATTAAATAACTGTTTTATATTTAAATATATTTTCAAATGTAATTTATTCCTGTGTTGGCCAAACTGAATTTTCAGCAGCCATTACTCCAGTCTTCAGTGTCACATGATCCTTCAGAAATCATCTTAATATGCTGATTTGGTGATCAGGACCCATTTCTTATTATTACTGTCTTATTACTGTTGAAAAGAGTTGTGCTGTTTAATATTTTTGTGGAAACAGATAAATTTTTTTCAAGATTCTTTGATGAACAGAACATTCAAAACAACAGCATTTATTTGAAATAGAAGCCTTTGTAATATTATAAATGTTTTCACTGTCACTTTTAATCAACTGATTGTATCCTTGCTGAATAAAAGTATTAATTTCTTTTAAACAAAATCTTACTGACCTCAAACTTTTGAACAGTAGTGTACAAGAGGACAAAAACACTTTTTAATATCTGTGTAATATCTATTTTTAAAATAAAAGCTTAAATATAATATAATGGACTTTAAATGGAACATTATGTGCATGTAAACATGTTATTGCCTCATTTAAGGATGAATGCACTCTTCAGTGTTTTGCCAATTGTGACAGACTTACCAGATAAAGCTGCCTCTCTAGATGGGGTGGGTGTGGCTGAAGGAGTGGGCGTGGCCGATGGAGTGGGCGTAACTTCATCCTGGCTCCTCTGCTCTGTGTCTGGGGAGGAGAGGAGAGAGGAGGCGGCAGCACTTTCCATGGAGGATGAACTGGAGGGGGCAGGGGCTGTCACAGTGGAGGAGGAGCCTGAGGAGGAACAGGAGATAGACTTGGGGAGAGGCTCTGCAGGTGCAGGAGGAGCAGCAGGTGTAGGTGGAGGATCAGAGGAGGGTGTCTCCACCTCCATCGTTCCTTCAGCTGAGACCTCAGTGGGCTCCTGTGCCCGAGTGTGTGTTTCTGAGGTCGCAAATGTCCCTTCTGGTCGAGCTGACGTACCTGGAGTCAAATCATCAAACCTTGAGCGTACTTTTAAGAGTAAGTTTTGATTTTGTGTAGTTTTTTTTTCTTTTTTAAGTAGAGAACATTTAATAAGAAAATGTACACCCTTTCGTGTGACACATGCGTGTCATACACATCGCGTATCTTGTCAGTGTCCGCGCTTGCTTGGCCATTTGTTGTGGAAAAAAATAAGGAAAGTGTGTCCAGCTGAATTAATTTAGTTAGACGGGTATAAAAAAAGCTTAGGTTACCGCGGCAGCCGTCGCGTGACGACCTCCTCGTGGGAAGACCGAAGAGTGTAAAGACCATCGACTCTACCGTGCGACTCCACCGGGCAGGGACACCGGCAAAGGATAAGTATCGCTTTATATTTCTCCTCTTTCCTACTACTTGCTTCACTTCTGTTTCAGTTTTTATAACCATTTGTTACTATGTGTAAGTAAGTTGTTGTTTTTTAGCATGTAAGTTTGGCAGTGTTATTTTTTAGGATTACTGATAAACTACTGTCGTTTGATTTGTATTATTTGTATTTGTTATTTATTTTAATTTTAGTTAAATTATGTTTGAATTTATTATGTCTGTATAGGTCTTTTATTAAGTTTTAGTTTGATTTAATTTGAGTTATTTTAATACTTCAACAAACTAAATGGAAATGAAATAATATATACAGTGGGTACGGAAAGTATTCAGACCCCCTTAAATTTTTCACTCTTTGTTATATTGCAGCCATTTGCTAAAATCATTTAAGTTCATTTTTTTAAATAAATAACATGCTTTGATGCATTGTTCAATGGCTGATGTTTATTAGCGAATAGGATCAAAGTTGAAAATGCCTCCATAGAGTTCAATACATTGTGAAATCCCAATGTAAGTCACATGGAAGATTTTTAAGGCCCTGATATACTTCAAGCTAAACAGAAGAATGATCTGGTGTGACGTCATTTCAAAACAAAATCAGGTCCAAACTAAGTTGGTTTGGAATTCAAAACAGCTTGCCAAAGCAAACTTTCCGGAAAAGTTCATTAACACATTCAAACTACCATTGGTCCATGAAGATTATTATATTATAACATAATAGGTAGGTGCTCTGAGGCTCTGCCTTCTTTGACAGACTGAACAGAAGAAATCAACCAGAGAACATTTCCACGTCAAAGTCAGACGCAAGTCAAAACAGGAATACAATGGAGAGCTGCTTTATTGTAGAAAGAGAAGTTGTAATTCTCAAATGTGCTGTTTTACCTCTGGGTCGAGTTTGAGGACGTGGTCTGCTGCTCTGGGCCTCACTAGCCTCCTCGAACCAGCGTGACAACATGTCCGACATCCTCTGCATGAGTGATACATTTGGACTCTGCTCTCCTGCAAAGACAACAAATTTCTTAATAATCAGGGTTGGGGAGTAACGGAATACATGTAACGGCGTTACGTAATCAGGATACACAAATCTAGTAACTGTAATCCGTTACAGTTACATCAAAAACAAAGTATTCAGATTACAGTTACATTTTGTAAAAAGTGGGAATACTATCAGGATTACATTTGTTTCATTTAAAATTAAATAAATGAGTATTTTTACATAACGCTGTATATTTAGCGCTGCTTCATCAGTTCCTGGTTCTGTTGACACATGTTGACTCACGTGAGCCGCCTGCTGGTGTGTGCTCAAATAACACCCGTCTACAATTATTCTCCTAGTTGTACAGCGTAAGCTATGCATGAAGACTCTTGCTTTAACAAAGGCTACTCAACAAACTTGAACATTTGCAGGTACGAGTCCAACTAGCATGGAAATCATCATGTTAGCTAAAATTTTGTGTTAGTTAGTGACTTAAAATTCATGACTGCACACCATGGAATTTTTTTCTAGCGGAAAATGAGCCTGAACATGTAGAAATCTACATCTACATCTAAAAAGAGTCTCCACACAGTCAATGAAATAAAGAAAGTTAGCATTTCACATGCATTTCGCTTATTTTAAAATGGACTAATATGTATATAGTGTACATTTTTTAATGCTGTGTATAAACTATATTTATTTTTACTTGTACATGTTAAAAGAAAAAAAAAAAAACTGTTATAATAAACTGTATAGCCACTAGATGTCTGCATAGACTTTTATATAAATATACAGGCTGTAATATCTAGATAGTGAAACAAGACACGATTTTTAATAGTTTCAAATACTACTAGTTTTTACTGTAGTTTTTATTAGTTTTAATTTTAAAGTCATAGTTAAAAGTACTTAGATATTGCTTTTTTGACTTATTTACATATGTAACTTGAAGTAATCCAAAAGTAATCAGATTACATTACTTTTATATTGTGGTACTTGGATTACGTTACTGAATACTTTTTTAATTAAGTCATTTGTAACTGTAACGGAATACATTTTAAAAGTAACCCTCCCAACCCTGTTAATAATCAATATCAAACTAGACCAGAACCTCAAATCTTTCCATTCACAGAAAGCAGAAGCACTGGAAGCCTGTTGTTTACATCAAGAGCAAGCTGCAATATGCCAAGTAGCAGCAAAGTGAAGCAGTTTTTGGACCTAAGTGCACACACACCGTGAACACACACCCGGAGCAGTGGGCAACCATTTATGCTGCGGCGAGCAGTTGGGGGTTCGGTGCCTTGCTCAAGAGCACCTCAGTCGTGGTATTGAAGGTGGAGAGAGCACCTACAATCCCTGCGAGACTCGAACCTGCAACCTTTGGGTTACGAGTCCAACTCTCTAACCATTAGGCCACGACTACATATTTGGAGATACTGAGGGAGATTAAAGATGTATTGAGAGACACTAGAGACTGTGGGGTTATAAACATGGAGGAGAATGCCTGGGAATTGAACCCACAACCTTTTGCGCTGCTAAAGCAATGCTCTACCACTGAGCCACAGGAACACGATTATTAGTGACGGAGTGTGGCTTTACAACATCTGTGAGCCCAAATTGCCATAAAATAAATAATAAAATAAAATAAAACTTATACAAAATAAAATACAAAAAGTTATACAATTGAACAACTTTGGTTTTCCCAAAATAATCTATTATAATGATATAGATTTTAATTTTCATTACAGTGGTGAAATTTACAGCATCATGTTATTACTAAGCACCCAAAAATGCCTTCAGCATGGAGTTCATAGGTATTAAAAACGGTGCAGGATGAGGTACATGAAGGAATTTAATACTGTGCTCAAATCCCCAACCCTTTGTGGGCAAAAGTCAACATCTGGAAAATGTTACATCAATTTAATCAGTGATTTGTGATTTCTGACAAGTACAGTCGGTATAGAAAAGAATCACCACCTTTAAAAGAATCACATTTTGTTGCTCTGCAGCCTGAAATGAAGACCGACAGTTTTTGTTTTATCCAGCTGTATTTACTCAGTGCAACTTATAACATCCAAGTGAAAGATAAAACAACAACATGTCAGAAAAAAATAAATCAATAAAAAAAACAATCACTGAGTTAGAAAAAGGACGAAAGATAAAACAACAACATGTCAGAAAAAAATAAATCAATAAAAAAACAGAATCACTGAGTTAGAAAAAGGACCACCCCTTTGTGCCAGTATTTTGTTGAACCACCTTTTGCTTTAATTACAGCCTTTAGTCTGTTGGGATATGTCTCTGTCTCTACTAACTTTGCACATCTAGGCTTTGCAATATTTGCCCACTCTTCTTTGCAGAACTGCTCAAGTTCAGTTAAATTTGATGGTGACCGTTTGTGGACTGCAGTCTTCAAGTCATTCCACAGAATTTCATGGGGTTTAAGTCTGGGCTTTGACTCTTAAAAATAAAGGTGCTTCAAAAGTTTCTTCACAGCGATGCCATAGAAGAACCATTTTTGGTTCCACAAAGAACCATTCAGTCAAAGGTTCTTTAAAGAACCATCTCTTTCTTACCTTTTTGTAATCTGAAGAACCTTTTTTCACCACAAAGAACCTTTTGTGAAACAGAAAGGTTCTTCAGATGTTAAAGGTTCTTTATGGAACCATTTAGACAAAAAGGTTCTTCTATGGCATCGTGAAGCACCTTTATTTTTAAGAGTGTA
>NW_015505388.1:663303-666103 GCF_001515645.1 Sinocyclocheilus grahami | reverse complement strand
GCATCTCCTGACTTGTGCCTGTCCACAACTTTATCCCGGAGATCTTTTGACAGTGCCTTACCACCCATAGCTGATTGTTTGCTTCAGTTGCACTACCAAGGACTGAAATGCTCCAAGAAAAACCCTTTTCATGCTGAGCTAATTAAAATGACCACAGCTGATCACAGTTGAAAGTCAGATGATGGCTTTGTGTACCATTGAAAAGGTGATAAGCTACACCTGATTGAGTTTACAATTCGTGTCTCAGCTGTGGAGCTCTGCGTGTGTCTGCACCTCTATTTGGAAAGGAATCTGATCGCGGGGGATCCGGACACAGCTGATCACACCGAACAACAGCTGAAGGGACCAAAGCGGTGACCCAGCAAATTTCACCACTATAGTGGTGGAAGAGTGAAGAGTATGTAGACTGGCAGTTTAGATTAAGGAGACTTATGTTTGAGTATATATGCATAACAAAATATAACAATATATTTGTACATAATATACTAACTTTCAAAAGCTTGGGGTCAGTAATGGAGTCATTAACACTTGTATTGAGAAAGGATACAATAACTTGATAAAAAGTTAGAGTAAAGACTTTTACATGAAAAAAATCAAACAAATGCTGTTGACCTTTCTATTCATCAAATGTATCATGGTTTCCACAAAAATATTAAGCAGCAAAAACTGTTTTCAAGATTTATGATAATAAGAAATATTTCTTGACCACCAAATCAGCATATTAGAATGATTTCTGAAGGATCATGTGACACTGGAGTAATGCTGCTGAAAATTCATCTGTCATTATAGGAATATACTGAATTTTTAAATATATTAAAATATAAAACAGTTATTTTCAGTTGTAAAAATGTATCACAATATTACTGTTCTTAATATATCTTAAGAACAAATAAATGGAGCTTTGGTGAGCATAACAGAAAGAAACTTCTTTTTTCAAATAAAACCAGAGGCACATCTGAATGGACGTTATGCTTCTGGCTGATTGGTTGCGAATGTTTTTAGTGGTATTAAGGATTCTACACATTGTGACAGATAATTGTTGCTGGAAACGTGTTACATCATGCCTGGTTAGTACACGATGTAACAATCACAACGCCTGTCTAACTTCCTTTGCTTTTTCTTTCCCTTAACGGTGCACTCAGTCATATATTTCCTCATTCAATTGTTTTACGCATAAAATAAATTAATTGTACTTTGAAAAATATATTTTAAATAATGTAATCATGCTGTGTAACTGTACAGTTTCACTCACAGAATAGATGTATTAAAACATCAATATGGTATAAAGATATAAAATTCCCTATTGCATATTTTTATTCCTCAGCCAGAATCAGTCTTAACAAGGAAATATCACTCAGCAGTGCAGCAAGCAGTGATCCACATCCTAAACCATAGCAGCAACGTCGTTTGATCCGTCCTCTCCGACACTTCTCTACAAAACTCATTTCAAACTGCACCACTGAAGCGCAGTACTGCTGAGGATTACACAGAGTGCATGAGACAAGAGTGCAGAGAACTTCAAAAGTCCTTTATTTAGTTTTCGCCTTAGGCAAGAACAGACTGCACACACTTGCCCCTAGACCAGTCGCTCTTGACTTTCAGATGTCTGGCTCCATTTCCATTAGGGCTGAACACATTATGGAATTAAAATCAAAAGTACGATATGGTCTTGTGCGATTATAAAACCACAAAAGGTTGCAATTTGATTACATGATACATAGTTTGAATGATTCAGAGTGAATAAGCAGCACTCTGGTGTCTGTAGTCAAGTACATGTACATAGAGCATGCATAGGTCTCATGCTTTCACATACTAGTACAGTTCACTTTAAAATCCTGCTTGTTTGGCATGAAGATTCACAATTTAAAATTTCAGAGAATTCACTCACCCTCAGCCCCCAGGCCATCCAAGATGTTTGTTTCTTCATTGGCTCAACAGATTTGGAGAAATTTAGCTGAAGCGCAGTACTGCTGAGGATTACACAGAGTGCATGAGACAAGAGTGCAGAGAACTTCAAAAGTCCTTTATTTAGTTTTCGCCTTAGGCAAGAACAGACTGCACACACTTGCCCCTAGACCAGTCGCTCTTGACTTTCAGATGTCTGGCTCCATTTCCATTAGGGCTGAACACATTATGGAATTAAAATCAAAAGTACGATATGGTCTTGTGCGATTATAAAACCACAAAAGGTTGCAATTTGATTACATGATACATAGTTTGAATGATTCAGAGTGAATAAGCAGCACTCTGGTGTCTGTAGTCAAGTACATGTACATAGAGCATGCATAGGTCTCATGCTTTCACATACTAGTACAGTTCACTTTAAAATCCTGCTTGTTTGGCATGAAGATTCACAATTTAAAATTTCTGAGAATTCACTCACCCTCAGCCCCCAGGCCATCCAAGATGTTTGTTTCTTCATTGGCTCAACAGATTTGGAGAAATTTAGCATTCCATCATTTGCTCACCAATGAATCCACCAGTGAATGGGTGCCATCAGAATGAGAGTTCAAACAGCCGATAAAACATCACAATAATCTACAAGTAATCCACACGACTCCAGTCCATCACTTAATGTCTTGTGAAGTGAAAAGCTGTGTTTGTAAGAAACAAATCCATAATTTTGACGTTTGTTACATTTCAAACGAGTCCTCTATCCATAATATTGCATTCTCCAGTGAAAAAGTTGTCTCGTCTGAATCGGAAGAGTAAAAAGGCACAGATGTTTACAAGTAAAAAAAAAACAACAAAAAAAAAAAAAGAGAACTAGGGGGTTGTCCTGCATCTTCAAAAAACAACC
>NW_015505388.1:651842-663257 GCF_001515645.1 Sinocyclocheilus grahami | reverse complement strand
GTAACTAGGATTTACACAAGCTTCAGTCTGGATCCAGAACACCTGAGAAGAGATGATGCCAACCCCTCAGAGGACCTCAGATGATGCCAACCCTGAAACAACTTACAGAACTACCACATTTTGCTATAAGTTTGATTGCATCATATAATAATTGCTGTTAATAGTGTTCATCGTCTGTTTGATTACGTCTTTAATTGATTTTTCCGTACATTTCTGCCATATGTACATTAACTGACAGTCACCACTGATAAGCTACCACTAAATATTGTAGAAACTTAATTTGCTTAATTTGCAATGATTTGTATCGTGAAAAGCGCTGTACAAACAAGCTTGAATTGAATTAAACTTGAATTGAATATGTTGGTGGATTTTGATGTGAGAGGACAACAAGGGATGAACTTTTTCACTGGAGGAAGCATTATTATGGATTATGACTGGCATTTTATTATAGGATTATGGACTGGCAATGGTTTAAACACCTTAAAGATGGATTTGTTTATTACAAACACAGCTTTTTGCCTCACAAAACGTTAACTGATGGACTGGACTTGTGTGGATTACATGTGGATTATTATGATGTTTTTGTTTCTGACGGCACCCATTCACTGCAGAGAATCCACTGGAGCTCAAGAGATATAATGTTAAATTTCTAAATTTTTTGATCCAGTGAAGAAACAAACTCATCTACATCTTGAATGGCGAGTCAATTTTGGACAAATTTTCATTTTTGGGTGAACAGTTCCTTTAATTCAGTATGAAAACGTTCGATTTGCAAAATTAAAAGGTTAGTTTAAATCAATGCATTTATATCAAACCTCAAGTTACCCATGATATGGTTACATTTTGAAATGTTGGGTATTTTTAATGTAGCACGCACTGATATCACAAGAACTATGGCAAGAGCTGTTGGAGTCTTGTCAAGCGCTGTGTTGCAGATTCTTGGGTTTCTCCTTTTTGTTCTGCTCTCACAACGGTAAAATGACAAGAGACACTGTATTCTTGTGATCTGGTCATCCAATTTAATTAACAATTTCCCATGAATTATTCCACTGGTCTACACTTGGAGTCTCTCATTTCAATACACACATCTTTCCATCTGTCAATATTTTCAAAGAGTGCTTTAAATCTTTTTCTTCACTTTTAATCTCTATTACCTTCCTATACTAAGGGAATGTTTCTGAAGTAAGGAAACAATACTTTATTTTACTTTTGATCTGTTTTTATCTAGGCCTAAATGATGTAATGCATTTTGAATTATACAGAGATGTTTTTAAAATATCAGAAAATTACATGACAGAAATATTTCAGTCAATGCAGGCTCTGCTCTCATCATTTGCTCACCAAGCTCTAGTGTAAAAATGGCCAAAGAACATCCTCCTTATAACTGCTTACCTCCTCTCGCCGCTCTTCAGAAGGGCCCTTGAGCTCCCTGGCCTGGTCAACTTTGGGGTCAAACAGGTAGATGTAGTCAGAGGAGTAACTGACCAGCACTTCTTGTCCATCTTCACTGTAACACAGAGAGGTGACGCGGCAGGATTTGGTGGACAGGTGCGCTGGGACGAAACGTACACACATGCCGATCGTCCCTCTGCCCATGTAGTTACCTAGTGAAACAGAGAAACCTTTTCAAGATCATTTGAAGAAAGCATTTAAAATGTTGGGCTTTTTCTAGTTTAATGGAGGAACAAATGTTTTGTAGATCCAGAGGCTGTGAAGTATTTTTTAGGGGAACTTGAATATGTGGGCTATTCTTCTCAAATGAGTTCTGAAAGTTTAAGACCTCTCATTGCAGTAATCAAACCAGAAAGGACACAGATCCATAAATGATTCCAAATGCTAAATATAAAAGATCATTAAATCACATGGAGAATAAAAGAATAAAAGGCTGAAATGCTGAACATGAACTATTTCTCACCTGTAGCTCTTGTTCCCAGCATTCTTCTGTCATAGATCCTCACTGAGCTATCTGAGCAGCCCACAGCGAGATAGTAGGGGACCAGGGGGCAAATGGATATTGAGGTCGCGGCTCTCCGGCAATTAATCAAAATGTCCTGATAAGAGAGAGCGTAGAAAGAGAGAAAGTGGGCAATGACAAAGAGGGAGAGAGGAATAAATATGTGGATAGTAACTGAAAACTAGATGTTATCAGGAAATCTTTAAATAAACATTAGTAAATCAAACACGAAGGTCAAATAGAAAGAACAGTTCTGTTTTTTTAGATATATGATTGATTGAGAGTATTATTTGGAATATAATCAAAGTTCAAAAGGGGAAGAACCCTTTTAAATGTTTTTGAAAGAAGTCTTGTGCTTACCAAGGCTGCATAATATAAATATAATCAATTAAAATAACTGTTTTCTATTTTAATACATTTTAAAATGTAATTTATTCCCATGATGGCAAAGCTGAATTTTCAGCAGCCATTAGTCTAGTCTTCTGATTTACATTATTCTTCAGAAAACATTGTAATATGATTTCTGGTGCTCTTTTTTGGTGCTCAAGAAACATATATTATCATCACTGTTGAAAACAGTTGTGCTGCTTAATATTTTTGTGGAAACTGTGAAACATTTTTTCAGGGTGTACAAAAAACAGGGTCAAGAGAACAGCATTTATTTCAAACATACATCTTTTGTAAAATTATAAATAGTCTTTACTGGAACTTTTGATCAATTTAATGCATCCTTACTAAATGAAATTAGCAACTATATTTTTTTTTTTTAAAGTATCAATGTTACTGCATTTACCATGTATACCATTATAAGTATAAATTATATGTTACATAATGTATAAGTTATAAGTATAAATATTTTTTCTAGGTTCTCAAGGACCACTTGCAGCGTCTTCACAAATAAAGATTAAAAACCTTGTCATTCAATCAGCAAAATAATCAATTAAAATAACTGTTTTCTATTTTAATACATTTTAAAATGTAATTTATTCCCATGATGGCAAAGCTGAATTTTCAGCAGCCATTAGTCTAGTCTTCTGATTTACATTATTCTTCAGAAAACATTGTAATATGATTTCTGGTGCTCTTTTTTGGTGCTCAAGAAACATATATTATCATCACTGTTGAAAACAGTTGTGCTGCTTAATATTTTTGTGGAAACTGTGAAACATTTTTTCAGGGTGTACAAAAAACAGGGTCAAGAGAACAGCATTTATTTCAAACATACATCTTTTGTAAAATTATAAATAGTCTTTACTGGAACTTTTGATCAATTTAATGCATCCTTACTAAATGAAATTAGCAACTATATATATTTTTTAAAAGTATCAATGTTACTGCATTTACCATGTATACCATTATAAGTATAAATTATATGTTACATAATGTATAAGTTATAAGTATAAATATTTTTTCTAGGTTCTCAAGGACCACTTGCAGCGTCTTCACAAATAAAGATTAAAAACCTTGTCATTCAATCAGCAAAATATCAAAACAAATTGCATTTATTTGATAATTTATTTTAATATTTTATTTAATAGTTCCTCCCACAAAAAAAAAATCTAATTGGTTCAAAATCCTGCTTCACATGTATTGTATACAGTAGTTTGAAGCCCTGCTACTAACAGAACCCAAGCAGAGATCCAAACAGCACTTACAAGTAGTGTGCTTGTTGTCTTTGTCTCACAAAAATGCCTTCTGATAGCAACAGAAAGAAATCGTGCCCTAATGCTAATAGCGTCCTCACCGCACACACTCTGTGGGTTGAGAAATCAAGGTTGGAGGCTGCTTCCTCATAAAAACGTATCTGAGGTGCAGGTTCTGCATCAGTGTTATTCACATCTATAAATAGGAATAGCTTTTATAAAGCAATAAAGACACAAATACAATGTTCTTTTTAGGGAGAGAACTAGATATGTATGCTTGAAATAAATTTTTTTGTAAAATTACTCAAATCTTTAATGCCACTTTTGATTCATTTAGTGCACTGAACAAATTAATTTCTTTCAACAACAACAACAAAAAAATCTTACTGACCCAAAACTTTTTAAACAGTGTATTTCATCAGAATACATAATACACTGACACATAATATACAGATATTTTTGACTCTCATTTTTGCTCATTGCATCCAGTATATTTATGGCATCTACCAGCAGGAGCTTTACAAAGGTGATGTGTTGTATCTGTTTGTGAACAGTCCTCGGTAGACATATTAAAGTGCTGCCATTTTTTCCTGCTGTGTTTCTGTGTTACTATCATACTCCGTATGAGGGACGTTTCCAGACAGTAGCAAAATACAGAATCATTTTCACTGACACAAACAAATTGAAACCTGCTCCAACCATGGTTTTGCGAGTTTGTTAAAGCCTGTTAATTGTTATATTGGAGTGTGTGTCATTTGCGAGGCTTGCAATTAGAGTACATGGCTTTGTTGGATGTCCCAGCAGTAAAGCTGCACTGACAAAATGACGTCCCCAATGGCTGCCTGATGCCTATCAGCATTTGAGTTTAAATCACTGACAAATAAAGAACAGGAGCCACTGATAAGTGGGCAGAAAGAGACGCACACACAACACTCACACAAAATACAAGCACAGTGATTCCCCTGAGACAAAATAACCCAGACAGACACATTCTCCTACAGGCACATTTATCAAGGAAAAAAAAGACTGCTGGGGGCAAGAGCATCAGGCACAACTAGAGACATCACCTCAGGTGAAACAAAGACTTTAAAGACTTACACATCCATCGTGCACACTGAGAACGGCTTCGAGCTTCAGTCGTTGCACGAACTCTCTTCTGCCTATAGAGGGAAAAAAAATTATGAATTTTATTGTGGCAATTTTCATGTCCAAGGTCATTTGCATTGTCTGTTAATTCACACAAGAGAATAACAACATATATTTGACCTGTCCCACATTCAATACACATTTAATTCAGCCATTTACTGTAAAGCTGTCGTTTCTGTGCCACTAGCATCATCAAACATAACTGCACAACTGACTGTTTCCAAACAGGTTTCTCCCCATCTTCTACCTTTATTCACCAGTAAAATTAATACTTTATTCAGCAAGGACATTTAGAAGTGACAGTAAATACTAGGGCTGCACGATAAATCGCAAGCGATATTTAATGCGCATCTTGTCAGAAAGCCGGTTCTGTAATCAGCGGTAAATCTCCATCACCTGCGGGCTTTCACATGGAGCAGTATTAACTACACAGAGCCGTTGTTCACCGACGAGCTGCGCAAAAAATTGTGCAAATATGAACGTGGTTTTGCACAGCTCGTCAGTGAACAACGGCTCTGTGTAGTTAATGCTGCTCCATGTGAAAGCCCGCAGGTGATGGAGATTTACCGCTGATTACAGAAAGGCTTTACTGACAAGATGTGCATTAAATATCGCAAGCAATTTATCGTGCAGCCCTAGTAAACACATATTAAAAAATATATTTCAAATAAATGTTGTACAAATCCTGAAAAAAAGTACCATGGCTTCCACATAAATATTAAGCAGCACAACTGTTTTCAATAATGATAAAAATAAAAATGGCTTCTTGATCATTGATTATGAATGATGATGTGACACTGAAGACTGGAGTAATTATGGTGAAAATTCAGCTTTGCCATCACAGGAATAAATTACATTTTAAAATATATTAAAATATGCATTTATGTATTTAATTAAATAAATGCACCCTTGGTGGGCATAAGAAACTTCTTTCAAAAACATTAAAAATCTTACCAACCCCAAACTTTTGAACATATGTTGATCCAATGCTGAAATATCAGGCCACTCAAACAAACAACATCAATGTGTTGATGCTGCCACTATCTTTACAGTTTGGTTGGAAATCAACCAACATTGCCAAAATGATACCTTTCAGTTTAAACAAGATCAGCATATGTCGCATTCACTCTTAAAGGAACACTCCACTATTTTTGAAAATAGGCTCATTTTCCAACTCCCCTAGAGTTAAACACTTGAGTTTCACCAATTTCTAATCCCTTCAGCCGATCTCCGGGTCTGGCGGTCACACTTTTAGCTGTAGCTTAGCATAGATCATTGAATCTGATTAGACCGTTAGCATCTTTGATTAGCACCAAAGAGTTTCTATATTTTTCCTATTTAAAACTTGACTCTTCTGTAGTTACATCGTGTACTAAGACTGACGAAAAATTTAAAGTTGCGATTTTGTAGGCCGATATGGCTAGGAACTATACTCTCATTCTCATGCAGTACCATGAGTGCAGCAGGCGCAATGATATTACGCAATGCCTGAAAATAGTCCCCAGCACGCTCCTTGTGTAAGCAGGTGGTCACGTTGGTTATGTTGTCAGAAGTTAGCCTATTTTCAGGTGCTGCCTAATATAATTGCGCCTGCTGCACCCATGGTACGGCAGCAAAGTTCCTTGATTATTACGCCAGAATGAGAGTATAGTTCCTAGCCATATCGGCACAGAAAATAGCAACTTTTCATTTTCCGTCGGTCTTAGTACACGATGTAACTACAGAAGAGTCAAGTTTTAAATAGGAAAAATATAGAAACTCTATGGTCATTTTTGAGCGAGATGCTAACGGTCTAATCAGATTCAATGATCTATGCTAAGCTACAGCTAAAAGTGCGACCGCCAAACCCGGAGATCGGCTGAATGGATTCGAAAATGGTCAAACTCAACAGTTTAACTCTAGGGGAGTTGGAAAATGAGCCTATGTTCAAAAATAGTGGAGTGTTCCTTTAAGCGGAGACTAGCACAATCAGAGACAGTTTACTTTAAGTTTATATGAATAACAGGCACAATAATCTAAACCTGAAAGCTCATTTATGGTGTAAATCTAAGCTGAAGCATCCATGAAACTATATTATGTGAGTGAGGAGGCTGGAATGATTGTTAATGACTGCTGAAATCTTCATTGCTTTGGAGAAACGCCAGAACACTATTACATTACCTCCAGCATTTGCTGAGCTGCTGTACAAAGACAGAAAACATCCTGTCATACGCCATTGTAGTAATGTCAACCATCCTGATTTGGTTCTTATTTTGTTTTTGTTTGTCTAATCTCTTATAAAAATACCTCAGATTTATTTGACATGCAAACACTGTGGTTTAGGCCCAAATATTGGTGCTGTACAATAACTATACCTACTCACATTCAACACTGTTTGCATTAAGAAACATGTATAAAATTTACGTTTCTGTTCCTGACAAGCGGATATCTGTGTGTGGCTGGTAAAAGACAGATCTTTCCATGGCTGTATTTTCAGCCTGTGTAATAAGGAGCTACAAATAGCAAGTGCCAAACTTAGGTCAACCATTTTCAATGGTGTGAGCCCGGAGAACAGCAGTAGCCTGAGATGACACTGCTCTATGCATTGATGGTACAACCTCACAGAAAATGGTCTGCCAACAGAAAGCAAAATTTAAAATTCATGCAAAAGCAATGTAGGTTAAATTCCACTCTCAATCCATTCACAAATGCATAAAACAGAGATACTCTGTGTTGTTGTTTTGGCTGCTCTGATTCTAACCGTAAGCATTGGCAGGCTTTATAACATGAATGAGAGCCGAGCTAAATACGGAACACTCTGAACGATATGCTGTCATCACTATCTGAATGTGAGATCCAGAGTAAAACAGCTCACAGACACCAAAGACTGAACATATTGACACACTCCATTAATCACACAGAATCCAGCATCCAATTCGTAGGGTACAGAGAAGAAATGAGCTAAACTTGTATTGTCTAAAATACATATTTGGGTCAGACTAGGTGGATTTTATTACATAAGTGTACTTTGAAGTCCGCCAAGACAGAATTTTATTTTACTTTTTTGGAAACATTTTACAATCCTAATATGGTAATACTAAGGGTCTCTATCAAAAAATAAATATGAGCTAAACGATATATTTAATTATTTTTTTTTATTATTTATTTAATCAGGGACAATACACATTAATAATAGATAAAAATCTACGTTAAAACGTGCCAGATTTAGCCAGGTGGCTAATTTTCATTTCCTTTACGGCAATAAATCAAAGATTTCCGCAAACCATATTAATCTGTACTTAATACTGACAATCATTCCAGAAACACAACATGTTCTGTGTCAGAAATCAAGAGCTAGTGCTGTTTGTCAATACAAGAACCTTGAAATTTGATGGAACATCAAGGTCACCCATGTAAAAAAGAAACCCTGTGTCTAAAGTTATTAAACCACAACAGCAATTGTCCCATATGAACAAATAAAATTGTGTTTTGTATGTTTTGAAAGATTAAACAACCTGTTCACACTAAGATTCCCTTCATTACCATAAAGATTTGTGCTGACGTTCAATGAATGCATACATACTGTAAATTGTAAAAACACAAGCCTACTAATATCTCATGATAGGTAGATCCTTCTACTTTTAGATATTGCTTCTTCTACTATATTGTTCTTTACTGTCAGAATAATTTTTCTGGGCACTTTATCTTACAAATGGTTCATTTTTATATGCCACGTTTGCTTATATATTTTGGAACATATTTAAACAAAGGACTCATCAAGAATTGATGGCATTAAACAATAACAACATTTGTGGCATTTTCTGTTTTCACATCATTTCTGTTTTCTATTTCACTTTTGATATCATATGCAATTGTGCATATTTAATGAGATATGCATCATTTGCCTATTTTAATAATATAAGTTTAAATAAGCAGAAATCATCACAAGGCAGAAAGGGAAGGAGAGAACTGTAGCCAATTCAACTGTAGTACTTCCTCTTAAATCTGAATATCAACACAATGCAATCTAAGACAGAGCTCTTCCCAGACAAATCAGCTGGACATTTCCTTTGAATTCTGAATCTAAATGTAACCAATAACACGTCGTTCTGGAAACAGATCAGCATCAGAGTAACAGGTCAGATGATCTCTAACCAGTGTCCCTGTCCTGTGTACAAGCTCAAATGACAGCGGTCACCTAGAAAGTCTTCGTAAACAAGTCTCCCAGATGATTTTCAAGTGCAACGGTGTGATATTGGTCGTAGTTTCTTACCTAAATAATTTGTCCTGACCGCATATGGATCTGTGCATCCAATAGTGCGTTTTCGCACATCCCAAATGAGGTTGCCAGAGCAGGACATGGTGTTTAAACCTCTAATGTTGAGACATGCATGGATGAAAAAGGGTAGAGCAGACGCTTTTCTTGTGTGTTTGTGTTCCTTCCGTGCCGTTTGATTATTATTGTTTCCTTTTACAGCGCCTAATAGTCGCTAGAAGTTCATCGACAACTGACACTGGACGAATGAGAGAATATTACTCCTCAAAATCGACAACACCGCGGAGATCCGTTTCCGACACTTTGTGCATGGCTGCTTTGAGGTGTAGCAAAATATTGTGCCTCTTGTTTGGCTATCCGCTTTAGCCTCTGCTGCTCTGGTACGTCAAATCCATCTCGAGCCCAAAGCCAATGGAAGGGAATGGGCGGGTCGCTCTGGAGTCTGGAGAGCGTCAAACGTGCGTAGAAGTTACGCCGAATCGAGGATCCCTGACTGCATTCAAACCTCAACACTATTTTTTTTGTTTCAAGTATGTGTAACAGTAGTTTAAATCTATTAGTTGAGAAGCTCTGGTAACTGACCTGCGGATGAAAACCACCCATGGTAATGTCTTTATTTAAAAAATGGAAACTGGTGATTGGTCCCTACTTAAAAGCGATGAGAAAGGTAACATGTCCCATTTATTTTCTTAAAAAAAAAATACAGGAATAAAAACAGGGAATTAAAAGATTTTAGGGATTTAAAAACACAAGAGCAACTATATCAGCAGCAGTATGGACGACAGTAATTACACTAATTTTTTAAAAAATGGTCATTCAATGTAAATATAGTTTTAAAATATGAAAAATATGTAGACCTATTTGACAAGAATAAGGTGTCCATGGTAATGTCTTTATTTAAAAAATGGAAACTGGTGATTGGTCCCTACTTAAAAGCGATGAGAAAAGTAACATGTCCCATTTATTTTCTTTAAAAAAAAATACAGGAATAAAAACAGGGAATTAAAAGATTTTAGGGATTTAAAAACACAAGAGCAACTATATCAGCAGCAGTATGGACGACAGTAATGACACTAATTTAAAAAAAAAAAGGTCATTCAATGTAAATATAGTTTTAAAATATGAAAAATATGTAGACCTATTTGACAAGAATAAGGTGTATTCAGTCACCACCCCGAGCACCGCCTTCAGTCACCACCCCGAGCACCGCCTTCAGTCACCACCCCGAGCACCGCCCCACTCTCCTTTTGCCAAACCCCCAGACAACATCGCGTCCATGCTTTTGCTGAGCAAGGACAACACCGAAATGTGTCGAAAAGGTTAAATTTAACCACGAAACCAGATTACGTCGATTCTGGCACCCAACATCACAACAAGATGATATTTTAAGCTCCTTATGTAGCCAAATCTGAGCTGGTTTGAACACAGTTCAGTTCACAGTTGAACACTCCAGTTTCCCCTGTGTTTTACTGCCTCCAGCTAGCGCCGTCACGTCGCTGACCCTAGTTACCTGTGGTTGGCCTTGCCATCACTCAGAAAACAACAGGCCAATCAGAAGAGAGGCTCATAAATATTAATTAGACAGACCAAAATCGACCTGTTCTCAGCAGAGCTCCTTAGAAAGGAGCTGTAAAAAATATATTGAGATGGGTTTTGGTACTTATACCGCAAATATATATTCTTAAGGACATCAAAACCTCAAATAAAACTCCAGAAAGGTGTACAATATGGGACCTTTAAGGTCAAAAACAGTGACTCCAATGCTTTAAAATAAAGGTAATAATGAACTTGGTACACGAAAAGATCAGAATTAGTCTCCTTAGATGCATAGCCTAGAATGGAATTGAGGTTTAAAGGGGTCATATGATGCGATTTCAAGTTTTCCTTTCTCTTTGGAGTGTTACAAGCTGATTGTGCATAGATAAGATCCCTGAAGTTGCAAAGACTAAATTCTCAAAACCAAAGAGATATTCTTTATCAAATTTAAGACTCTGCCACGCCCCCCTAAAACGGCTCGTTCTAACACACCTCTACCTCATGTCTAACATGTCTACCTCACTATGTGGAAATATTAGCATAATGCGCCCAAATGTTCACGCAAAGAAAGAAGGCGTGGTTTCAGTAACCGCAGTTAGTGTTGAAGCAGCCATGTCAGAGAGACGCTGTGTGTTTCTAGGCGAAAGCAAAAGCACTTTATTTGGCCTTCCGAAAGTAGATGCATTTAGGAATCTTTAAGATTACTTACAACAGAACAGCAATGCATTTTATGAACGACCGTTTCGTGAACCTAGGAGAGGAGGTAATTCTGACTTTGCTATGACAATCTGGCGCTTCTGAATCAGCTACCGTTTTGTTATTAGTTTAAGTATTTGCTATTGACTGTTCAAATGCGGAGTTTTGCGCATCGTGTGTGTGTG
>NW_015505388.1:610756-650572 GCF_001515645.1 Sinocyclocheilus grahami | reverse complement strand
TCGGCCAATCACAATGCACTGGGTCAGCTGGCCAATCAGAGCAGACTGCGCTTGTCGGAAGGAGGGACTTTGTAGAAAACGACGTGTTTGAGAGAGGCGGGGCATAGAGGACCTACAATAATGTACAGTATTTGAAAAATAATGTGTTTTTTGAACATTAAAGCATGTCAGCATTTTCTGTTACACCAAATACACAAAATAATGATCTTTAAAAAAGCATCATATGACCCCTTTAAGATATAGAAAATGTTTTAAGAAGGTGCAACTATATGGTAATGAATTATAGCCACTGTATGATATGTAGAAATGTATTACAATTATTATTATAAATTTTTATTTATTTATAATTTATTTTGATTCTGAATTGTTGTCTGCAGTTCTGGTCTTGTCATACTTGCTTTTATGAGTGTTTTTGGCACTTTCAATGATTTTGAGTACAAAATGGGGCTTAAAATTCTTTTTTTTATGTATTTATACATAAGTGAGGAATAACATTGTCTTTTCATTTTAAACAACCGGTCAGTGAAACGATGTCTAAACTTGTGTTTAATTAAATATGTTTAAACTAATTATGTGTTTTCAAATTTTGGGGCATGACTAAATGCTGTTAAAAGTCTTGATTTATGTGATTGTAATTTTCCAACTAGTATTATTAAGTGTTAGTATTATTTATGATTTTGGATTGATTATTGAAACAATAATCCATTGTTCGTGTAAAATTGTAATTGTACATGCAATGAAAGAGATACTACAAAAAGAAAAACAATGTTATGGGTCACCAAAGTGTACTGTATTTGTTGAAAGTGCCCTTGAGAAACAGAAATCATTCTCGGTAATATTGTCTGTTACTGAATAATGAGTTTTCTTAAGGGAGTCAATGTGTTTATAGTTCTAGTCATTGGTGGTAGAATAAATAGAGATCAAATTACACGTGTGTTGATAAGCAGAGGTTGACTGACAAGAAACTAAAAAAAGATTAAACGAACAGTGCTGGCATGCAGATTGTGACCTCAGCTTCACATTTGGCAGAGGGAGGGGGTCATATTTAGTGCTAGGGATGACTGATCTTTTATTAAATGATATTAAAATGGATTTTTAACATGCTGATTGTTTTTTAGATCAAGTTCTAAAACAAGTCTGTTGCATTGTGTTGATCACTGATGGCTCAAACTCCACGAAGCTGATCAGTGCATTTAGTCTTATTGAATATTTAAACATTGACTGTTTACAGAAAATAATCCATAATTGGTTAAACATTTATACCATCAGCCATTGTATATTGTAGTTCTTATTGAAAATTAATTTAAGTCTGAGCTTCGGCATAGTGTGGTGCACATACCCACAACAAAGAACCATCAGGTCACAGAGACGCAGGTTCAAGTCTGTGTCCTTTAGTGCTGTAAAAAAAAAAAACCTTGGGAAGATATACATATTTGGTACCAAAACACAACCACAAAGTGTACTTGCAAGAACAAGTATTTAGTGTAAAGTGTATTTTTTAAATTACCTAATAATTCTCTTCTGTGTTAGTGCTTTAGGTTTTGTAAGTTGAATCACCCGATACCTGTCACAATTACACACATTTGACCTGTGAAACATGAGTTTAACTGTATTGATTTGCTTTTTGTTTAGGTCCAAAGACTGTTTTCTTCTGGGCACCAATGTTTAAATGGGTAAGATTAACAACACAGTATCTAGATGTTCTTTGGATTGATTGATATTTATTTATTTATATATAAAAAGTTTAATTTCTGATTTCTCACAGGGTCTGGTCATAGCTGGCTTAGCAGACATGACACGTCCAGCAGATAAACTCAGTACCTCCCAATCTGCTGTGTTGACTGCCACAGGTATATATCACACAGTAACCAAAAAAAATTTAATAAAACTGAACAATTCAAAGATCCCAATCTCCCTCACTCTGTTTTTCAGGACTTATTTGGTCCAGGTATTCTTTGGTTATTATACCCAAGAACTGGAATCTCTTTGCTGTAAACTTCTTTGTTGGAGGTGCAGGAGGATCACAGCTCTTCAGAATATGGAAGTGAGTACTCTCATTCACCTACAGAATACATGCTATAAAATCACTTAAATGGGGAAATAAGCAAAAGGTGAATGTTCTTGATTTGAGACTTTTGTCCAGTTTCCAAACAAACCTTGAACTGACGCAAACAGTCTGGCAGTGAAGTGCATCATGTCTTGTTTAAAAGCCATCTGATATCACGTCATTCACAACAGCTATGTGTAATTCATCTCTGGATTAGTCGATGACTGTGACAAAAAAGTAAAACTTAAGTCAGCATGAAATTATTTTTTAATATGATTTTTTTTGTTTATTATAAATGATATTTGTGCACATCATTATTTAAAAAAATTTTTAATTCACATGCCCTTGTAATCTTCAATCAAAATAACCTCTCTTCCCCCTTGCACCTTCACCTCTTCTCTTCTCTGACGACATGTTCACTGTTGCGAGGGCAGGACAATAACCTCTCCCCTCCAGCAATCTGCCACTCACATGAAATCGCAGCAATAGCAAATTACAATGATCCAATCAATTCCTGCTGGACCAAATTAAATCCTGCCTTACAAATTTTTTCCTTGTTCAGGAAGCCGTTCTGCTTGGATATACATCACAATAGGATAGAAAAGATTAACTTAACTTCCATTTCATGTCAAGTAGGACACAGGGGCGTCAGCTATGTAGATGTATATAATAAAAGATCTTATAAGGAATCAACTGCATAGTCTAATTCAAGGATGGGTAACTTTGATAGTGACGAGGGCCAGTACGTTTTCTCCTTTATACCAAGGCGCTAGATTACTAATACACGTCCACACACCTTTTACACTGTCTTACTCAATTTCCTTTTTATTGAAGGAAATCAAAGTATAAATAATGTCATTTGTTTTTAAAAATTGTATTACCTATTAAAATGTGTGCAGTGATGCCAATTTAAATGGCAAACTTTGTTGTCAGTTGAAAATAAATATATATAGTTATAGATATATATATATATATATATATAAACAAAAATATATATATACAGTATCTCACAGAAGTGAGTACACCCCTCACATTTTTGTAAATATTTTATTATATCTTTTCATGTGACAACACTGAAGAAATGACACTTTGCTACAATGTAAAGGTCGTCATGGAGGAGTGGAAGAGGACTCCAGTGGCAACCTGTGAAGCTCTGGTGAACTCCATGCCCAAGAGGGTTAAGGCAGTGCTGGAAAATAATGGTGGGCACACAAAATATTGACACTTTGGGCCCAATTTGGACATTTTCACTTAGGGGTGTACTCACTTTTGTGGCCAGCGGTTTAGACATTAATGGCTGTGTGTTGAGTTATTTTGAGGGGACAGCAAATTTACACTGTTATACAAGCTGTACACTCACCACTTTACATTGTAGCAAAGTGTAATTTCTTCAGTGTTGTAACATGAAAAGATATAATAAAATATTTACAAAAATGTGAGGGGTGTACTCACTTCTGTGCGATACTGTATATACGTACATATATATACACATATATGTGTGTGTGTGTGTATATATATATATATATATTTATATATAGATAATTCATGTGCATCTATGCTCTCGTTTTATTTATAGTAAAATGGCAGTAATGCACAAAGGAAATAGGTTATATAAAACTAGAAATTGTAATATGGAAACATGCAAAAAATTCCCATGCGCTTGTGAATAATTTCTCGAGGGCACAAAAAAGTTTCTTGTGTGCATGCAAAAAAATTTTTTCTTATTAATTTTAGGGGCTTTGTATGCTGTCACTTTGAGAAAATCAATGAAAAAAAACAATGAGAAAATAAAAATATTTACAATTGACTACTATAAAACTAGAAATTGTAATGTGGAAACATGCAAAAAATTCCCATGCGCTTGTGAATAATTTCTCGAGGGCACAAAAAAGTTTCTTGTGTGCATGCTTTTTTTTTTTTTCTTATTAATTTTAGGGGCTTTGTATGCTGTCACTTTGAGAAAATCAATGAAAAAAAACAATGAGAAAATACAAATATTTACACCAATATATACCAATTATAAAGCTGAAAATGATGATGAAATTTGATTATATATATGAGTTTCTTTATTCCCCACAGGTATAACCGGGAACAGAAGGCAAAGGAGAAAGAAGCTCAGGCTTGATACCAGTGCTGTGTAAAGTGCTTCCAGAGGACCGAAAGGGACTCTCCTCAACTGGTACCCCAGAAACTTCCCCTCCATCATCAGTCTCCACAGAGATCATCTGATTCTTTTAGAGTTCAGGTCATTGTCCTGTGCAACTAGTACCTATAGCAACAATTATTACGGTTGTTAATAATGCACAAATGTTACATATTCATTAGGGGTGGAATGATTCGCGGACAAAAATCTAACCGTACGGTTCTCCACACACGGTTCGGCACGCTCTAGGACAGCGGTTCAACTTAAATCTGACAACGCATCTGTAATATGGTTTGCTATAAATAACACGTAAAACAAATAGGGTTCGGCTAACATATGTTTCTGTTGATGGATGCGCATTCTGGCTTCCCAATACATTACAACAACAGAAAAAAAAAACGTGGACAAACTATTCACTCTTGTTCAGTGCGAATGCCGTATGCTGGCATACGTATGCTTATCGGCAGTAACGATAAGGACACCTTCAAAATGGCGCCTTGGTGACGTCACACATAACAAACACACGTGACTGACAAAGACCGATATGAGCATTTATTCCGTCATCATCCAGGTGCTGATAGCGCGTGCGCACAGGTGAGACCTGAACAGAACATGTTGATATCTATGTTTAAGCTAAACTCGTTTAAGCCTTGATAGTTTAAACCATAGACTGTAAAAAAAGATGGTCAATGCGTCTCATATTTCTTCCACTATATAAAAGTGAAGCCAAAGCATCTCAGTATGGCCGCTGCCATCTTGAGTAAATGACGTCATTTGGAGCAAAGTCTGCGCTGTAGAGATTTGTTTGGAGCCAGAGTCTGCGCAGTAGTGTCGTGAGGTGGAGCCACGGTATCAAACTCCCGCCCAAACTCCCGAAGACCCAATCAACCATAAAAACACGCCCCATTTTTATAGCATCACATTACAAGCTAAAATCAAACTTATCACAAAAACGAACAATTGAACATATATCAGCGTGATAACAACTACCTTAAATGACCAAAACCATCTTTCGGAAAATTGCATTGGAAGTGTAATTAATTTTTTTATTTTGACTCTAGTCCCATTCGTTTACATGGAGAGGGCGGGGTTTATGACCTGTACTGCAGCCAGCCACCAGGCAACGATCAAAGAGCCTGCAGCTTCACTTTTCAGGACCTGTGAGGCACACCCGGTTTAAACATTTAAGAGCCAGAGGACGCAAGCTCACACGCGCAGTGAGAAGATTTGTGCGCAAATATTAAGCTTTCTTTCTCTGAAGTATTGTTTAAATGGACAAATTCACACAAAAATTATGTCAAAATGCCCGTCTTGGTAAGTATCCTATAGCAGACATAGCCGGCTGAACGTACTGTATCAGTGCACTGGATCAGGGCATTCTCTTAAAGTGACAGCACTTTCTTAATATTAATCAAACAGCAACAACAAAGAAATCACTCACTGCTCTTGATTTAATAGCTTTTGTAACTTTAATAAAGATTCATCTTTAATTTATACAGTCAAATATGCAATGCTGTTTTACATTTCATTACTTTATTCAATTTCTGTACCTGAAAACTAATGTTAGACCTACCTAAAAAAACTGAAAATCACTGTTTATTTTATTTGTATCTTTAGTCTATTGTATTTATTTGTGCAGTTTCCTTGTAGTATTGACAGTATAGTTTTTGCCTAAACATAGCACATACCGAACCGAACCGTGAGTAAGTTGAACCGTTCCACCCCTAATATTCATATTAGTATGATTGTACATTCTTTAAAAGGCTTGTGTTTCAAATGCATCTTGATAAAGGAGCTTTCCATCCAATATACTTGATTTACCCTCATAATTCTTACCATTGAGTGAATTTCTTCACGCAGCCTCACATCATACTGTTAACACAATGTGTCCAAATAAATTCTAAGGTCTCTTTCACTATATGGATTTCTTAGGAAATACTTATTAAACATCTGTAATACATTTTTTGTTTGTTTTAATTTTTACACATCCATAACATTAAATTATTTTAGTCAAAACCCATACTTTACAACATACTAAACTGTACTGTAATACTGGAAATTTTTGATTAACATCAAAATAAAGTAATCTTACAATAAAATTTACTAAAATTGTCTTGCCCTTATAATCAGGTATACTGTTAAATGTTCATGTGCATTCATCTGCCTAGTTATTCACCTTTATCCTGCATTATAAATAAATTGCATACTTTAACGTTACTTATTATTTGAAACAGTTAAGGTGTATCATACTACCATATTACTCATACAATTTCTACTATGTTTATTCTGCACATAGTAAGGATTTTTTTGTAACAGAATGTGCAGTGTATAACCCGAGCACATGTATCCCACAATGCAGTGCACAGAACCTGACCTATTTCCAGTGAGACATTGAAGCTTATCAGTGGTGATTTTTAACACCTCATTATTTTTGACCAGTGTTGGGGAAAGTTACTTTTAAAAGTAATGCATTACAATATTGCGTTACTCCATAAAAAAAGTAACTAACTAACTCACGTTACTTAGTTACTTTTTATGGAAAGTAATGCGTTACGTTACTTTTGCATTACTTTTCAAATCTGGACAGGACTTGCTTGTTTGTTTTTAAAATAAAAATTTCTATTTTTGGCAAATATAAAAGTCTTTTCACACCAAAAGTGAAATGAATAAGCCTCAGGCTGAAGGGAAAGTAAATTTACGTCCGTACAGTAGAATGCAGAAGACGACATTTCAAAACACGTCAGCAATAAAAAAAGACACACGAATGTTTGTCTAGAGTGATTTTTGCTTATTAGTACGGTTGAACTGGATCATCGAAGGTCAGAAGCAAAGATATTGGTTAATAGAATGGGATTAAATACATAAAGTATATTTGTGTTGTTTAACATTTAATTATTGCAGGTTCGAGTCATATTCTGAGTTGCATTATTTTTATTCATTTTGAGGAATACTGAATCTGTTTTTTTTTTTTTGAGTGAGATGAATTAATGCATATTAATATTTATTTTAGATCTACAGTAACATCTGATTTCTCTCAACATGGGGACAGGAGAGCTGTCAATCAATAAATTGGAAAAAAAAGTAACTTGCGTTACTTATTTGAAAAAGTAACTCAGATATTCTCTTGTAAATTATAAAAGTAATGCGTTACTTTACTAGTTACTTGAAAAAAGTAATCTGATTACGTAACTCACGTTACTTGTAATGCGTTTACCCCCAACACTGTTTTTGACTGCTTATTGGACAACTGTTTTTTATAATAATTTTCTACATGACAACTAAACATCACACTTAAATTATGTATGAGTAGTAACATAGTAATGTTTGAAATTTTACTGTTGTAGTCTACTTGATGTTTCAAATATTATTTATTATCTAAAAATAGTATATACTAAGCAGTGTACTACTTTCCTTCTTAGCCTGTGTTTTTGTGACAGTTCACTGCTGGCCCCATGTGGTGCTACAAGAAACTGCATTCAGTAGAATGAGAATAGAAATACAGTTGGTGTGATCTACATAGAAAAGCTTTCTGGGAACCATTTTGGCCCTGGAAGATGCTTCATCCACATGGTAAAACAATGCCTCGCCTACAGGTTGTTTACACATTTAACATTGGTTAGAAAAATGATTGACTATATTTCTCATTAGTTTGAATGCCTATGGTCACCATAAATAATAAGCAGCCCCCTGCAAGACTGTAATAAAATAATTATACATTACACATTATGTAAACAAGAGACTGTGATGTCTGGATTGGCACCAAGTCTGAAGGTCTCATGTGGAGATGTAGTTTGAGTGAGAACCATAATGACTAATTATGTGAATGCAGTGTCCAAACTTAACAAAACATGGAACACATGCATAACAACAAGATAGTCTGAAGAAACATGATGCTCATGACATGTTGATCTGATCTTTTCAGTAAAGTTATGCAAGTAAAAAAACTGAAACCTCATATCCATCCTTGCGAGTCCCTTGGCACACAAAGCCAAATCATCCCTTCACCCAGCTTGTGGCTTATTTTATAACACCTGCGAATGTCACCTATTAAAAGATAAACAATTGTCGTTAGTATGAAGTAGAGTTTTATATATTTTATAATTTATAATAATATTATTTATTATTCTTACCTTTTTCCAAATTGTCCTGCTCTAAAAAAATCAGTAAAAAAGTTTTGGGTTTTGTTTGTTATTTTGACTTTTGCCCCTTTTTTTATTTTTTTATTAATCTTTCATTATGAATTTTTATTATTTTAATATGATATTGTATCCATGTGTTCAGGAATACTCCGTTTTTATTTATAAACGCATTTACGTATATTAAAAAAAAATCTTATACCTTCTACAATAATTTGATGTTTGATGTCATCATTTTCTTGTCTGACTGAAACTTATTGCATCAAAAAAAAAATTTAATTCCGTGTTTATTTATACAATATTGTTGGTTGCTACGTACTGCTGTATGCTCTTTCTCTGTCTCTCCATGTGTTACTGCTGCTCAGAGGAAGGTGATCACTCGCACCTGCCATTCGTTACTGTAGAGGCTGCTAGCTCAAAAGCTGTTCAACATGCTTTGTAGTCTCAGATATTCTCTTGTAAATTAAAAAGTAATGCGTTACTTTACTAGTTACTTGAAAAAAGTAATCTGATTACGTAACTCACGTTACTTGTAATGCGTTACCCCCAACACTGTTTTTGACTCCTTATCGGACAACTGTTTTTTATAATAATTTTCTACATGACAACTAAACATCACACTTAAATTATGTATGAGTAGTAACATAGTACTGTTTGAAATTTTACTGTTGTAGTCTACTTGATGTTTCAAATATGATTTATTATCTAAAAATAGTATATACTAAGCAGTGTACTACTTTCCTTCTTAGCCTGTGTTTTTGTGACAGTTCACTGCTGGCCCCATGTGGTGCTACAAGAAACTGCATTCAGTAGAATGAGAATAGAAATACAGTTGGTGTGATCTACATAGAAAAGCTTTCTGGGAACCATTTTGGCCCTGGAAGATGCTTCATCCACATGGTAAAACAATGCCTCGCCTACAGGTTGTTTACACATTTAACATTGGTTAGAAAAATGATTGACTATATTTCTCATTAGTTTGAATGCCTATGGTCACCATAAATAATAAGCAGCCCCCTGCAAGACTGTAATAAAATAATTATACATTACACATTATGTAAACAAGAGACTGTGATGTCTGGATTGGCACCAAGTCTGAAGGTCTCATGTGGAGATGTAGTTTGAGTGAGAACCATAATGACTAATTATGTGAATGCAGTGTCCAAACTTAACAAAACATGGAACACATGCATAACAACAAGATAGTCTGAAGAAACATGATGCTCATGACATGTTGATCTGATCTTTTCAGTAAAGTTATGCAAGTAAAAAAACTGAAACCTCATATCCATCCTTGCGAGTCCCTTGCCACACAAAGCCAAATCATCCCTTCACCCAGCTTGTGGCTTATTTTATAACACCTGCGAATGTCACCTATTAAAAGATAAACAATTGTCGTTAGTATGAAGTAGAGTTTTATATATTTTATAATTTATAATAATATTATTTATTATTCTTACCTTTTTCCAAATTGTCCTGCTCTAAAAAAATCAGTAAAAAAGTTTTGGGTTTTGTTTGTTATTTTGACTTTTGCCCCTTTTTTTATTTTTTTATTAATCTTTCATTATGAATTTTTATTATTTTAATATGATATTGTATCCATGTGTTCTTTACACATTTAACATTGGTTAGAAAAATGATTGACTATATTTCTCGTTAGTTTGAATGCCTATGGTCACCATAAATAATAAGCAGCCCCCTACAAGACTGTAATAAAATAATTATACATTACACATTATGTAAACAAGAGACTGTGATGTCTGGATTGGCACCAAGTCTGAAGGTCTCATGTGGAGATGTAGGCTGATATATTTTTTGAGTGAGAACCATAATGACTAATTATGTGAATGCAGTGTCCAAACTTAACAAAACATGGAACACATGCATAACAACAAGATAGTCTGAAGAAACATGACGAATTTCTGATGCTCATGACATGTTGATCTGATCTTTTCAGTAAAGTTATGCAAGTAAAAAAACTGAAACCTCATATCCATCCTTGCGAGTCCCTTGGCACACAAAGCCAAATCATCCCTTCACCCAGCTTGTGGCTTATTTTATAACACCTGCGAATGTCACCTATTAAAAGATAAACAATTGTCGTTAGTATGAAGTAGAGTTTTATATATTTTATAATTTATAATAATATTATTTATTATTCTTACCTTTTTCCAAATTGTCCTGCTCTAAAAAAATCAGTAAAAAAGTTTTGGGTTTTGTTTGTTATTTTGACTTTTGCCCCTTTTTTTATTTTTTTATTAATCTTTCATTATGAATTTTTATTATTTTAATATGATATTGTATCCATGTGTTCAGGAATACTCCGTTTTTATTTATAAACGCATTTACGTATATTAAAAAAAAATCTTATACCTTCTACAATAATTTGATGTTTGATGTCATCATTTTCTTGTCTGACTGAAACTTATTGCATCAAAAAAAAAATTTAATTCCGTGTTTATTTATACAATATTGTTGGTTGCTACGTACTGCTGTATGCTCTTTCTCTGTCTCTCCATGTGTTACTGCTGCTCAGAGGAAGGTGATCACTCGCACCTGCCATTCGTTACTGTAGAGGCTGCTAGCTCAAAAGCTGTTCAACATGCTTTGTAGTCTAGATAGTCTACCTCTCGCCTGCCTTGTGTTGCTCTTGTAGTTGTGAGAGATTGATACTGTGTAAAACTTACTCGGGTTATGCCTTGTTGTATCCTTCCGAAAGGTAATTAGCGTTGTTGTTGCGCTACATGTCTCTCTGTGTTGGAAGCCGTAGGGAGGTGGGTGCTATTTTATTTGTGAATCTTTTTCTCATGTTTTTGCTTAGTTGGGGAGTTAGCATACATTTCTGTTGTTAATTTTCTTTTGGTTTGTCAGTTTAGACAGTTTTACTCCTTAACTAGTTAGAGGGTCCTTTTGTTTGTTTTGGCCTTTCCCCCTCCTGAAGTTTTTTTTTTGCTTCCTATTTTACTTTGTCATTTGGAAATTTTGGAAATAAAGTACTTGATTTTGGAACTTAACGTGTCTGTTGTGCTGGACAGGGGACTGGTACTCACTCACCCCAACCAAATTTATGTTTACTTTTCTCTGTTACCCCCTTACCCTAGACCCTTACATCTGGGATGTAACTAAATTATTTACCAATCTGCAGTGTCCGAGATCTTACAAAAGATGTTTAGACAAAAGCACAATGGATGCTTAAGGGTTCATTTATTTTGGTGAGTCATGAACACTGGACAGATAAAGAATTTTAGGAACTTCCTTTGCCACTGCGCACAAATAAAATAAACAAATAAATGCTATAGAAACCCTTGTACAGAGACCCAATTTTACAGCTGTAAATCACATAAAAATGAAATGGAACAAATTAATTCAAAAACAGGTAGTGTTAAGGCACATGAACTGATCGTAAACAACTCTTCCAAAAAAATCCGAATAACCATTTTTGGAGTGTAAATTTTTACATTGCATTTGGATACATAAAATAGAACAGACAGTATAACCACTGTATACATTTTCAGATCTTCCAGAGGTAATTGCAGAACGGGTTTAGTAATAGTTAATAGTTTATCCAAAAAAGAAAATCCTGTAATCATTAACTCACCCTCATGTCATTCCTACCCTGTATGACTGAATTTCTCCTGTGGAACACATAAGTAGATTATTTAAAAATGTCTCTGCAGAATAAAGTCAGTCATACAGGTTTGGAACAAAGTGAGGGTGAGTAAATGGTGTCAGGATTTTCATTTTTGGGTGAACTAGCCCTATTCAAATCCCTGACTGGAGTACAAGCAATTAAGTTTGATTAGTTTTTGCCTGTTGACCACGTTAATATGCTGAATTGATTGGAGAATAATTTTATAACTAACAAAACCTCATCCACTTGTTGCCGCTGAGCTTCAAAAAAAGCACCTTACTGAAATAATTTAAGATAAAGGGGTCTGCCAGAGTCCAATGTAAAATCAATAGTAAGTGCTCTATCATTATAAATGTTTTATAGGGGAATTATCTATTCTCTTTAGGAAAATGTTAAACTTGTTTTAGCTAAAAAAAAAATTAAAAACTCAGTATATTGAAGGTATAAAGGGCTACATTAACTGTTTGCTGTTTTATGGTGCTTTTTCATTTTAATATTGCCAGCAAAATCATTATAAACCTTTGCAAGCCCAAACAGATAGCAAATAATAGCTGAAAATATAGCAAAAAAGCTGATCCAAAGGCAAAGGTATGGATGATTAACGTCAAGTCTCACCAGTTCCTCAAGATTGCCCACAAATACTGCTTGAGATGTTTAGCCACGTCTTTTCTTTCTCCTCACTGGGCAGATGTGCGAAAGAATTAAGTTAACCATGTTTGATATAATGTCAGGTAGAGGGTGTAGCTGATGAGGGTGATGGTGGGCGAGTGTCATCTCCCAGGCGTCCACCAGGTGGACATTCAGACCCTTAAACATGGCTCGGAGCACTGCATCAAGCTGTTGGGAGAACCAGTCGCTGTTGAACAAGCTGGACTCTGGGTCCAGTTTCTGGAGGTTGGCTGTGCGGATCAGCACCAAAGTCGCCGGTTCTCGGTTCAGCAGTCGAATCACTGCCATGCGGATGTGGCGCAGGCGCCGCATGTACACTTGTACTGGGAAAGTGCTGAAATGCGACCAGATGCTAATCACAACCACCGTGTCCGAGCCCCCTCGTAAGCCATCCAGCTCATTTGAGATATAGTGCATCTCAGCCGAGGACACAGACATGAAGCGGATCGGTGGCCCATGGCAACGGTATCTCAACAGTATGTTGTGGTTGCTGTCCCCTGCCATGTACGGGCCAACATTCTTCGGGCTATGAAAGTTGAATTCCTTTAACTCTATAATATTGTAAGATAAAACAGAGGGTGAGATGTAGATGAAAATCAGGAAAAGACATTAGATATATACCCACTCAGGAATAAAGTGTTTAAAATAGTTATTTGGCATGAAGATATATGGAAAAACTCACCCTAGACTACAAATATCTCTACTTCACACACACACACACACACACACACACAAAATTACACTACAAACATGGTTAACTTCATTCTCAAACATGGTTATTTATTTTATTAATAAATGTAAAGCGCTTTGAGTGCCTAGAAAAGCGCTATATAAGATATAATGAATTATGAATTACTTCAGCAGTCTCAGGCCACATTCACATTTAACTTTTTATGAAACCTATTCAATATGACTATACTATAATAAATATTTTTTATAAAACAGTTAAATAATAATAATAATAATTATATTTTCATTTTAATCAAATATAAAAAAATAAAGAATGCATTAATTTCATTGATGCACACACATCACTCGCATGCACACACACACACACAGAGAGAGATAAGAGATCGTACTGCGCACACAGAGAAACATTGAGGAGCACAGAAACTTGTTGCCAAAGCTGCACTGCGACTTTTATTAATAAAATAGCTTAAATACTGGATCGCTACCTTATATTCATCAGCAACAAGGAGGTAAAATAGCTGTTTTAAATAAAACTCACAGCTTCATTGTTTGTAGAGAGAGACGTGCAGACGCAAGTAATTCACACATGCAACTATCACCTCTCTCTCTCTTGATAATTAAAGTAAATGTTATAATTCATTCAAATAAATGTGATCCTACCGCACTATTTCATCTCTGTATCTGATTCGAAGTGGGCAGAATGCTAGAGCTAACGAGCAGTAAATGACAAAAATAACCACCATTTTTACCCTTACGGTCAAATATTGTGCTGCAAACATCATGAGTTATAACTTGACAATTCTGGCAAATGCCCATGGTATAAGCGGGATAATGCATGGCTAGCTGTGCATTAAAATTATTTCAATGCACTCCGCAGAGTGTGTCGGGTGCGTCTTTGCTTCCACGTCTTGCATTAAAATGGTTTAATGCACAGCTAGCCAAGCATTATCCCTTACATAATACTATAGTGAAAATACTATTGTACTGTATAATAAAAAAGCGGTATTAATAATAATTATTTTATTTTACAGAACAACAGTAAAATTACATTACTAACATTCATGTCTGTCTTAATTTCTTTGCATACAAACATTTTAAAAACACAGGGAGGTTATAAAGCAGATTTATAAGGGATTCTGATTACAAATTCAGGAAGATGGCTATTGTAAGTTGCATTTTTACATACATTACATACATTATAAGCAACTCAAATTCACAGCACCTGAGATTGTGTGGAGCATCATTTAGTACGAGATGCTCTGAGGCACTGAAAAACACTGAATCATGTGCTCATGTGTGAAAGAACACAATGCTGTGCTTTAAGCACTGAAGCTGGGAGCGCTTGTTTTGCTATTTTGACAACTCAAAAGGCCTGAATTGTCTGTCATTCCCCATCACTCCTCACAAAAATTACCAAATCTACACAGATAACCTGTTTTTTTTTCTTCTAAAACATAGATTTTTTTTCTGCTGCAAGATGCTGAAGTTTGCATCCCTGACAACCAATCAGAAAAGCTTTCCACACGTGAATTTTTTCATGCTATGCTTTTTTGACATTGAGTTGGCAGAAAACTTTTGGAGATGTGGTCAAAGCCAACAAAAAACGACTGAAAATCAATACAGCACCTTTAAAAAGAGTTCCAAAAATATTACTGACCTGGAACATGGCCAATGAGATACTCGTACCACTGTCGCACAGTGGAGTCTCCATACATGTACACCATTTTCCCTTGAAGACACTGCGTTATGACTGAAGAGCCATTAAACTGACGCATGACGACACCACTCAACGGCCTCCATGATCCCTGGTAGTAGTACCCCGAAGAAGTGAATTCAAGGTGCATCCCTTTGGTTTGTACTGGAAAGAAAGAGGAAAGAAAAGAAAAGAAAAAATTGTTGTTGTTTAATTCCAAACTAGACAGCTCACCATTTTAGAAGAAAAAATGCTAATGAGAACTTAGAACTTAAACCTGTTAATACTGTTCTTATATATTTAAAATGATACACCTTTCAAAAGTTTCGGGTCAGTAAGATTTTACAATAAAACATAACACTTTTATTCAGCATTAAATTAAATTGAATAACAATAACGAGTAAACGCATTTAAATTGTTACAAAAGGATATCATGGTTTCCACAAAAATATTAAGCAGCACAACTGTTTTCAACACTGATAATAATAAGAAATGTTTCTTGAACACCAAATTCAGCTTTGCCATTACAAGATTAAATTACATTTAAAAATATACTAAAATAGTTTAGTTATAATTAAATTCCCATCTGATCCGGATACAGTTGTGCTCATAAGTTTACATACCCCTTTTTACATGCAAAATGTTAATAATTTTAACAAAATACAAGAGATCATGAAAATTGTATGTTATTTTTTATTCAGTACTGTCTGAATAAGCTATTAAACATAACAGATGTTTATATATACTCCACATACAAAATAATAATTGAATTTAAAAAAAAAGACCCCGTTCAAAAGTGAAACTTAAAGGGGCCATGAACTGAGAAATCAAATTTCTTTTGATCTTTTGACAAATAAGTCAATGTACTATAAAAACATCCTGTAAGTTTTAAAACTCAAAACTTTCTCATTAGTTTAAAAAACGCTTTTATTGAAACCAAGCTCAGAAAATGACTCGTTTTGGAATGTGCCACTTTATGACGAAATAGTGTGGCTAAACACTGCCTCCGCAGGAGATGATCACTGCCTCTTTAGCCCCGCCCACTGATACGCGCTTGTAGTAGGAAATACTAGAGAGATGCAAACACAGGATTACTCCATCAACAGAACCATAAAGATGACATTACAAGATTATAAGACACTGTGTAGTGTAAGTTGTGAAACAGTCTTTGAATTGCCTTCCTTGTGATCCTTACATATCTAGATCGGACACGAGCGCTGCTGCAGAGGCTCAAAAACAGGATAGAAAATAGCCTATTACTTCTAAATTATGATGTTTTTTTAAATGTAAAATCACACTAACAAGTGAACCACAGAGAACATTATAAAATAAAAAATAAAAAATGTAGTTCATGACTGTGTCGTTTCCTGGATGATCCACAACTGTTTTATGATAGTTGTTCATGATTACCTCATTGGCCCTTAGCAGTTCAACTGCCTGCTGTTCTTCAGAAAAATCTTTTGTGTTGCCTTCTTGAGCATCAGTAAATGTGTTCACCTTTTGGAATAGTTGTGCATGAGTCCCTCAATTGTCCTCAGCGTGAAAAGATACATAATAGTCATTGTCTCTATTAATTGTCATCCTCATAAATAATTTTCAATTAATAGCTAATTTATTTTGTATCATGTGGACAGCCACAGTTGTTGTATTAATGTTATGCTGATGGTACCTTGGGAGGTCAATCGCAGACTATAACAATTTATTATAATATAATTTATTGCAAAGCAAAACCCCCAATATACAGACAAAGACAACTGTTTATGAATCAACAATAATACAATTTGTATGTTTTATTGCCAGAGTGGTCTTGACTGAACTGTGTTTTTGATCAAATAAAAGCAGCTTAGGTGAGCCCAAGAAATTTCCTTCAAAAACTTTTAAAAAATCTTACCGACCCCAAACTTTTGAATGGCAGTGTAAATATAATATAACATGTACCACAGTACCTTTAGCAGGTTGAACAGTCACATTGTCCACCCCTGCAGAATGTATTGGAATTTTGATATTTACTCCACTAGAAAAAAAATTTAATTAAATGTCATTCAAGAAGTAGAAAAGAGATGTATGTTCATCATTAAAAATGTATAATGTATCTGCATTCTATGCACAGTAGATGTTGGCATTGGCCAATAAATATAAACCGTATCTCTCAACCACTTTTAACTTCTCACTCACCTTTGGAAGAACTGTGACTCATAAACAGTGAGAAGGTTTTTCTTATACCCTCCTTTTGAGTGGTTAATCCGTGTATCACAGTCCAACATCTTGGGCTTATAACAGAACCAAGGTTCTCCGGTCTGGGGGTCTGTGTAGTTGCAAAGCGGCTGCTGTTTGTGCGGCAGACACATGTTACACAAAGTGGTCTCAGAAAGGTACCCCGAGTGGAAGAGGCTCTTGAAGAACACTCTGTCCGATTGTTCCTCTCTCAATCGCCTGAGGACCATCACAGCTTCGCTGGAGTGAATCATTGTCAGTTCCACCTGGGCAACACCTGCCCAAAGCAGTGGGAAAAATACAGTGTAGTTTCCTTTGTTGTGGTCGTGTACCTGGCCAGCCACACCTGCAGCCAGTTCTGGCGTGTGAAGTCGCGCAACTAGGAAGTCTCCTCCGTATTTTTTGGGCTGACTCAAAAAGTTGTGCATCTGTACCTTCACCACCAGCTGCCCACCCACCTGCAGATCTCCAGGGTCTTGGATTGTATAATAGCTCTGTGCAGGATCACTACTTTGACGCAATGGCAGTCTTAAGACCGATGGCTCTGGCCAGGCAATGGATTTGAGAAGATAGCTCTCCTCCCTGGCTTCATCTGCAGTGGGCTCCTGGCCGAGGTGGGCACAGAAGGAGTAGTTAAACTCCACCGGTAGAAAAAATTCAGAGGTCTTCAAGACTGATTGGATGCTGTTCTGAAGCTGATAGAAAGTAGATACTGTCTGACAGTTCCAGCTCTACAGAGAACAAAACACGGAAGATTTAAAGGGTTAGTTCACCCAAAAATGAAATTTCTGTCATTAATTACTCAGCCCCATGTTGTACCAAACCCGTAAGACCTTTGTTCATCTTCGGAACACAATTTAAGATATTTTTGATGAAATATAAGGGCTCTCTGACCCTCCCATAGACAGCAAGGTAACTACCACGTTCAAGGTCCAGAAAAGTACCAAGATGATCGACAAAGTAGTCCGTGTGACATCAGTGGTTCAACTGTAAAGTTACGAAGCTACGAGAATACTTTTTTGTGCAAAGAAAACAAAAATAACGACTTTATTCCATTTTTTCGTCTCTACTGCGTCACTTTGGATGCTCGTTCACACCAGTATCATGACGCAAGCGTGTGGAGGCGTGTGGCTGACCCAGATCCAGTGTGATGACAGAGACGAAAATGTGGAATAGTCGTTATTTTTGTTTTCTTTGCGATCATCTTGGTACTTTTCTGGACCTTGAACATGGTAGTTACCTTGCTGTCTATGGGAGGGTCAGAGAGCCCTCATATTTCATCAAAAATATCTTAAATTGTGTTAATTAATTCATTCATTCATTTTTGGGTGAACTAACCCTTTAATGTGAAATTTCATAACAGAGAAACATGAGAAGGTTTGCAGAGTTCAGAGGGCAAGATTAATCGGTGTTATTAAAATAACCTTCGAAAACAAGTGCATGATCATCATGAGATATTAAAATATTACATGCATTGGACAAAACATGCTTTTTACTCTTACTTTAAAAGTAACCTTATTCTTACAGTAAGAACCTCATTTGTTTCTTCATAAGCAAAACTGTAACATGGCAAAAAGTGAATGATCTAATTATAATTTACTGCTGTGTGCTAAATGTAATAATTAGAAAATCATCCTATATTTGCATCCACAAACAAACTAATTATGTTGCCTACAACCTGGTCTGTGACCACAAACCACTTAAAGGTAGGGTTGGGTATCGTTAGAAATTTTCCGGTTCCAGTTTTGCCTAACGATTCCAGTTCTGATTCCATTTAAATGAACTATTATTATTATTTTTTACTATTTTACCTTCATTGAATGTAGTGTTGGTGGAAGGTAGTAAGTAATGTTGAGTAATGCTAGTCCATCAATCACATGTGCTTCAAAGTTGATGTTTTTTACACTATCAATAACATTTTGCTTTTCAAGCAGGAATAAGCTGGTTGGCCAAATAGTCCCTTGAGGACTAAGACACTTGTTCATTTTCCCTAAATTAATGAAATATGAACTGTTATACTTATAACCATGTGTACACACTCCATAAAGCCCCTATTTTACAAATAATAATGCAGTCAGGAGATGGTGTGATGCAATGAGTGGTTTCCACATTTTTAAACATTTAAGATGCATGAAAATAAATATTTTCTATCACTTTGTTTATCACTCTTGAAATGACCTGTACACTAAATAATCTAACCCGCATACTTGCATAACAATAGCAGTCTATTTATTTAGTGGTCCAAGTTGAAGTCAGTATGTATATTAATGACAATATGGGACAAATATAATGCAATTTAGTGGCGGCAGGAGCTGCGCGCTGCCGGTAGGTGTACAGTGAGATAAACAACGTGCACAGTTATCAAAGACGCGAGTGCGAGTACACTCGTGGAAAACGATGTGTTCGGCAGTTAAAGACGCGGCGCGGCGCGTCTGTGGAGTGCGCGTCATGGGAAGCAATGTGCTCAGTAATTAAAGAGGCAGAGCGGCGTTTCTGTTATTTAGTTTTTGACATCCTTTACGTGAAACGCTGGCGCAAGGCTGCTCACAGCGCTTGGTCACGTGTCGCACCAGAATTGTTTTCGGAACCTTAGGAAACTTAGAAATAGCTCACGGTTCTGGTTCTTTTCAAAAAACGGTTCTCGGTCCCCAACCCTACTTAAAGGGTCCGATTATGCTCTTTTACAAAGTCTTGATTTTATTTGGGGGTGTACTAGAACAGGCTCTCATACTTGGTTGTTCGAAAAACACATTCTTTTTCACATATTTTACATTATTGTAACACCTCTCTCCTCAGTCTGGCATGAACGGCTCGAATAGTTTCCTGTATGAAATGAAGTATTTCGTGTTTCGCCTTCTGAAATACAAAATGTGTTGTGATTGGTTAGCTGGGACAGTGTGTGTTGTGATTGGCACCACTCGGCGCCCGGTCGGGAAATGTCATGCCCCTTACCATAGCCGCCTGCGAGCTTCAATGTAAATATTGCGTCAAAATCAAATCAATTTAAGCGCGATTTAAACCCAGGTGATTGTAACCACTCTAAGTTCGTCTGCCTTGGGAAAGCTAGCGTGTCTCCGACATAGTGATAAAATAACACTCGTTGCCTTCTCTAGTGCAGCTCAACCAGGTCTCGTCCCATTCGTCGGTATTTGTGATATCACAAATCCCGGAAAATATGCGTTGTAGTCCAAACGAGTCGTTCATTGGAGTTTTTGAAAAGGGATTTCTGTTAAATAAAATATCTTCTTTTGAAGTGGACTTTGAGCTTTGTAACTTTGCAGATCTTTTTTATGCTTAAACAGCAACATTACAGACTAACTAAAGTTGAAAAAGCATAATAGGACCCCTTTATCTGTAGTATTATCTTCCTCTTAGTAGTCAGCTACCATATAAATTAAAAGTAAGACTTGCACAAATAATGAAAATATGAACTATTTCCACATTGCAAATAAGATGGATTACCGATTTATTGTTCATGAACTAGAACAATACATCAGTGGATTATGGCCACGGCTGTACTTTATAACAATCCAAAACACAAGACGATACTTTTTTTTATTAGAAAATGTTTCCATTTAAGAGAAAAGCTCTGATTGGGGGATTTAAACACTTGTCATCTGGTAGGGTTGGGTATCGTTAGAAATTTTCCGGTTCCAGTTTTGCCTAACGATTCCAGTTCTGATTCCATTTAAATGAACTATTATTATTATTTTTTACTATTTTACCTTCATTGAATGTAGTGTTGGTGGAAGGTAGTAAGTAATGTTGAGTAATGCTAGTCCATCAATCACATGTGCTTCAAAGTTGATGTTTTTTACACTATCAATAACATTTTGCTTTTCAAGCAGGAATAAGCTGGTTGGCCAAATAGTCCCTTGAGGACTAAGACACTTGTTCATTTTCCCTAAATTAATGAAATATGAACTGTTATACTTATAACCATGTGTACACACTCCATAAAGCCCCTATTTTACAAATAATAATGCAGTCAGGAGATGGTGTGATGCAATGAGTGGTTTCCACATTTTTAAACATTTAAGATGCATGAAAATAAATATTTTCTATCACTTTGTTTATCACTCTTGAAATGACCTGTACACTAAATAATCTAACCCGCATACTTGCATAACAATAGCAGTCTATTTATTTAGTGGTCCAAGTTGAAGTCAGTATGTATATTAATGACAATATGGGACAAATATAATGCAATTTAGTGGCGGCAGGAGCTGCGCGCTGCCGGTAGGTGTACAGTGAGATAAACAACGTGCACAGTTATCAAAGACGCGAGTGCGAGTACACTCGTGGAAAACGATGTGTTCGGCAGTTAAAGACGCGGCGCGGCGCGTCTGTGGAGTGCGCGTCATGGGAAGCAATGTGCTCAGTAATTAAAGAGGCAGAGCGGCGTTTCTGTTATTTAGTTTTTGACATCCTTTACGTGAAACGCTGGCGCAAGGCTGCTCACAGCGCTTGGTCACGTGTCGCACCAGAATTGTTTTCGGAACCTTAGGAAACTTAGAAATAGCTCACGGTTCTGGTTCTTTTCAAAAAACGGTTCTCGGTCCCCAACCCTACTTAAAGGGTCCGATTATGCTCTTTTACAAAGTCTTGATTTTATTTGGGGGTGTACTAGAACAGGCTCTCATACTTGGTTGTTCGAAAAACACATTCTTTTTCACATATTTTACATTATTGTAACACCTCTCTCCTCAGTCTGGCATGAACGGCTCGAATAGTTCCTGTATCAAATGAAGTATTTCGTATTTCGCCTTCTGAAATACGAAATGTGTTGTGATTGGTTAGCTGGGACAGTGTGTGTTGTGATTGGCACCACTCGGCGCCCGGTCGGGAAATGTCATGCCCCTTACCATAGCCGCCTGCGAGCTTCAATGTAAATATTACGTCAAAATCAAATCAATTTAAGCGCGATTTAAACCCAGGTGATTGTAACCACTCTAAGTTCGTCTGCCTTGGGAAAGCTAGCGTGTCTCCGACATAGTGATAAAATAACACTCGTTGCCTTCTCTAGTGCAGCTCAACCAGGTCTCGTCCCATTCGTCGGTATTTGTGATATCACAAATCCCGGAAAATATGCGTTGTAGTCCAAACGAGTCGTTCATTGGAGTTTTTGAAAAGGGATTTCTGTTAAATAAAATATCTTCTTTTGAAGTGGACTTTGAGCTTTGTAACTTTGCAGATCTTTTTTATGCTTAAACAGCAACATTACAGACTAACTAAAGTTGAAAAAGCATAATAGGACCCCTTTATCTGTAGTATTATCTTCCTCTTAGTAGTCAGCTACCATATAAATTAAAAGTAAGACTTGCACAAATAATGAAAATATGAACTATTTCCACATTGCAAATAAGATGGATTACCGATTTATTGTTCATGAACTAGAACAATACATCAGTGGATTATGGCCACGGCTGTACTTTATAACAATCCAAAACACAAGACGATACTTTTTTTTATTAGAAAATGTTTCCATTTAAGAGAAAAGCTCTGATTGGGGGATTTAAACACTTGTCATCTGGCAACCGCAACCATGAAAGCTTGTGTAGACTTGCTACCATTGCAAGATAGCGCAAAATGTAAAATGAAAATGAAACGTTTTTCAGTATAAATAACCAGCGGGCTTGATGATTTTGCTTAATAAATTGAGAAAGCAGAAATTGTAATCAAAGACGGTTCCCTCCTATTACTTAAAGGGGTCATATGATGCTGCTAAAATGCTGCTAAAAACATTATTTTGTGTATTTGGTGTAATGAAATGTGTTTATGCGGTTTAAAGTAAAAAAAAACATTATTTTCCACATACTGTGCATTATTGTTTCTCCTCTATGCCCCGTCTTATTGAAACGCGTCCATTTTTACAAAGCTCATCGGTCTGAAAAAGCGAGGTGTGCTGTGATTGGCCAGCTATCCAGTGCGTTGTGATTGGCCGAATACCTCAAGCGTGAGACGGAAATGTTACGCCCCTTACCATACTGTTGATGCCGTGTCCCGGCCGGAGCGACGAGACAAAAACATTAAAACCTATTACAAACGAGGCATTTGTTGCATCCAGTGGGAAAATAATTACTGATTATAATGACTTATACAGTCTTTTTACGCGTTGCGTTGCATTGCATCGCGCCGCGTAAACATAAAACCCTGTCTGCATTTGTGATCAGAGAAATGACAAACAACAAGTGCTACTCTACACTGCCCAAAACTCGCGTTTGATTCATCAGTGGCAAATCCTTTAAATGAAAACGTACTTACGTGAGTCAGAACTGCCGGCATTTTAGTCTAACGTTACTCTCCCAGGATCAGTAAACAGTCCTCCATAAAATGTGCTGCACACATCTGGATATTTGGGTTAAACTGTTCTGGAACAGTGTTGTAAATACAACTTAACCACTGATTTGTAGTCGTGTCCCCTTTTGGAAGACCAGACAAAGTAGTTTCACTTTCACTACGAAAAACACAGCGGCTTAGCGTGAGCCCTGGCTCAGTGTGAGCTGAGGCCGGGCTAGAGTGAGCTGAGGCCGGACTAGAGTGAGCAGAGGCGGCGGGGTTGAGAACGGAGCGGCCGGCGGATCCGACGAAGGAGCGGCAAGCACATGTGACGACCCCGGGCTTCGTCCACGGTGAAAGCCGATCCGGCGATCCACAGCCCTAAGTTGATGTATTCCCTCAGCGACCAGCACGGATCAGCTCTAGGCATGACGAAGCGGATATCGTTCTCTTTTGGAAGACCAAACAAAGAAGTTTCGCTTTCACAACGAAGCACACAGCATCTTCAGGACATGGCGGCAGCGGCAACAACAATACTACAGCGAGAATAAAAATTACGCCTTCTTTCTTTGCATGAACATTTGGGCAGCGTTATGCAAATCCTCCCACATAGTGAGGTAGGTATGTGGGGGCGTGTTAGAACGAGCCGTTTTAGGTAGGTGTGGCTGACTCTGAACTTTTATAAAGAATATTTCTTTGGATTTGAGACTTTAGTCTTTGCAACTTTACAGATCTTCTTTATGCACTAAGAGCTTGTAACACTTCAAAGAGAAAGGAAAAATTGAAATCGCATCATATGACCCCTTTAAGAATGGCCTAATCTGTAAAGTCATTGTGTCACTGCAGCTGCCATTAGAAGCTCCAGTTCCCATAGAAACCTGAGACTCGCGCTTATGACTGTACCTGCACATTGGCTGGACTAAAATTTCAGATTTTGTTGCTGATTTGAAATATGTAATTTAATTGTGAGTTCGGCAAGCAGTTTTTGAGATTTCAGGATTCCCCCATTCATTTAGATAGGACATGGTCTTGGATGTTCGAAATAGCTGCCCGGAGGCGTTGCAAATATGGCCGCCGAGTGAACAATCTTTCCTTGAAAGGGACTTTGCTTTTACTCACTTCCAATGAGGTGATATTCCACAGCAGGAATAAGAGTCCTGACAGAGCCAGAAGAGTGAAGAATGGGACATATTTGGGAAGGTATTTCTCCATGGTTTTCTTTCTCTGTCATCCTCCTGCCCAGCACTACAGCAGATCATGGCTGGCCATTATTGCATGCTAATCAAATAGATCAGACCAAAATAGCATGTAAACAGCAGTATCCAAATACATTTACGATTAACTGCATAATCACCATTACATACAAACATCAAGTTGCTCTCTTAGAAAACTAAAAAGTCATGTTTGCATAGCCATAATATATAAAATATATATAATATAAATCAGTGGCGTTCCCTCCATATAAACTGCGAATGCTCCACATACCCAGGCCATTTGAGAGAATAAGTTCATGGGATAATTCATATGAACATGATTATAAGTTGATCCCTTGTCATTTGAAATGTAACGTAAAGCTTAAAGTGTTAGGAATAAGTACGTAAAATAATTTTTTTGCCAAACGGCAGTCGTTTTCTGTAAATCTACGTCAGTTGCGGTTGCTTTGCGTATGCTCGTGTCGCTTACAGTTGAAGTCCTTCTCTGATTTTATTATTGTTTGCAAGGTTGCAACATTACTTTGCAATATTTTAAATACTTTTGGGTATTTTGCATGGTCTGTTATTGGACTAGTGTCACCCGGGTGGTAGTTTAGGAATGTGCGCAACGACTAATTTGACTGTCGTTTAAACGAAAGTTTTGTATCCGACTAGTTGACTAGTCTAAAAGCAAGAAACCCCCAAAAGATGGTAAGAAAAATACCCCTGTGAGTCAGAACTGCCGGCATTGTAGTCTAACGTTACTCTCCCAGGATCAGTAAACAGTCCTCCATAAAATGTGCTGCACACATCTGGATATTTGGGTTAAACTGTTCTGGAACAGTGTTGTAAATACAACTTAACCACTGATTTGTAGTCGTGTCCTCTTTTGGAAGACCAAACAAAGTAGTTTCGCTTTCACAACGAAAAACACAGCGGCCTAGCGTAAGCCCCGGCTTAGCGTGAGCTGAGGCCGGGCTAGAGTGAGCAGAGGTGGTGGGGTTGAGAACAGCGCAGCCGGCGGATCCGACGAAGGAGCGGCAAGCACATGTGACGACCCCGGGCTTCGTCCACGGTGAAAGCCGATCCGGCGATCCACAGCCCTAAGTTGATGTATTCCCTCAGCGACCAGCACGGATCAGCTCTAGGCATGACGAAGCGGATATCGTTCTCTTTTGGAAGACCAAACAAAGAAGTTTCGCTTTCACAACGAAGCACACAGCATCTTCAGGACATGGCGGCAGCGGCAACAACAATACTACAGCGAGAATAAAAATTACGCCTTCTTTCTTTGCATGAACATTTGGGCAGCGTTATGCAAATCCTCCCACATAGTGAGGTAGGTATGTGGGGGCGTGTTAGAACGAGCCGTTTTAGGTAGGTGTGGCTGACTCTGAACTTTTATAAAGAATATTTCTTTGGATTTGAGACTTTAGTCTTTGCAACTTTACAGATCTTCTTTATGCACTAAGAGCTTGTAACACTTCAAAGAGAAAGGAAAAATTGAAATCGCATCATATGACCCCTTTAAGAATGGCCTAATCTGTAAAGTCATTGTGTCACTGCAGCTGCCATTAGAAGCTCCAGTTCCCATAGAAACCTGAGACTCGCGCTTATGACTGTACCTGCACATTGGCTGGACTAAAATTTCAGATTTTGTTGCTGATTTGAAATATGTAATTTAATTGTGAGTTCGGCAAGCAGTTTTTGAGATTTCAGGATTCCCCCATTCATTTAGATAGGACATGGTCTTGGATGTTCGAAATAGCTGCCCGGAGGCGTTGCAAATATGGCCGCCGAGTGAACAATCTTTCCTTGAAAGGGACTTTGCTTTTACTCACTTCCAATGAGGTGATATTCCACAGCAGGAATAAGAGTCCTGACAGAGCCAGAAGAGTGAAGAATGGGACATATTTGGGAAGGTATTTCTCCATGGTTTTCTTTCTCTGTCATCCTCCTGCCCAGCACTACAGCAGATCATGGCTGGCCATTATTGCATGCTAATCAAATAGATCAGACCAAAATAGCATGTAAACAGCAGTATCCAAATACATTTACGATTAACTGCATAATCACCATTACATACAAACATCAAGTTGCTCTCTTAGAAAACTAAAAAGTCATGTTTGCATAGCCATAATATATAAAATATATATAATATAAATCAGTGGCGTTCCCTCCATATAAACTGCGAATGCTCCACATACCCAGGCCATTTGAGAGAATAAGTTCATGGGATAATTCATATGAACATGATTATAAGTTGATCCCTTGTCATTTGAAATGTAACGTAAAGCTTAAAGTGTTAGGAATAAGTACGTAAAATAATTTTTTTGCCAAACGGCAGTCGTTTTCTGTAAATCTACGTCAGTTGCGGTTGCTTTGCGTATGCTCGTGTCGCTTACAGTTGAAGTCCTTCTCTGATTTTATTATTGTTTGCAAGGTTGCAACATTACTTTGCAATATTTTAAATACTTTTGGGTATTTTGCATGGTCTGTTATTGGACTAGTGTCACCCGGGTGGTAGTTTAGGAATGTGCGCAACGACTAATTTGACTGTCGTTTAAACGAAAGTTTTGTATCCGACTAGTTGACTAGTCTAAAAGCAAGAAACCCCCAAAAGATGGTAAGAAAAATACCCCTCTGTGCGTGCGTGTAGCATAGCCTATATAATAGCCTATATTTGAAATACTTAATCTATGAATCACACTGTCAAATCCCTCAATGAATTCCGCTTGCCGCACACTTGCCTCGCGTTATCATCATTTAATTTTAGGTGGTCGTTAAAAAGAAAAAAGAAGAGCATACACTCAACTTGGGTCAAAGCATAGCTTATTTATTCAAATCAGCTGGGGAAATGCAGAACAATGGAAAATCAATCAATAGCCTGACAGAATTCTTAATGTTCATATAACGTTAGTCAACATATTAAAACAAAAGTCAAGAACAATAGTAAGGTTTATCGAGAAATAGCATTAAAACGGCTTTTAAAAACAGAGAGACAAAGGGATGAACTAATCAGTTCTCTTTCCGGCTCAGACTGCATTGGTTAAACTTAAGGGGCTGTCATGTGATGTACGAATGACTCGAAAACCCCGAAGACTCGAGAGATGAACTAATCAATTCTCTTTCCGGCTCAGACTGCATTGGTTAAACTTAAGGGGCTGTCATGTGATGTACGAATGACTCGAAAAACCCGAAGACTCAAAACAGGTGAACTACTTGACTAATTCCAGTACAGAACCTATAGGATGTTGCGCATGCGCAACTGAATGAATCACGAATGTGAGGTCCGTGGTAAAAATTTAGTTTCCACCCAGATAAACTTTTAAAAATAATGTATTATTTTTCAAACGTTTTATTTTAACTTGTTATTTAAAATGTTTTAAATGCAATGTTAAAATGATGGTAATGTGAATGATAAAATCCAGTTTTGGTTTTTCTTTTTTTTTCTGTCGTGTAATCGACTATTGTTTTCGGTGTCGACTAGTAGGAGCTGTACCTTTTAGTCGACTAGTCCCGCACATCCCTAGTTTTAACTCCTATTCACGGGGAATAAAAAAATAATTTAGCAGATGCAGAGAGATATATAGACTGGAGGAATCCCCACCCTCTGATTACATATCATAACATAACTACGTGTAAACCTTATTTGGCGGTTTTTACTTGTAAAACCAGCTATATTTTTCTTGCATTCGAATAACAATGAATAAACCTGAAATGACAGAAGAAGGATTGGAGATGAATTTCATTTACAAATAAGATAGGAAATGTGCATACTTTTAAATCGACACCTGCCACGATGTTTATTTGTCATCTGTGATCCCTTTTGAGTGTCCTAAAAGCCGATTGGGGGGGGGGGTCTTATCACTCAGCATACCTGGTTTAAAAACTCACCGCTCGCCACTGACATATGGCCATATTTCATATCATATGTAATATTCAAAGTAATGTGAAGTGGTCACACACTAAGTAGGTTACAATCCAGTAGCACAATTTGAGAGAGTTGAAAAATTGCTCATGACAAATTTGTTCAGGTGAATTGCTCCCAAAGTAACATGCAATAGCCTACAGTATAAATTACAACACACTTGTGCACTGTTAAAACACAGTGAGCTAATAAACTGTTTTTTTTAAGGTATGTAGGATTCTCCTTGCACCCTAAAAGAAACACCAATTGGATTATGGCTGGAACAACACCCTATTTACCTTCAATGACTTTATTAAAAAATACAAATAAACTCATGATCCAAGGCCGCAACCATGTCTTGAACATTGGGGGAATCAACAGCGCGAACACACCTCGACTAAGTTACCCCGCGACTTTTTAAAATTATAATATAGCCTATAATTTATCTGCAACGAGGTGTTTTTGAAGTAACTAAACTCACAGATTCATTGTTTGTAGAGAGAAACTTACAGATGCAGGTAATTCAGACACAACTTTCATCTCAACTTCTCTCTCTCAAAATCGCCATTTGAGTTGTTTGCGTCATGGGATATAGCTGTAAGTCAATTAAAATTTCTACGTAAAACAGTTGACTAATATTAAATTATTTGCATTTTGCAAATTTCCATCTTACCTCGCTCTCTTTCAACGTTAAACTGACGCTCACGCTGTCGCTGGCTGGAATTCGCGCTCTGCTTCTGTCAGAGCCGTTTAGAGCAGTGTTGCCAGATTGGAAATGTCCAAGTGTCGTACCAGAAGCTCAAAATTATCGTATTTGGAAGAAAATTATCGTACATGAGTCAAACGTACAGAATACTGCTATTTATCTAAACCAACAACTTTTTGACACGACCTGCAAATTACCACAATAGATAAAAAAAACTAGATAAATAACTCCACCTGTGAGTCTCTGTCATCGGAAGCCTGCGTGTTGCCAGATGTTGAGGGGGTTCTTGCCGTCATGGACCGCAAGATAGTGCTCGTTGGCTTAAAAGCAGACTCTGAGGTGTGCACGAGCGCATTTATAGTGCGTGTAAAGAGCCGATTTCGTGCATGACTGAGTATAGGAACCCTATGATTTCAACTAGCCTACCATCATTTGAAGAGTCACAAAATTCTGAAATTATCGTACACTATGGGAGTTTTTTAATTATTGATCGTACATCGTACAGAGGTCAAAATTATCGTACAAATATGATAATTACCGTACGTCTGGCAACACTGGTTTAGAAACAGTTGCGAAATGCTTTGATCTCGCCGCCACGCGGTCACGTGGTTCATGGAGCTCTCAATGGTTCCAAACAACTCCGCACTGTCAATATATTTCAATGGGTATAATCGGGATTCGAGACAGACAGCAGTTTTACTGTATTTGCTGCAATTTCTAGTAATTATGAAGACATAATGTGCATCGATTGTGCATTGATAACTACGCTGACTACGCTTTAAAATAGCATTTTATTCTGGGGAGTGATAAAGAGACAAGATTATTATGTTCTCATACTCCTTGGCAGTCAAATGTGACCGAACACCTTACGTTTCACTTTTAGTCGATTAAATAATTGTACTATATTTTAATTCAGTTCAATTTAGTTAGAGCGCATTTATAGTGCGTGTAAAGAGCCGATTTCGTGCATGACTGAGTATAGGAACCCTATGATTTCAACTAGCCTACCATCATTTGAAGAGTCACAAAATTCTGAAATTATCGTACACTATGGGAGTTTTTTAATTATTGATCGTACATCGTACAGAGGTCAAAATTATCGTACAAATATGATAATTACCGTACGTCTGGCAACACTGGTTTAGAAACAGTTGCGAAATGCTTTGATCTCGCCGCCACGCGGTCACGTGGTTCATGGAGCTCTCAATGGTTCCAAACAACTCCGCACTGTCAATATATTTCAATGGGTATAATCGGGATTCGAGACAGACAGCAGTTTTACTGTATTTGCTGCAATTTCTAGTAAGTATGAAGACATAATGTGCATCGATTGTGCATTGATAACTACGCTGACTACGCTTTAAAATAGCATTTTATTCTGGGGAGTGATAAAGAGACAAGATTATTATGTTCTCATACTCCATGGCAGTCAAATGTGACCGATCACCTTACGTTTCACTTTTAGTCGATTAAATAATTGTACTATATTTTAATTCAGTTCAATTTAGTTCATATTTTGAGAAGATTTTTGGTACTAAATAATATGTACAGTGCAATAATTATGACTAATGAATGACCATTCAAAATATAACATTTTCTAATTATTTGTATTACAATTAGTGTGATATTTAGGGTTAAAATAGAGAAAACGTTTTTGAATTCCAATGCAAAGAGGCAAATTAGACGCATTTGGCGGCATATATATTCATATACCTCTAGTCTATTTTTTTAGGTTTTGCATTTAATGTTATTTACACATTATCAAACACCAAGTATGCTATAGTTTTTTTATGTTAAATTTATATTGGTTAATTACATACCAGTGTTATTTTATGATATTCACATAAGCATACAACACAAGTGAATATTAATGAAGGCAAGCAACGCGCTTCATAAAATACCACTACTGGCCAGATTTCCGAGAGGTCAACTAAAGGCTGATTTATACTTCTGCTTCGGACATACGCCGTATGCCTCTACGCCGTATGCTGAGCTGTGCGTCGGTTTTCATTTACACTTTTGCGTCGCTGTCCGCGTCGACGTGCTGTACACATGTAAACCGCTAGTCTGCAGCATAGGTCTGCAGTGTCCACGGCCATCAGTGTTGCCAGACGTATGATAATTATCGTATTTGTACGATCATTTTGACCTCTGTACGATGTACGATCAATAATGAAAAAAATCCCATAATGTACGATAATTTCATAATTTTATGACAATTCAAATGATAGTAGTTGTAGTCATAAGGCTTCTATATTCATACCTACAGTCTATGATTCATACACGAAATCTGCTCATTACAGACACTCTAAATGAGCTCATGCACACCTTAGAGTGTGTTAAGAATGCATGAGGGTGCCCTGCTTTAAAGCCAACGAACACTGTTGCGGTCCATGACGGCAAGAACCCCCTCAACATCTGGCAACACGCATGCTTCCGATGACAGAGACTCACAGGTGGAGTTAAAAGCTAAAGTCCGTCAACACTGGACACGACAAAGCGAGTGTTAAAAATCATTTTAATACGTCATAAATAGAACGAGGCATCAGTTTACTGTCGGGGATGTGTCGTGTCGCATCCAGTGCAAGCAGTCACTGATTATAATGGTTTCTATAGTATTTTGTCGCACTGCTCGCGTCCAATGTAAACACGGTACGCCTAGTTATCTATTGTGGTAATTTGCAGGTCGTGTCAAAAAGTTGTTGGTTTAGATAAATAGCTGTATTTTGTACGTTTGACTCGTGTACGATAATTTTCATCCAAATACGATAATTTTGAGCTTCTGGTACGACACTTGGACATTTCCAATCTGGCAACACTGACGGCCATGTTGCTTGTGTAACCCGCAGTACCACGGCAAAAGCCGAAGAAGAAGCAGCTTGTCGGAGAAGCATCAGCCGTGACGGGGGCAAATAAATATCAAAGAACTATGCATTTTTTTTACGATTTACAGAAGACAAGACAGCCACTAAAATGTAATTCAGTATAATAACATGTATATATATACCAAAAAACCTTGTTAGGCATATTTTAAACGTGAATCATTCGATGACATATTAAAAGACTAGATTTAAGCATCACAGTGCAGCCCTCAAATACCAATTAACTTTATTTTAAAAAAACAATTAATTTTTTAATCTTTATACTTTGCTAATGTCATTCAAACCACTAGGTTTTACCCATTTGTCAGCAAGAAGTTTTTGTAAGAAAGTGAAAGTCATTTAAAATATAATAACATTTAGTATGATCACATATAAATTTTTAATTTTAAGTACAGGTCGGAATAAGTATATTGTTTCATTTTTACATAAATATATCTGTTACGCTGAATGACCATGGTTTGTTTCTCTGAATGACGATTTGCCAAAAAGAGAGATAATATTAACATTGTTCCCATAACTGAAATGTTTTGGTATCAATTGGTGTCATTAAATTAGTTTTAATAATATTCCTGAGTAAATGACTGCAGACGCATTTTATTGTACTGTTGTGACGCTCCCCTGCCATGCTTGCTTAGCTTGTCACTTTGTTTCTGACTTGCTCTGCTCCAAAAATTGCTGCTTGCAGCCATATTTATTAATACTTTCTGTTTGCCAACATAAATGACATTATCAGGATGAGTATTTGGGGTGGAGAATCCCCTCAGTGACCTCTCTTGAACTTGTAACATCCTGTAGTGAAGAGGAGACTCTGTTCAGAAATATTGATATTATTCTGACAATTGCAATCCTATCTTTCTCTTTTCCTTGCTAAAGGCACGTTCACACCAAGTACGATAACTATAATGATAAAGATAATATATAGTTCAAAAAAATCATTCTAAATATAAAAGAACAGCAGATTCCACAGCACAACTAACAATAACTACACAGAGAAAGATATTGTTGGAATTTCAGAGTGATTTTTTTAACAGCTGATGAATGATAAAAGCATTGACAGCCAATCAGAATCCATTCCACTTTACAGAGCTTGAGTATTTAAAGCAGCACATGATAAACCTGCAGTGTATTCTTAGAACGAACAGTCCTATCGTTCTTTGGTGGAGGCTAGCATAGTTACTGTTATAGTTATCTTTATAGTTATTGTTCTTTGTGAGCACAGGCTTTAAGAGTGCCACCCAAGCTACTGGGTCTGCATTTACTTTATTAGCCTTTTGGCTTTTTACAGTGCCTAGCAGCTCTCTCTGTTCGTGGGCATCTAAAATGAATCAATAACATAAATTAGTCAATACAAAAATGCATTCAAATAGTAATATTTATTATGTGTTTATGTTTATATGTTTATATATGTGTATGTGTTTAACACATATTTGTCAATGCTAAACATTCCTCATTTATCTATAATATAAATAAATTGTTATTTATACAGTGAGACTGTCATTCAGTGTAATGGATGACACAGTGGTGAAACTGCATTACACCACATGACAAAAACATTACCCTGAATGACTAAACTTCTTCTTCAGCTTATATTGCAGGCAATCAACTAGCCACCTGTATCAAACAGTGAGCTTGACCAGCAAAGTTAATCACAATTATTCACAACATCTACTTATTTTTCAAAAATCTAACAATAAAAGTGTTTTTTTGGCATTTCAATGAATGACATGTTTTTGTAACTTAGGATGCCACTCCATGAAAAGGTGGAATTATCAAATATTTAAGAGCAATAAACTCACATTTCTTGCAGGTAACCCATCTTACATTTGTGTAACTGTACAACTGTATATTCAAGTTAATCACAATGCCTAAATATAAGTTAAAGAGTGGGAGAGTGACTCAACTCTCAAAACGTTAAAAATAAATAGGCCTATGTCGGTTTATACGATCCTGTCTTTTAAACGATCCAGATTGATAAATCCTTGAAAACTGCTAGACTTGATTCATTTTGACTGTGCAAAGTTCTGTATTATGTTCTACAATATGATCTTAACAAGAGGCAACCTCTAGTTGTGTAAAATTATAGAGCGACATGAGGGTAAGCGCATTATTGTTGTTTATTGTCGGATTATAATTCATTATGTATCAATGAATGACACAGTTTTGACTATCATGGTGTGTGCATGAACGAGTGTGAAATATCTGCTAATTACGTTGCTTTTTCCTATCACTTGTATGTGTACGTTAAAAGTACCATTCCGACAGCAAGAACGATCCTGAACTAAATTAAGATTAATGTCTTGGGTATGATGCGTTTATTGGACCAATCAGATAAGAGTAACTGGAGAGTCAGCGAGAGGCTCATTTGATTGGTTACAAGAAGAAGGTGGCCCCGCCCTCCCCCTCACACTTGCAAAACTCAGTTATGGCGCTTTTCCACTGAATGGTACGGCACGGTACGGTTCACTTTTGGGGGGTTTTCCACTGGGTACAGTACCTGGTAGTGAGAGAACAGTGGCAAAATTGTGAGCGCAGAGAAAAGATAGACGGAGCTGTACATATCGGTTTATTTCGGGAACTTTTTGCCCCACATGCACAACAAGTCATTTAGACATTATTTGCAACAGTTAGTTTTTTACACATACAGATTGGATCTATGCAGTCAATCCGTTTTGCAGTTCTTTAAACTGTTGTTTTCGCTTGCAAATCACTGTTCACAGGCTTGCAGTGCTTTTGACCGTCTTTTGGCGAAAAAAACGTGCCAAAAGTGTAAGCGCGGAAAAATGGAAGTCAGCATGCAAATCATATTTATTTTGCGTTAGCATGAAGCTGCAGTTTCACAATACATGAATTACACTTACGAGTAACAGTAAAATGCTGCAAATCATTTTTTCTTGCGCTTGAAACGCGATTTACACCTTTACAAAGCTTCTCTTGGGCATGCAAATGTAATTTACGCTTCCAGTCTTATGTACACTTCCACAACTCTTACCCTGCGTATGCAAATCTTATTGACGGCATTCTACCTTCACAGTTGGTCTTCTCATAGAAACCGCTAACACTACGAGAGAAAGCGGCAGCTGTGCGGTGATTCCACCGCTTGCTGTGTCGCATGCAAATGGGCCTTTAAGTCAAAAATGTAGGCCTATAGCAGAGGCGTCATGCCTATTCAGATTTTTGAGCCAGGTGGATTTTGAATGCAGCTTCCAAAAGACAAAAAATAGCAGATTAATATTTTATATAATTTAATGCAATAACACCGGCGTGATTAGAACGTTCAGTGCATCATATCATCAGATACTAAATTCAAATCTACTGAGCCAGAGACAGACGCGTCTGTTCAGAACTGCGCATTATAACCAATCACACACGATGCTGTTGATCTTATATGTATGCAATGACCAATCAGAGGTGTTCAGATGAGTCATCGCTAAAATGCCGGTGTTTTCTTCACTCCCTCGCTGACTGATTACCTCTTTCTGGCGAATTCATTAATCAGAAACAACAAAGTGCAAATGTGTGAACGAATCTGTAAGATATTAATTTCAGTGTAAACAGCTTCAGTGATTTTAATGGGAGTTCTTGAGAGTGCTTGGACTAGACTGTCAGTGAAAATGTTCTTTGATCTTTGCTCTCTTTCTGTATAATGAAAGTGTTATGATAAGTAGCCTAACTTGCACTGTTTTTAGTCACATTAATGATTAACTTTCGATGTTAAATTCACATTAAATATAAAATCAGTCGTATTAAAAATATGTTATGGCATGACACCCATATCTGTTAATTAAGTAAACAGACAGGTTTTTAATGCATAGTTAGACTACATTGTTAGGTTACTTTGACCATCGCCCACTATAGATCAACATAATCTATAAAAAGGTGAGAAACAATATATTTCATGATATAGTTAATGCGTTTGGGAATGTTTCGAATAAACAGAAAAAAAAATAAAACGTGCTTTTGTGGCTGCTGGGTCACATGACGACCCCCTCAACTCGTATCCCATCAAAAATAATGGGTGCATGACGCCCCTGGCCTATAGTATACTTGTCTGCGTTTCACTCAGTCTTGGAGTGGAGCATAAACTTCCTACCAACGTGAGAGTGTTAATTAGATTTTTTTTTCAGCAGCATACTGCACTTATAAGTGCAGCTGCACCAAGCACATCACACTCTATTACTCTACAGGCATGGCCAAAAGTTTTGGCAGTGACATAAATTGTGTTTTGCAAAGTTCTCTTTCAGTATTTGAGGATAATTTTTCCACATGTTTCGATGGTATACTAAAAACAATGATAAGCATATCATACATTTTAAAGGCTTTTATTGGCAAAAAATATAACGAGTCAATATTTACAGTGTTGACCCTTGTTCTTCATAACATCTGCAATTCGCTCTGGCATGCTGGATATTAGCTTCTGGGCCAAATCCTGGCTGATGGTGATCCATTCTTGCCTTATTAGTTCTCGGATTGATCACAATTTGTGGGCTTTTGCTTGTCCACTCGCCTTTTGAGAACTGACCACAGGTTCTCTATGGGAGTGAGATCCGGGGAGTTGCTTTGCCACGGATCCAAAATTTCAATGTAATTATCTTCGAGCCACTTCTTTATCACTCTTGCTTTGTGACATGGTGCTCCATCATGCTGGAAAATGCACAGATCACCAAATTGCTATGGATCGTTGGAAGAAGTCGCTCTTGCAGGACGTTTTGATGCCATTCTTTATTCCTGGCAGTGTTTTTGGGCAGAATTATGACAGAGTCCACCCCCTTGGTTGAAAAGCAACCCCACACATGGATGGTCTCAGGATGCTTCACTGTTGGCACAACACAGGACTCATGGTAGCGTTCATCTTTTCTTCTCAGAACAATCGATTTTCCAGATGTCCCAAACCCTTGCATGTGAGGCCATTTTGATACAAAGCGATGATGGCTGCACGCGTTTCTTTGGAGGTAATCATTGCTAACAAGAACACTATGATTGAAAACGCTTCTTCCCTCCTTTAATAGCAATCAGTCTGCTTTTATAATCTAATTAGTATGATAGTGATTTCATCTGACTAGTACTCATTCACACTTTCACATGTGCTGCTGATATGATTAGTCAATGCTAGCTGGTCATTTTGTGTCAGGATCAAAAAAACAGTGAAATTTGTTTTGTTTTTTTTGTGTGAAAAGTTAGTTTTTTTGGCCAATTAAGTTTTAACAGTTATTTAAAATGCATCTGATCATAGAAACAATGTGAATGAACACCACAACTGCTTAAGCAGCAAACTTTGCAAAACACAAAATTTGTCACTGCCAAAACTTTTGGCCATGACTGTATTACTAATGGTTGCAACCATTTGTCCATGCTTCTTTTTCCGCTCCAACATTTTCCCTCTAAAAGCTGCACAGATATTTGCATAAGTTACGCCAATAGGCCTTTTTCTATGTAAACTAGGGGTGTCCAACCCTGTGTTTGATCAGGGTTGGAACTGAACTCTGCAGGAAGGTAGATCTCCAGGAACAGGTTTGGGCACCCCTGATGTAAACGATTTAGAAAAAGTACAATCAATTCACACCTGGTTGAACTATTCACACTTTATATCTGTCAGACTTTGTTCCATGTTTTGTGTGTGTTTTGCTCCCCATGTGCCCTCCTTGCCCATATTTGGTTAGTTTCCTGTTCCTGTCCTGATTATGTTGATTTAATTCCAGGTGTTCCCCATTTATTTCCATTGATCCCAGGTGTGTCTTGTCATCCCCTCGTCTTGTCATGTGTTCAAATAGTGTTCCCTGTCCTTAGTTCAGCGTCCAGTATTGTTTATGTCTTCATGTGCTACTTGAGTTTTCCTGGTTCCTTGTTATAATTAAAGTTCTCTGGATTGATGTACTCCTCGTCTCCCTCCGTTCCTTGCTACACATTCCACTCAGTAGTGCAACCGTGACAATATCATCGCCACATTATGTATTGTCATATCACTCAGCCCTAACATGCAGTAATGCTTTTAACACATTTGACAAGTTATAAAAAAACAAAACAATAAATGAACTAATATGTGCCCTCCTTGCCCATATTTGGTTAGTTTCCTGTTCCTGTCCTGATTATGTTGATTTAATTCCAGGTGTTCCCCATTTATTTCCATTGATCCCAGGTGTGTCTTGTCATCCCCTCGTCTTGTCATGTGTTCAAATAGTGTTCCCTGTCCTTAGTTCAGCGTCCAGTATTGTTTATGTCTTCATGTGCTACTTGAGTTTTCCTGGTTCCTTGTTATAATTAAAGTTCTCTGGATTGATGTACTCCTCGTCTCCCTCCGTTCCTTGCTACACATTCCACTCAGTAGTGCAACCGTGACAATATCATCGCCACATTATGTATTGTCATATCACTCAGCCCTAACATGCAGTAATGCTTTTAACACATTTGACAAGTTATATAAAAAAAAAAAACAATAAATGAACTAATAAAACTGATTGGCTAACTATATTTTTTACCTTGTTGGTGCTCTTTTATTCTTTAATTTTAACTGAAGGCAAATCTGAATGATGCTCTATTTTAACTTTAATCAACAAGTAACTACAATTGAGCATTCCAGAAAAGTAATTCACCCAATACTGCATGGAGCAGCTGCAGCTCACATGCATGAACGTTGTAGTTGGGGGGAGAGGCGTGTGAGCAACTAGTTGATGCACAAAATCAGCACCCTGATAAAGAGGTTGACTGGCACAAAGTATTTTATGTATTTTGAAAATACAAAAATACTAATCTTAAATGTATTTAAATACAAATTACATTTATTTTTTCCAACGGCTTTAACATATAAAATCGCTTTTTGTATTCCAAATACGTATTTTAAATACATTTAGGCTAGGCTATCTGAAATACTGCCCATCTCTGTATATTTTAACCATTTAAGGCCCTGTATAGCGCCTTTTAAAACACTGTTTTAAAAGGTGCTATATAAATAAAGCTTTAACCAATCATACCTCCACGACTGACCGATGTAAACGTGTGAAATCTAATTGGCTGGGAGGGAAGTGAACCCAGAATTCTTTTGCCAATCAAAGATGGATTTTTAATTTCTTTCCGGTTTAATAATATTTAGCAATGTTAATGAAATGTAGCCTATATTAGAAATGGCTAGGAATTGGGTGCTTGGATGATTTGTACATATAACCTCTGTCTGTCCTGGTTGGTCTCTATGCAATTTATCAATAACAACATATATTTATAAAAACAACATATTATAGTCTATGGCTCTAAAGACTTCATATAAAAGATCAATGTTATGTCATCATATGTCAGATACCTCAACTGAATTTAAAATCATTGCAATAAATTCTCATTTGAAATGACAATAAGAAGTAACAATTCCTATCAAATCAGCATCAACTGCAAAAATAGATGTAAATGATGCAAGATATGTTCACAATACATGTTCTGATAGCATCGCTGTTTGGACATTTATTGGGAGTTGTTTTTTTTAATCCGGTGTTTGTTTTCAGTTCTGATTTTAGTTTTTTTTTTCCATGAAAACCCACTTCATATTAGCTACACATTTAATGGCACTCTCCTCTAAAACTGTGAATATACAGTTATATATGACAGTTACATGTAATTACATTGTCTGCAAATGCATTAAAC
>NW_015505388.1:583934-610658 GCF_001515645.1 Sinocyclocheilus grahami | reverse complement strand
AAATTTTAAGTTGGTATGATGGAAAAATTAAGAACAAATCAACATCAACTGCAAAAATAGATGTAAATGATGCAAGATATGTTCACAATACATGTTCTGATAGCATCGCTGTTTGGACATTTATTGGGAGTTGTTTTTTTTAATCCGGTGTTTGTTTTCAGTTCTGATTTTAGTTTTTTTTTTCCATGAAAACCCACTTCATATTAGCTACACATTTAATGGCACTCTCCTCTAAAACTGTGAATATACAGTTATATATGACAGTTACATGTAATTACATTGTCTGCAAATGCATTAAACACATAGATATTTATAAAAACAACATATTATAGTCTATAAAATATCAATATTATGTCATCATATGTCAGATACCTCAACTGAATTTAAAATCAATGCAATACATTCTCAGTTGGTATGATGGCAATAATAAGTAATCAATTCCTATCAAATCAACATCAACTGCAAAAATAGATGTAAATGATGCAAGATATGTATGAAAACCCACTTCATTTTAGCGACACATTCAATGGCACTCTCCTCTAAAACAGTGAATATACAGTTAGTTACATGCTATTACATGCTCTGTAAATGCATTAAACACGTAGAATAGAATATAATATAGTGTATGACAAATATGAGAAATTCATTATAGTGTTATATTTGGTCTCTAAATCTTAAGTATCGGTTTAGGGAATATATATATATATATCCAAGTACACAATACATATATGACCACAAGAACTTCATATGCTTTTTTTGTTTGTGTTTAGATAAATCGTTCAGAGAGGTTTGACCAAACTGTCAAACTAGGTTATTTCCAAATCATCCAAGCACCCGATTGATTTCTAATGTTTGATTATTATGACTAAGTAGTAATAAATTGTAAAGAAATTACAGATCCATCTTTGAAATACTGCCCAGTCTGTTTTAACCATTTAAGGCCCTGGCTGAACGGGTTTTTTCTCTCTCTTCGTTTTGTACTTTGCACAACGAAGCTTCAGCCACTGTGCAGCACCAGAATTTAAGCGTTGCAATATCAAGGCGGAACAGGAAATGTGTCCTTCTACATTTGGTTATGTAGAATTTAGCAAATATACTAATTTTATCACTATTTCAAACAACTTAGGTTTTAGTGGCCGACGCTAAACGTCGAGTTTAGATGCCGCTACATGTAGCTGCACGATGATTGGAAACGTAACTCGAGTATTTGTATAATCTCGAAAGAATGTTGCATAATTTACTCACCTTCTGTACTGATGCTGCAGTCCCGACGTGCTGCTGCAGACCGCTTTGTTATTATCCATCGTGACGCCAGCATCAAAACCAACAGTAAGTCTAAAAATTAACAAAAGCAGAAAGGAACAGATCAGATTAGAGGACAACCAGGAGTGACTGCAGGTCGAGCTGCGTTTGCTACTATCAAACACTCGAGCACGCATCAACGTTTCCGCCCCCAGTTGAGAAAACAGGAGCGAAGAAATAACAGAAAACAGATAACGATGATTTCATGTGATCACATATTATGCTTCAGTATGAAATAATAATAAATTATTTATTTAAATTGCATTTAGGTTCCGTTCCGTTTACAAAAAAATGATTACACTGCATCTACAGATAAGGATGCTCACATGGTCTTAACACTATCCTCGCATTAAAATGAGTTACATTAGTAAACCAGTGGCGTTGACAGGTGAGGGGCCATGAAAACTGATTGGCCCTCCATGTGTGCCCCCACCCTTAATTGTCTGTCACTCAATTTCAAAACATATCTTTCGGCTTGCATTTGAATAATAAACACTTCTGCGATGCTTCTCAACAACCGGGATTAAGAATAGCAAACTGCTGTTTTCCAACGAAAAAAAAAACACATGGATCTATTTTATATACCTTTTTTTTTCAATTAGCCATTTGCAGCTAGATTTTGGTAGGCTACCTTCTTTCAGTATTAGGCTGTGGCGGAGCCAGGATGTTTTCATAGGTGTTAGAAAATATCATGCTCTCTGCCAAATATATTTATGAGTTTGGCTGTTTGTGTTCTCTCCCTCCTCCCTTTAGTGGGCCTCCTTTTTTCTCTTCTTCATTATTCGCTTACTCAAGGTTGTTGAGTTCACTTTCGACAATACACTCGTAGTGCGTTGCTAGACACTATGGGAAAAAGTCTTTTTTTCTCCGATACTGAAGCTTTTTTATTTAACGCACGGCCATTATGGCGTTATTTTAATGACAGATGTCGAGAGCGCATTATTGTAGCGCGAAAGCACATAAATATAATATAATGCAACTATAATTATATAATGCAATAATATAATATAATAAATATAATGCGCAAGCGCAAATTTCTCCGCTCGCACGAGGATTTCCTTTGCTCTTGCACAAAACCAGACGCGTGCGCTCAGATACACGCTGCGCACTTAAAACGTGTCTCTCCTCTCACTCAAACTGTGTCCTGTGCACTCACAAATCTCTCTGTGCTCATGCGCTAGATATTCATTCTTTTCGCACCTGAATTAAACGTTGTCAAAAGTTATCATTATGCACTTTTAAAAAGTAGTCTCAAAACAGATTTATGCAGGGCCTTTCCTTGATTTTTTTTATTGTTGTATTTTTGTTTTAACAAACTGGTTATTGTAGCTACTTTGTTTTACTATATCTCTTTTATCTTTGTATTTTGATATTTTCTGCAAATGCATACATGCATCTCTTTGTAAAGTAGGCTGCTTTGTATACACTGTTTTAAAAGGTGCTATATAAATAAAGCTTAAACCAATCATACCTCCACGACTGACCGATGAAAACACGTGAAATCTAATTGGCTGAGTGAACGGAACCTGGAATTCTTTTGACAATCAAAGATGGATTTTTAATTTCTTTCCGGTTTAATAATATTTAGCAATGTTAATGAAATGTAGCCTATATTAGAAATGGCTAGGAATTGGGTGCTTGGATGATTTGTACATATAACCTCTGTCCAACTGGTTGGTCTCTGAGCAATTTATCTAAAAACAACATATAGCCTATGGCTCTAAAGACTTCATATAAAACATCAATCTTATGTCATAATATGTCAGATACCTCAACTGAATTTAAAATCATTGCAATAAATTCTCAGTTGGTATGACAATAATAAGTAACAACTCCTCAAATCAACATCAAATGCAAAAATAGATGTAAATGATGCAAGATATAATACAATAAATGCTCTAATAGCATCGCTGTTTGGACATTTATTGGGAGTTTTAAAAAAATCCAGTTTTCAGTTCAGATTTTTTTCATGAAAATCCACTTAATATTAGCTACACATTCAATGGCATCAGAAGATTTAAGATTAAAGATTCAGGTGCGAAAAGAATGAATATCTAGCGCATGAGCACAGAGAGATATGTGAGTGCACAGGACACAGTTTGGGTGAGAGGAGAGACACGTTTTAAGTGCGGTTTTGTGCGAGAGCAAAAGAAATCCGCGCGCGAGCGGAGAGATTCGCGCTCGAGCATTATATTAATGTGCTTTCGCGCTACAATAATGTGCTCTCGACATTTGTCATTAAAATAACGCCATAGGCCATTGGTTTGTGCAGTGAAATAAAAACAAACCAATGGCGAGTCCGCAGAGCCGTCTGGCTATACAAGCGTGCATTCTGGCATGGATATTCAAATTTATTCTCCTTCAGCGACGACCACGATCTTCGCTCTTCGAACCTGTTCAAGTGCCCACACACACACACCTTTCTGCTGTGATAGCGGGCAAAATAAAATAAAAAACATACTCAAAAAGAGAGCACATTTCCTCTTCCACTTATCACGAGTATCGCGTCCCCTCATGGCGACTCACTACTCGAACCACGTCCTGAGCTCTGAGGTGATGAATTTACTGGCAAAAGGAGCCATAGAGACAATTCCCCCAGCCAAGAGCGAGTCAGGCTTCTATAGCCGTTACTTCCTCGTACCCAGAAAAGATCCTCTCTCATGTATGCCCAGGGGACAAGCATGCCCTCTGAGACAGATGGGAATTCGCATTCTAAATTACCTTGACGACTGTCTCGTCTTAGCCCAGTCAGAGACTGAGCTGCTATCTCACAGATCCTCTTAGAGCCTCTCGCCCTTTCAAGATGTTTCAAAAGATGCTGGGCCTCTGCATCTCCGGTGCTACAGCTGGGCCTGCTTCGTATGCGGACCCTTCAGTACTGGCTAAAACCACGAGTTATGTCCCACGCTTTGCATCACGGACGCCTGTATATCAAGGTGGACCAGGCCTACATGGCAGCTCTGGCCCCATGGATTGGGGTGTGGCTCTGGGAATTAGTGTTGTCACAGAACCAACATTTCTGTATTCGGTACCAATACCGGTGAAAATCCACAGTTCTCTGTACCAATTTCGGTACCAAAGCAAAACACATTATTTTTATTAATAAAGTCAAACAAAAATAAAATGTAAAAAAATCAATGACATTCTTTGTACTTATTTAAAATTGTGTTTCAAGTTTTTCTACTACTAAATAACTAAATTTAGCTAAAAAAAATTTTTAAAAGCCTAGAACTGCTTTTCTGACGGACTGATATGACATGTACAATATTAGCCATTTGTACATTCTCTAACATGCATATTTTAGATTCACAATTCATTTAAAAGCCTCTGGTGTGTAAAAATAATAAATACCATCATGTCCTCCTGTTTTTTTACCCTAATAAAAGTTATAGGAGCATTAAATAGTTAATAAAGAAGCTTCATTCTAATGCTCATCAGTGTTTCCCACAGACTTGCACTCTATTCGTCGCGGCATATATCTGCAAATTCATTCTCTGCCAGCAGGAGGCACTTGTAGAGTGGGAGAGATCGAGATTTCCCCGGTAACAGCTGTACACAAAGCAGCGTTCAGCTCACAAACGCTGCTTTTTCAGACATTACATGCAAGATGAAATGAAAATGACATCCAAAATTTTCTGAAGACAGTCGGATTCCTTTAGAAATACAGTGATATAGAAACACCCACACCGGGTTTCGATTTTGAAACGTGCAGTGCTTATGTTTATTCAACGAAGTCAAAGCCTTTTGGAAAATCTATTTGTGGCAGTCAGTTTTGATATTGTGGTGGGCGCCACAAATAAATCAATGTATGGCAAACAGCCGCACTTATGCTAACGATTAACTACACTAGCGGCAATGTTTATTTCAATCCGACATTCAAATTAAAATATGGAATAATATTCATAACAGAAGATCTAAATATTAAAAATTAAAATGAAACTTACCTGCTTGAACTCTTTCATTTGATCCAGGTGTCGGTCTTTAAATTGTTTTGATGTGTTTCCTCCTTTTGAGGTCGCCATGTCTCAGTGCTTTTATGAAGAGGAAAGCTTTCGGATAGCGTATCAAGAACCGGGTTGACCGGGTACTCGGTACCACCGGTACTTAAAAAAACCTGGTACCGTAACGTTTTCATTTTTTCAGTACTGACTTGGTACCGAAGTATCGGGTCTTTTGACAACACTACTGGGAATGGTCTGCAGAAGGAAGGTTGTCCCGACAGATGAGTCCAACACGGGTTGGGGAGCTCTGTGCGATGGCAAACCAGCTTTCGGCCCATCGAAAGAGAAAGGTCGGAGAAAGGGTCACCATGTTCTAGTCAACTCAGGCAGTATGACGGTGGTGTCCTAAATAAATCATCAGGGAGGGCGATCCTCAAAGCGCCTCTTCATTCTGGTGGAGCGCCTCTTGGAATGCACTCAGCACAACTTGTGTTCGCTGTGAGCAACGCATGTGCCAGGCAGGTTGAACCACGGCACAGACACGCTGTTCTGGAGCAACGTCCCCTCAGAGGAGTGGATGCTCCATCTGCAAACAGTTCACAGAATCTGGGAGATCTTTGGGAAGGCAGAGGTCGACCTCTTCGCCTCAGAAGACAACTCTCATTGCCCAACTTATTTTTCCATGGAAAGGGACGTGTTGACCCACGACTGGCCCAACCTCCTCCTTTACGCTTTCCCCCGATCGCCCCGAACCCTCATGTAATCATGCGAATCAGGGAGCAAGAACACAAGGTTCTCCTAGTGGCCCCGCTCTGGAGGAACCAACACTGCTTGTTGCAGCCCCATGGCCCATTCTCCTGAGGCGGGACCTCCTTTCTCAGGTGAACAGGACATTATGGCACCCCCAGCCCAAGCTGTGGGCTCTGCACCTCTGGCCTCTCGATGGGAGCCTGCAGACCTCCCTGAGAGAGTTTTAAATACAATTTCTCAGGCTAGAGCCCCGTCTACGAGATGTCTCTATGCCCTTAAATGGTCGGTCTACTCCACCTGGTGTGCAGTCTGTGGCAAAGACCCAATTTCTTGTGACAAATGGTTGATATTGTCCTTCCTCCAAGAAATGTGGGATAAGGGTTGCTCCCCTTCCACTCTCAAAGTCTGTGTAGTGGCTATAGCAGCTTTTCACATTCCTATAGCTGGCCAATCGGTGGGCAGGAACAACTTAGCTGTCCGCTTTCTGAAAGGCTCCAGGAGCCTGAACCCGCCTCGCCCCTTTACCGTCCCTACATGGGATCTTCCCACTGTTCTGAGAGCTCTTAAGAGCCCTTCCTTTGAGAGGGAAGGGCACTTCCCAAGGTACAGAAGGTACAGTCAACCAACCTTCGGCTCCTGTTGCTGAAAACCGCTCTGCTACTGGCTTTAGCATCGGTCAAGCGAGTGGGAGACTTGCAGGCTCTCTCTGTGAGCCCTTCCTGCCTTAAGTTCAGGCCCAGCGACTCTAAGGTTGTCCTGAAGCCAAGGCATGGCTATGTACCTAAACTGCTCTCCACTCCGTTCAGAGCACAGGCCATTTCACTCTCTGCACTTCCTGCCTTGGAGGGCGCTGAGAATTTACATTGAGCGCTCAGCCTCATTTAGGCAGTCGGAACAGCTCTTTATTTGATTGGGTGGCCACGCCAAGGGTCATCCAGTCACGAAGCAGAGATTTTCCCGGTGGATAGTTGACGCCGTTACGCTAACATACTCTTCCTTGGGCCTGCAATGCCCCATTGGAGTACGAGCCCACTCCACCAGAGGCGTGGCCTCTTCTTGCGCTTGTTTTAGCAGTGTATCTATCGCAGAAATCTGTGAGGTGGCTGGCTGGGCCTCGCAGTCCACATTTGCTAGGTTTTACAACCTGGACGTCCCTGCCTTACAGGCTAGGGTCCTTTTGGCACACATCTGCTGGAGGGCAGGACTAGCTCTGAGTTTGGTTTGGCGTACACGCTCAAACTCGCCAGAAATGCTTTACTTCAGTTTTTCTTGGAACGATTACCCAGGCCGGATGAGACCTCTGTGAGTTTAGTTTACCCTATTATACTTGTCCCTCTGACCCCCTTAGGTGCTTAAGGGAAGTTCACATATCAGTCGTTCCTCTCCATAGCACGGCGTGATTGTACTGGTTCCCATAGAGTCTAGCGAGTATAGTATCAAAAGGGAACATTCTGGATTACTAACATAACTAACATAACCCTGGTTTCTTGAGATACGGGAATGAGTACTGCGTTGCTAGCCGTACTATGGAGCTGCATGACTCGCTGTCATCACTTCAGTCGAATTAACCTGAGGATCCTATGCCAGAATGCCAGCTTATATAGCCAGAAGGCCTCGCCCATTTTGGCGGGCTTCGTGGCCATAGGCTCATGCAGCTCCGCTGACTCACCATTGGTTATTTTTTATTTCACTGCACGAACCAATGGCCGTGCAGTTATACTGCATTATCAAAAAAGGCTTCAGTATCAGAGCAAAAAGGACTTTTTCCCATAGCGTCTAGCGACGCAGTACTCATTCCTGTATCTTAGGTAACCAAGGTCATGTTAGTAACCCGAGTATGTTCAGTCCGCTAGGATATCAGGAGGCATCTGGGAAGAAGTTATTCTTCCAGAACTTCCTGCTTCTATTCCTGTCTTATATGACGCACATATATAATACATATTCCTATTGGATGAAAGGGGTACACCATCCCTCACAATACGTCTGTATATACTATTGTAAAGAGATCATTGAACTCTGAAAAAGTAAACAGTGAATGTTTAACATTCTATTAGTTGTCAAAATAAATTAATTGCAACAGTTCTATCATACCTAAATTGAACTTTGTACAAAGGAAAAGGGGAAAAATGTTCTCTTTTGAATCCCCATGTGCAAGAATGTGAAAAAGGGCAGAAGTCAACAGCACATAAATGCCAGAATGTAAAATTAGTTTTTTATGCATTTAAATATGGTTTCATTTTTGTACTTTACAAATTAACAAAAATTAGGACAAATGCACTCTGCTAACATTTACTTGTGCATTAAATTACAAATAAAAAATTACATATCGGCTTGCATCTTGAATTGCAGAATATTATACTACATGCATTTGAGAGACATTCTTAAATGTGATGCACATATACATACATGCATGCACAGATTTGCAGCTTTAATCGCCTTTTTGGTAATTTCATGACTTAACTGATGACAGAACTAGTCAAGTCAAGTCATCTTTATTTATATAGCAATACAGTATATAATACTGATTGTGTCAAAGCAGCTTTACAATGTCAAACAGGAAAATTGTTTGTCAATAATGCAAGAGGACAATAACAGAGTCATTTTTTCCAGCTAAAGTCAGTTCATTGATGATTCAGTGATGTTATCATCCAGTTCAGGTCTCTTCCAATTGTCTGTGCAATCAGTCAAGTGTCCCCAACTAAGCAAGTCAATGGCGACAGTGGCAAGGAACCAAAACTCCATCGGTGACAGAAATGGAGAAAAAACCTTGGGAGAAACCAGACTCAGTCGGGGGGCCAGTTCTCCTCTGGCCAGACGAAACCAGCATGGCATGGTTTAATTCCAAGCTGCAAAAAGCTAATAGGGATCAGATATCATTCAGTTAAGAGAACTGAAACCACCCCGGAGACGTACTGAGATAGAGCAATAGGCGCCTGAAAGAATCGAATATGAAACCGGAGTGGGGAAATCTCAGAGCAAACAAAGAAATAACAAACATGATAATCCCATGTATTGTCAAATTCATCAAATGCAAAGTGTAGTAGGGTATAACTATATGGCTATAAAATGTATGACAGGATTCTAGAATTTGTATCCCATTATCCCTGGGAGACAGCATGAAAGTTTTTTTAACTAAAACTAGTGATTGTGCATTGTGTTGAATGAGAACGAGACTGGGTGACCAAACCAAGTCAAATACATATAACAGACATCTCACAGTGTTAGTTTCTAGTAAATAGGAAAGACCAATACTTCTTTACTATTACACCATATACAGTATTCTATATGAGGTAATTAGTTTACTGCTGTTTTCTGCATTTTTGCAAAGAAGCAACTGCTTGCTTTTTCCTGCAAAGAAGATCTGCTAAATAAAACAGAATGAGAAACTGCTGTTGACCAGATGAGACTTATAAAATTTAGAGAAGTTTAAGAATTGGAATTTGGATGAAGAGCTAAATGCTCAGACACCATTGTGGTCAGAATTCACAAAGGTTCAATTTGATTCATGCGGTTTTCTGAGTGTTCAAGTTTAGAAAGTGTGACCCAGCAGCCGCCTTGACTAATGGGAGCAAACAGACTGTAGTCTGCTCAAGGGTGAGAGAGAGCAGAGGCATGCCTGCAGAGAGAAGAAGAAGTGGCTAGTGGGCCTTCTCCGCTCATGAAAGAGGAAGTTAACACTTCTGAGTCATCATGGAGACAGACTGATGCAGGAAAAGGTGAAATTTTCAAATTAGATTTTTTCTAAAGACCAAGAGAACATCTGCCATGCAGAATTGTGGCTGGATTGATCAAAAAGACTAAGAAGTGGCATAAAAACAACAAAGGCCAGAGACAAAACCCCCAGGCCTTTGAGTGCCACCACTGGCTGACAACCCAAAGCAACAGCATGAGGAGATCAACTGACTGACAATCCACACAGAAGGACTTGCATCCCTCCCTTGTGGGCACAGAGGTGCTGCACTTTTAATGATCACTACAGAAACCACTTCAGATTTTGTTATTAAAATATTACTTTTGACTCATTTTGATTAATTACTGGTCTCACAGTAGTTTTTTTGCATTCGTCTGTTAAACTAACGTTCTAAATCTGCTCTAATAACTACCAGTTCAGCCTACTGTTCATCTTAGGGAAGGAAAAAGAAGTTCATTGACTTAAGTGGGAGTTCTCACCTATGTGACTCACCTATTTAGTTTAAATCGGGGCTGGATTTGACATAGTGAGGGCTATTGATAAGACATAAATAGATTACAGACTATGTAGAGTTCTCTGGCAAAGAAATGGGAAGAAAGGCACAAGGTGTCTAAAAGAAAATGTAAATTAAAGGGGTCATATGATGTGATTTCAAGTTTTCCTTTCTCTCTGGAGTGTTACAAGCTGTTTGTGAATGGATAAGATCCCTAAAGTTGCAAAGACTAAAGTCTCAAACCCAAAGAGATATTCTTTATAAAAGTTAAGACTTGTCCACGCCTCCTAAAACGGCTCGTTCTAACACGCCCCCACATGTCTACGTCACGATGTGGGAAGATTTGCATAACACCGCCCAAATGTTCACGCAAAGAAAGAAGGCATAACTTTGTTGTTGCTGCCACCACCGCCGCCATGTTGTGAAGACGCTGTGCGTTTCGTTGCGAAAGCGAAACTACTTTGTTTGGTCTTCCAAAAGAGGACACGACTAGAAATCAGTGGTTGAGTTGTATTTACAACACTGTTCCAGAACAGTTTAACCCAAATATACAGATGTGTGCAGCGCATTTTATGGAGGACTGTTTCCTGATCCTGGAAGAGTAGACTACAATGCCGGCTGTTCTGACTCACAGACTGCAAGTACGTTTTCATATTTAAAGAATTTGCAACTGACGATTCAAACGCGAGTTTTGAGCGTAGAGTAGCGGTTGTTGTTTGTCATTTCTCCGATCACAAATGCAGACATGGTTTTATGTTTACACGGCACGATGCAGACAGTATAATCATTATAATCCGTAATTATGTTGCCACTGGATGCAACAAATGCCTCGTTTATAATGGGTTTTAATGTTTTTGTCTTGTCGCTCCGGGAGACGGCAGCACAATATGGTAAGGGACGTAACATTTCCGTCACATGCTTGAGGTATTCGGCCAATCACAACGCACTGGATAGCTGGCCAATCAGAGCACACCTCGCTTTTCAGACCGATGAGCTTTGTAAAAATCGACACGATACAGAAAGGCGGGGCATAGATGAGAAACAATTATGTACAGTATGTGGAAAATAATGTGTGTTTTGAACCTTAAACCGCATTAACATTTCATTACACCAAATACACAAAATAATGTTCTATTTAGCAACATCATATGACCCCTTTAAGTGACAATACTGCTCACTCCATTTCATTTAAAGATATTTTTCTAAATTTAATAAAAATAACAACTCCAGATTTCCAAACTTTGGACTCACGAATGCTGTCATCACCAGGGGTACGAGATGAGGATGTTTTGTTTTTGGCCATGGATCCAAGATTTTGTGGAGATCTCCAATCTTCTTCCGAGTAGCTCATGAGCAACAACAAGAGTTTGAAAATTTTTCTTGCGCAATGAAGGAAAAGAGAGCCTATACCTAGCACATTAATATACCGCCTAAACCGCATTAACATTTCATTACACCAAATACACAAAATAATGTTCTATTTAGCAACATCATATGACCCCTTTAAGTGACAATACTGGTCACTCCATTTCATTTAAAGATATTTTTCTAAATTTAATAAAAATAACAACTCCAGATTTCCAAACTTTCGGACTCACGAATGCTGTCATCACCAGGGGTACGAGATGAGGATGTTTTGTTTTTGGCCATGGATCCAAGATTTTGTGGAGATCTCCAATCTTCTTCCGAGTAGCTCATGAGCAACAACAAGAGTTTGAAAATTTTTCTTGCGCAATGAAGGAAAAGAGAGCCTATACCTAGCACATTAATATACCGCCTAGCCGAGCTCTAGGAGCAGAGGTCTCAATAATAACTCTAACCAAAAGGAGACCTAATAATGCCCCAAAGTCAGGACATCCTAATAGGAGGCTCACAGAGAGCCTACAACTCACAAATGCTATCCTAGCAGAGCTCTGGAGAGCGGAGGCTTCAGCAGAATGACTCTCTAAAACGAGAAGAGGCCTAACCACACTCAACTCTAGTTAAAGAGCTCTTAAGAGTGGAGGTCTCAGCAGAAAGACTCTAAAGCAAGAGGAGACCTGGCTACACTCAAGGCCAGAGACGGTTAGTGAGGGTCACAAGAGAGCCTACATACTTAATGTCACTGTCTAAGCGGATCTCTGGAGAGCGGAGGCTTCAGCAGGATAACTCTCTTAAAGGAGAGGAACACTCACCAAAGTAAAAACACATACTTACTATCAAACCCGCCTGGCTACACTCAAGGCCAGAGACGGTTAGTGAGGGTCACAAGAGAGCCTACATACTAATGTCACTGTCTAAGCGGATCTCTGGAGAGCGGAGGCTTCAGCAGGATAACTCTCTTAAAGGAGAGGAACACTCACCAAAGTAAAAACACATACTTACTATCAAACCCAGTACCAGACCATCAAAAGTATTTTCATCATTGGTCCAGCCCCAGAGTCTGATCCTGGAGGGGTTGGTGAGGAGAAGAAAGAGGGCTGATGTTATCCCTCAGCAAAATGGAAAGGGAAGTGGGTGCATGTTATCTACCCGTACCAGTTCCAGATTGCTGACTGTGTCTGCGCTTGATAACTTCCCTTAGATCCTTTTTGTTCTTACTCAACTCACGCCTTCTCTGTGACCTGCTCCTCCTCTGAGGAGGGCCACATGAATCACCTGGCCCTGTCTTCGGCCCGCAGACCAGGCCAGGCCAGGTCCCCCCTCGTATTTTGGCATAGACATAGACCGGCATGGTATAAGTGATTTGTAGGCTTACTGAGTGTACCTTCGCCTCCTTGAATTTATTGACCACCGCCTCAGCAGATGTGCTGAACAATTCTGAAGGAGAAACCAGTGCGTCAAGAAGAAAGCACTTGTCTTTCTCCATGATGTCTGCCAGGTTCACCCACAGATGTCTCTCAGTGGCCACTATTGGCGCCATCGACCTACCGATTGCAGCAGCTGTTTGCTGATCTTATGAAGATCAGGAAGTAATGGGAGGCTCAAGGGAGCTGGGCTGTTTTGATAAAAAATCTAATCTAGCAGTATCCATAATCCTTAATCTATCCATAACCTCCAACAGCTCTTCAGACTTCATCAGCAATATCCTGCTCACCTTGGCTGGAAGCCAGCAGAGCACTTCCTGCTGGATCAGAGAATGTAGTTCACCCTCGTCAGCCACTGACAAGAGACAGAGATTTATACTCAAACTCATCAGCAAGTGCCATCTGAGACCCCCACGATCTCGGTCTCTTCGCTGCCTTGACAGCAGCAGGACCATAATCGCGGGGGGCAGATGATTGTCCCAGTTCCCTTGAGAAGAGGGACAAATGAAAGCAAAGCTTTCTCATTGAGAAATGCTCACAATGAACAAACTCTGTCCCCTCAAGAAGAGCGTGCGTTTTCTTCGCCCAAACACATAACGCAAAGGTTGTGTGTATCATCAGTTGTCAGATAGCACTGACATGGATCTGCACACTTCCTAAAACGCCTTTCAGTAGACATCGTTTTGCTAACCCTTACACACTTCAGATCAAACGACCCTGAAGACAAAGAAAAGGTTGACATGTTCCTCCGGTGCACTTTTATACCCGCAGCCGCACCATTAGTGACGTCATAGGCTGCCGTCTGCCAATGTCAAGTGCAATGTCATGTTTACATTCAAGGCATTCCCCATAGCACCCTCTAAGGGATGCACCAAGAGTTCCCTTTTGAAAGGGAATCTCCCCCTGTGGCTTTTGCAAATAGATTGATGACAGTTCATTAAATGGGTGACAATTCAAGGAAACATTAGAGTTATAATTTAGAGTTTTAAGTTAACTGTGCATAAAGGAAAATAGTGAAGAAATTAAATGAAAGAAGAAATGAAAATGAGTTCGACATGTAAGATAATGAGGTCAAGTTGTTTGGTTTCAGGATGTTTTTACCATTATTATTTAACATTATACCCTAAACTTTCAGTTCATTAAGAAAATATAGCCACATAATTAATGTAATATAGCCACATAATTAATGTAAATTAATATACAATATGTATAAAAGCAGGTTAAGAGCTTTTTGTTACATATTCATATTCACCCTCCAAAACAACAACTCTTTCTGTGTGATTAGATTTATTTTTAGAATACTAGATTTAGTTTATTCTAAATCTGTTTTCCCATTGAACACTTGTGGTTGCTTTTTTAATAGTAAACAAAAACAAAATGCTGAAGAGAAAACCACTGCGTAGAAGCTCCACGTCCAACAAATAGGACCAAGATTCCAGCTCATTCTCATTAAATGAACATAAAACCCATATCTTTTTTGAAGTGTTTATTTAAAAGTCACTGTCCATTCAAAATCTCCTTGAATATCTGAAAATATAATTCCATAGTTGTGCGTTACTAATAAGCAAAGCATATTTCTAAACGAGGAGAAAAGTTAAAAACAATTCCACATGCTGCAATGAACACATATGTAGCCGGTTTTTCAGGTGGACACTTAAATAAACTGATACACTCAAGCTAACAATTTCCAGTATTCATTGCTACATGTCAATAATACATTTAAAATTAGACAAATTTTGGCATAGACAACTTGTAAAAAAAATTAATTGCAAAAGGAGTCAATTCACACAGCAGACAACTGGATAACTACTTTACCTACCTAACTAATGAAAATCCCTTTTCATACAAACATTCAAACCAGGCAGTCTGTTATTTCCACGTAGGAGTCGCTGTACAAAAATAGTTTCTCCCTACAATGATATTTGCATTTGCAGGAGCGCTAAATATTTGGAGTGGATAACTGGTTAGAAATAAATGAAATTACAGATAGAAAGCTAATGTCGTACTAATAAACTGGAGAAGAGCACTGATTCAGTAGCCTGGTTATTTGGGAAAGTGCTTGTTACTGCTTTAAACATAGCTGCATTTTTCCCTTTGAATTGAGCCACTGTTTTGAAGACAATTTGAGCTTGAATGAACACTGCATTCATTTATCGCTGATAGCCCTCTGCGGATTCTCAGCTATAGGTTCAAATCTTGTGTTAAATCAGTGGGAGCAGCTACTCTTTTAGGATTGGGTGGCCTGGAGCTGGAGTGTATATCATCAGATGATAATAAACGGAAAAATAAGGCATGAGACTGATATGAGTATCTCCGTTTTAGTGGGCTGTGGATGAATAACCTACACGTTCTGAACTGTCATGGCATCCTTGGGCCAACTGTATGAATCCAGAGTGAAGGAGTCGTAGTCAGAGTTATAGACTTGGGATAAAATAAAGGCCTCTTTGTCTTTGGGTTCAGGGTACCAGGAGGCAATGCCCTGTTTGTAGGCATGGTCCACAATCTGAAGAGAAAAAAGGGGTTTGGGAAGAAAGAATGAAACGAAGTGAGTGAATAGTTGCTTTACTGCAGAGTACAGTGTGACAGATTTGCTCCTGTTTGCTATTAAAAACCTATGCAAAGTCAAAGTTAATCTATTTGTGATAACTTTTATTGGTATTATAGGGAATATAACTTACAGTATGCAATGAAGTTTACAAACTTAATGGCATAAAATCTTTGGTAGACATTCAGTAGTTTTGCTTGAAGCAGATTATTGTTCAGGGTAAGTTCAAATGAGATACTTTGTTGCACGCTGGTGTATTATTGTATTATGTTTTATACACAATATTTGATTTTGTGCTGATTTTAGCTCACTAGTATTAGTGGTAACATGAAATAAAAAGTTAAAAAGAACAGCATATATTTGAGATGTAAAAAGTTTGTAACATTATAAATGTCTTTAGTGTAACTTTTGATCAATTTAATGCATCCTTGCTGAATAACAGTATTAACTGAAAAAAATCTTACCGATCCCAAAATTTTGAACAGTAGCGTACTTAGCAAAATTAATAGAGTTCTAAATTTAGCATGATCTCATTCCATATTTTACGGGTGCTGAAATGTAGAGTTGGCCAAGAATTAATATCTGAATAAAATTAATAAAACAATTTCAACCACGTTCTGTGTGCTAATGAATTTTGATTTTGTACTAATGATTTTTAGCACACTAGCACCTAATGCAATCATGAAAAAGTAACTGTGCAGCCCTGTTTTACTGTGAAATCCAACCCGACAGCTCTTACAACCTACTTTGCTATATTAATAAATCTCTTAATTTAGCATGTACTCATTCTATATGTAAGCCAAAATGTTAGAGTTGACTAACAAGCCCTGTTCTTGTAGTAATTATCCTCTACATATGAGATATGTAATAAATAATATATGAGACTGACCTTAACAGCAATTTTGAAGGATACTTCTCTGATGGTCTTCAGAGGGGGGTACAGTCTGCCCTCAGCCAGATGCTCCTCAGTAACCATGTCAGAAATCGCCTGAAGAGTAATCAAAGCCTTAATGTTAGCTTTCGCACTGTAAATAAATTTGTAATCGAAGTGTTTTGTACTGAAGCACACATTCATGTTTACTATTGTTGGCTCTTTACCTCTGCTGTAGTAAGAAAAATGTTATCCGAGATGTGGCGAACACCACAGGCAATGACTCCCAATGCTACTCCAGGGAACACATAAGCATTGTTTCCCTGGCCAGGGTAGAAGCTACGACCATCTGCCAAAGTGACTTTCTTAAAAGGGCTTCCGCTGGCAAATATGCCCCTTCCCTGTGATACACACACACACACACACACACACACACACACACACACACACGCCCTTTAAATTGATGGCTTTAGTCAACACCCCTTTCACTAGTTTTATTCATAAGATTTCAGTGAGTATTACCTCAGTGAGTGTGTAACACTGCTCTGCTGTGCACTCAGCTTTGCTTGTGGGATTGCTGAGGGCAAAAATAATTGGGCGTTCGTTGAAAGTGGCCATGGTCTTGATGATCTTCTCAGTGAAAGCACCACTTATAGCAGCCACACCTGTAGATGGTTTGAGGTTTGGTGTTTATAATCTCAAATAATTTTCAAATAGTAAAATTTTGCTGCATTTAGCATAATGAACAGAAATACACTGACTGACATTTGTTGAAATCTAAATGTTTTCTGTAATTATGCCCACTAGTGGCTTTAATATGCCATTGCAATTCATACAGGATGAATAAAAAAATAGTAAGATGCACAAAGCACCATTCCAACTATAAAAACACATGAGAATGCGGTAGAATATCTGCAATCCTTCAGTTTCATAAGATCTAACTACTCGGTTCTCAATCCTGTAAAAAAAAAAGTTAAAAATAAAGTGTATATATAAGAACAGCGTTATTGTTAACTAAACTATTAAAAATCATTTTAAGTAAGTGAAATAATGCTGAAATAAAATTAAATATAAATATTATAATGGAAAACTTGTACTTAAAAAAACCTTGGTAACTAAGTGAAATATATTGATGTTGAAGTACTAAAACTAAAATATTTATTTTATATTTTTAAAAAGAAAAAAAGTGTTATTTTAGTATATTTACATAGTTACAATTATAGTACTTCGTAAGATTGTGAATTAGCTTTTATTTTTGTTCAGTTTTCATTTTAAGTTTAGATTAGGTTTTGGTAATCTTGTGATTTTGTCACTTTACTGAAAAAAACAATAGAAACGACAAACGCACATAATTAAATTACAAAAATTAAAATGAAAACTGAAAAACAAAAGCCAATTCAAACTATTAATAAGTACTATAACAGTACCTTTATAAATAATATTAAAATGGGTCTGAATACTTAGGACCATGTGATATTTCAGTTTTTCTTTTTTAATAAATCTGCAAAAATGTCAACAATTCTGTGTTTTTCTGTCAATATGGGGTGCTGTGTGTACATTAATGAGGAAAAAAAATTTACTTAAATGATTTTAGCAAATGGGTGCAATATAACAGAGTGAAAAATTTAAGGGGGTCTGAATACTTTCCGTACCCACTGTATATAGAATGGGATCAATCACTCCTTACCAATGATAGCTGTGGGCTTGATGGTTTCCACCACTTCCTCTAGAGTCTTTATGTGTGGATGATCTTGGGCAAATTCTTCCTTCTCATGGTTCAGATGACTTCTGCCCTAATAGACCAAATGACACAGAATAACAGTTTTGGTATAACATTTAATTTTGGAGGTGTTCAAATGCAGTTTGTTGCTTTAATTTATGTTTTGACATTTTGAATTAAGCCTACATACATTTGTATATTCAGATGTTGAGTAGGAGGACAAATATAGCCTTAAGGAAAGAAATGTCAAAAAAGGACAAACTACTGTGGGTTTGATTGTTACCTTGACAATTAGGCCTTTAGAATCCACCATCCAAATCCTCTTGACAGCCTCAGCATGAGGTACACCTTCCTTGGCCATGGCCATTATCATTAAGTGAGCAATGCCCAAGGCGGCCTGGTCATATGACAAAAAACAAACACATCTCATAATCCTGGAATTCCTGGTATAAATGTTTTGTAATAGATCTTTTATTTGTTATTTCTCAGTAAAAGTTTGTTGCATCTTTCAAATGAATCCACATTACCTCTCCTGCTCCCTGAAATACGAACTTGTGGTCAGAGAGTTTATTCTTTGTAATCTTAAGAGCAGCAAGGACCCCAGCAACAGCAACAGAAGCTGTGCCTGAAAAAGGTGGGGAAATAGAAGAACAAACTATTTTATGGCTCTAAGACTATAATTTTGATATTACAATGTGCATACTTACCCTGGATATCATCATTAAAGGTACAATAATGGTTGCGGTATTTATTGAGAATACGAAAGGCATTGCTGTTAGCAAAATCCTCAAACTGAATTAGGCAATTCATCCCATACCTGAAACAAAAGATTGAAAACAATGACAACATGTTTGTACAGTCTGTAAGTATTTCACACACATCATCTTCCCCTCTAGTTCAGTTGTTTCTCAATTCCAGTTCTGGCAAAATCCATTGAAGTTTACTTCACTACGAAACATTCATTCATGGATATGCACTACGCCACTGCCTGCAGTGTCTTCTCACACACAGACGAAACTTACTAGAGAAGTGTGAAGCAATATACCTCTGTAAATAAATACAAATTAAATTCACATCTCGCACACTTTAATGCCCTTTGAGTGGAACATATACGCTCCCTTCAAACTGGAATCATGGCGGAATATCCTACGAAGTCTGTTGAATAGAACAAACGTCTGAAGTGATAAGAGATACATACAAATTATGCAAACCAGGGGGTCGCGAGGACTGGAATTGAGAACCGCTGCTCTAGTTAACTGTTAACATGAGAACCACCAAACCGAATCATTAAGTCAGTTAAACTGGTGAACGAGATCATTCAGAACGGATTTGTTAACAGGATCAACGGATTCACTGAAAAGATTTGGCTCAAAAGTATGACTTGAACAACGTGAGAGTAAGTAAATCACCTTTCATTTCAGAATTTTAGTTTCAAACATACTTGTCGGTGACAGCTTGCATGAACTCATCAATGAGGTCATCGTATTCTTTGCCCCTCACTCTTTTGTGCTTTAAGCCGATGTACAAGGGGTCATCTAAGAGGGTCTGAACAAAAACAAAAAGAAATGGGTTAAGAAAGGGCAACGGTAACAAACAGGGACAAATGATCCAATGAAACCTATGAACAAAGTACAGTATATATATATATATATATATATATATACACACACACTAACATTCAAAAGATTCATTCAAATCTAAAATGACAGTGAAGACATATATTGTTACAAAAATAAATGCTGTTCTTTTGAACTTTCTATTCATCAAAGAATTAAAAAAATAAAAAATCAGTTTTGCCAACACAGGAATAAATTGCATTTTAAAATACATTTAAAAAGAAAATAGTTATTTTAAATTGTAATAATGTTTCACAATATAACTGTTTAAAGGGTTAGTTCACCCCAAAAAGAAAATTCTGTCATTAATTACTCACCCTCATGTCGTTCCAAACCTGTAAGACCTTCGTTCATCTTCTGAACACAAATTAAGATATTTTTGATGGAATCTGAGAGCTCTCAGACCCTGCATAGACAGCAACGCAATGTTCCCAGGTCCAGAAACGTAGTAAGGACATCGGTAAAACAGTCCATGTGACATCAGTGGCTCAACTTCAGTTTTGCGAAGCTACGAGAATACCTTTTGAGCGCAAAGAAAACAAAAATAACAATTTATTTAACAATTCTTCTTCCCCGAGTTACATCTTCCGCCATTTTAGAGACTTACCCAAGAGCGTAATCGACATAATCAGCGTTGTTTACATTAGGAGGAGAAAGCGTGCACATGAACGTAATCTGCGTTGTTTATGCTTAGGGGAATGCGTGCGTATGTGTTGTTGGATTAAATATGTTTTTTTTTTTTTTTTCTTTGCGCTCAAAAAATATTCTTGTTGCTTCACAGGGGAATGCGTGCGTATGTGTTGTTGGATTAAATATGTTTTTTTTTTTTTTTTCTTTGCGCTCAAAAAATATTCTTGTAGCTTCACAAAACTGAAGTTGAGCCACTGATGTCACATGGGCTGTTTTACCGATGTCCTTACAACGTTTCTGAACCTGGGAACATTACAGTTGCGTTGCTGTCTATGCAGGGTCTGAGAGCTCTCACATTTCATCAAAAATATCTTAATTCGTGTGCCGAAGATGAACGAAGGTCTTAGGGGTTTGGAACGACATGAGGGTGAGTAATTAATGACAGAATTTTCATTTTTGGGTGAACTATCCCTTTAACTGTATTTTTGATCAAATAGCATAAATGCAGCCTTGGTGAGCAAAAGAGGCTTCTTTCAAACACATTCGAAGAAAAAAAAAAAAAAAAACATTACCGACTCTTGTTTTACCTGATTATCAGTGCCAACATCTAGCAGCACAGGCAGGCACTGCTGAGGTGGCACTCCTCCACATGCTGTATACAAAGCTAGTTTGCCCACTGGGATCCCCATTCCATAGCTGCCTAGGTCTCCTAATCCCAGGATTCGTTCTCCATCCGTCACCACTATGGCCTATTAATGCACATATAATGAAACATCCATCTACAGCCACCGAATGACACTTTAGCACTCTGAACATACCTTAATGTTTTCCTCCGGCCATGAGTTCAGCATGCTGGCAATATGCCCCTTGTCATGGATAGTGATAAACAGCCCTCTTTAAGAAAAAAAAACTGTCAAATTCACATGGGCCTTATACTGTATGTTCGCCATGCAAGAACTGGTTGGACTGGTCTGAGTGTTTATAAAGCATTTGATTCAGAATTGGTCCAACTAAACAAGTCGTTCCAGGTCTGTAGTATGTATATACCTCACCTTGGTCTTCTGAAAGCAAGGCCATACTGTTGGCAGGCCAGGCCCACAGTAGGAGTGTAGACAATAGGCATAAATTCCTCTACGTCAGAGGTTAACACACGATAGAAAAGCTTCTCATTTCTGTCTTGCAGGGTCATCAGCAATATGTATCTGCAGAGTTAAAAGGGTTATTTTGAGTATAAATGGGAAATGGACCAAGAAAAGTATCGTCACTGCTTAGAATTGGCATGGCTCATGCAGAGTATGTACTGAATGTTTCAGTTGAAGATTGGTTACTTGTCAAGAGGGTTACTGCGTGTCTCATAGCTCTTCATGACACGAAGCACTTGGACATCCTGAGAGAGGAAACAGGGAGGCAGCAGGCCGTGGATACCCAGCTGTAACCTCTCCTCCAGGGTGAACGCCATGCCCTGTTAACACAGCACCATAACTTCATTAACAACATGTGACAGTTGTGAATTTAAAAGAAAAATGTGCACTCCTCCTACAGTCTGGTTTAAATACAAATTACCACCCTGAAACTGGGTCTGCACCGGGCAGGATTCCAGCTTAGGGTAGATACATCACGTTGGATCTATTTATTTCTGACCAATGAGACGCAAGCATGGCCACCCTCCCGTTGGATTCTCCACTCACTGTTTACTCACTGCAACAGTTTCCATCCATAATGGCTTTAAAGTTCTACACTTCTCAGTCATGCCCATTCCTCATCTTAGCCTGAAAGTCTTTGCAAACAGGATACAGATTGCAAAGTAACATTTAAATGGACACATTTTCATGACCCAGCCAAAAGTGATTTGCAAAACTGCTGAGACATATCCTGCAACTCTGCATTGATTTTAAGAAGCCTAAGCATATTCAGAGCATCTCCTCTCAATGCTTGGTAGGGGTCAAAGTCTTTGAAGACTTTGCTTTTAGATTAAAGATATACTACTCAAAATGGTACTTTCATACTTTCTTATCTGTGGGGATTTTGGCATTACATAATGTTATAAAATCGCATCAAAGCACCGGCTACTAACAATCTAAAACCTGCTTATTCACCTAGATCATAAGTGCACTGAGTTTGGCCCCTAAAGATGCTTACTTTGTTCAAGTGGGGGTTCCTGGTGATATCATAGCCTCGTTTTTTGGTGAACACCGTGCCCTTGGAGTTCACGCCAGAGTGACAGACCCTCACTGCCCCTATGATAGCAGGAGGGAGAGCCAGGGGACTGGAAAAAACCCTGCACAGCGCCAGCACACTATTACCCGAGAGAGAGTTCATGATTCCTGCAAAATGAGAAAAATCAGGTTCAGAGAAGCTTCTTTTGGAAATTCACTATTTTGGAAACCATGGTTTTGCCAAAATACCAGTTTATGCTGGTTTGGTGACATGGTTTCTAGTTGGTAGACCGCATTAGACTAGCAAGAAACCAGATGGTCAAGCTGTTTTGTTTTTTTGTCCAGCTAATGACCAGCTAGTGTACCAACTTAAGCAGGGGTTTCCAAAAAGATGATTTTACAGTAATAAGTCATTGCAGTAAAACTGGCGCATAAACTGTGGTTACCATGGTATTTTTTTAATAATAAACATGACTAATAAAAATGACTAATACAGCTTTTTCAAGTTCAGCTAGTTCGCCCTCTCACGTGTAAACAAGGCCTTTAGGTAGAACGCAAATGCATCATGTACTGTATTGTGATCTGTATTCACTACGCTTCTTTATTTTAACAACAGTATGTGTTTCAGGCTAAATGCACATTATGGAGAGGTTCAGCATTGTCATTGTTCTTTAATAAGATATAATAACGTTATTTGTTTAAAGCAAAGCGCATACCTGAGAACAGCCAGTCCACCGGCAGCTTCTGCTTCACTAGGTTTAATCCAAACGTTGACCTGCAGCTGCCTGTCTCCTCAGCCTCGCGTTATCTGTAGATGATGTTGTAATCGATTGACAGAAACGTTCTATGTTTGTATGACATTGACACTTTTGCTTCCCAAAGCTCGCCCTAGGCCCGCCCCTTTTGGGCAGAAGTGGCCAATAAAATGAGGCGACGCGAATGACGGCGTTTCCATATAAACGGAAAATTTGTAGACCTGTCTGACCGCTTCCCCATATTTTTGTTTGTTCAAGCGTTTAAAATACGCATAGTAAAACCGGGTACTCCCTTACGAAAATTAACCATGGTTTTACAAAAAAAAATTAAAAATACCTTGGTTACTATAGTTAAACAATGGTAACCACAAATTAACCATGGTTTTACTACACTAACCGTAGTTTAAACATAGTATTTATAGTGAAACTGTGGTTACAAATGGTAATCAATATGCCAAAAAAAAACATGGTTACAACAATTTTACTATAATAAAATCATGGTTAATTTTTGTAAGGGCTTAAACATGTACTTCGCACAAATTCACTAACGTTGCCCTCAAATATGTTTTAATGAACATAAGTAAGCTGGTTTGATCAATCAATCTCATTTAATTGAATTGACAGAAAAAAACACACGTTTCTGCATTAAAACATGAAACATGCTGGAAAATATAAGACTATAGTCTAAACGATTGTAAAAAAAAAAGTTACTTTATTAAAGCCAGTGTTTACGTCTTTAAAGCAAAGCGCATACCTGAGAACAGCCAGTCCACCGGCAGCTTCTGCTTCACTAGGTTTAATCCAAACGTTGACCTGCAGCTGCCTGTCTCCTCAGCCTCGCGTTATCTGTAGATGATGTTGTAATCGATTGACAGAAACGTTCTATGTTTGTATGACATTGACACTTTTGCTTCCCAAAGCTCGCCCTAGGCCCGCCCCTTTTGGGCAGAAGTGGCCAATAAAATGAGGCGACGCGAATGACGGCGTTTCCATATAAACGGAAAATTTGTAGACCTGTCTGACCGCTTCCCCATATTTTTGTTTGTTCAAGCGTTTAAAATACGCATAGTAAAACCGGGTACTCCCTTACGAAAATTAACCATGGTTTTACAAAAAAAAATTAAAAATACCTTGGTTACTATAGTTAAACAATGGTAACCACAAATTAACCATGGTTTTACTACACTAACCGTAGTTTAAACATAGTATTTATAGTGAAACTGTGGTTACAAATGGTAATCAATATGCCAAAAAAAAAAACATGGTTACAACAATTTTACTATAATAAAATCATGGTTAATTTTTGTAAGGGCTTAAACATGTACGTCGCACAAATTCACTAACGTTGCCCTCAAATATGTTTTAATGAACATAAGTAAGCTGGTTTGATCAATCAATCTCATTTAATTGAATTGACAGAAAAAAACACACGTTTCTGCATTAAAACATGAAACATGCTGGAAAATATAAGACTATAGTCTAAACGATTGTAAAAAAAAAAGTTACTTTATTAAAGCCAGTGTTTACGTCTCCGCACATGAGAAATTCAAAGATCTTTTTTCTTGGAAACTGTACTGTTCATGTAGCTTTTGATTATGAGTTAAAGAATGTACTGCTCTTCTTTTACAATGCAACTAATAACAAATACATATACATACTCAAATATGACACTAAATCATCCCAAGGATTGTATTTAGATAACACCATTAGAAGACAAAGAAAACAGCTAAACCAACATTAAAAATACTACAGACAAAGACTAACTAAAAGTAAACAGAGAACCTAGATGAACCAAAGAGGCTATTTTAGGTACAACCTTCAGTTGAAGTGTCATCAATGTGAGCTTCATCTATAAACTGTACTGATCAAATACCAAAAACCTTGCAGTGGTTAATAATTAAACAATGTACAGTGAAAAGTTAAACATATAAAACAAAGAAATGTTTTCAAGTGATCAAATAACTTCTAAAAGCTGTTTAAAAGTGTAATTACTTGGTTCTCCAGAAAATCTAACATCTGTTTTTTACCACGTACACTTCCATTTATGCTACCATTGGAATGATATCCGTGGGGAGGTACCATTGGCGGGACAGGTTGAGGAGGAGGAAAGGCCATCGGGGCCATGGGAAGGTTGTGTTTGAATGAAGGTTCAGAAAAAGACCCTGTGGAGGACAAATTATTAGTGTCAAGTTATTAATGATTAGAAGCAGCACTACATACATTAACAGATTAATAAAGGAAGTTATACTGACCTGAATATAGTAAAGGGTTTCTTTGAGAAGATGCATTTGAGGCAATGGGGGCATAGATGGGCTGGCCATGGAGCCATGGTACCATTGCTTTTTGAGCTTCACGCATCATCTTGTGGTGCATCACCGCTAAATAGACAAATGAACATGGAAGAAATATTTCACTGTTTTGTTATTCACTACAATTCCATTTTATAGGGTGGACTGTGAAAAAAAAAAGTCACTTGGTATTAGAAGACAATAAATGATAATAAATGTTATGTTTTTATTATTTGAAATAATATTTAATAATAATATTAATAATAATAATAGAATATTTATAAAGGACATAATGTTGTATTGTCGTAGTCCACAATACATTTTCATTGTTAAAATGCTAGAAAAAAATACAAGGTTCCACAAATTATTAAAATTAATAATAAATTATAAGTAATAAATAATAATAATAAATTATTATGAATATTATTGTCGTTATTCATATTGTTTAAAAGTATACTTATATTATTCATAATAAAATATATATTATATTGCCTATTTTGTCAGTCTACTGATTATTTCATTTAGTCAAAATGCAAAAAAAAAAAATATATATATATAATATATTACATATAACAACATATATTATTATTATTATTATTGACAAACTAATCCATTATGTGGAGTGTGATTTTGTCATCAGTAGACATTTATTTTAAGGAACTAATATCCAGCAGAAGTACAACACTGTGAATATTGTTTAAAAAATACTGTACAAATACATATTGTCTGGTTTGACAGATGCACAGGCAAAGATACTAAAGGGATATAAGAGTGAATGCACGTGGATACCTTCTTCTGGGCAGCAGCAAGTGCGAGGACAGCAGGGACAACGGACATAGCAGCAGCAGTTCTGAGGACAGCACTGGCAGCAGCAGATACAAAACAGTATGATGAGGAGCAATCCACCGAGGACGATGAGCAGCACTGTCAGCCAGTCTGAGAGGAAGAGGTGGTATGATCAGCATCAGCATCAATAAATGTTTTTGTGGTTGAATACAAGTCTTCAGTGCGTTAATACTTACGATATACAATGAGTCTGATTTCTTTGTCGGAGTCTCCCACGACATCACCAGCTGCGTCGATGGAGCAGAAATACATGCCGTTGTCCCACCACATGACCTCATTGATAACCAGGTCAGCACCTGTGAAAAACATATACAATTTTTTTTTTGATTATTAT
>NW_015505388.1:552032-583924 GCF_001515645.1 Sinocyclocheilus grahami | reverse complement strand
CAGCTATATATATATATATATATATATATATATATATAAACTATGGGATGTGAGTTGAGATCCTGATTAATGAGATTTCTAAGACCAGCTTTTCTAATGCCTCTAAATTATCAACGTGATCAAAACTTCAAGCTGAAAAATCTGTTGCAAAACAAACTACCACATTTTTTCTACTTTTTAATAGTAAGTTTTAATAAGCCTCTTAGTATAATTATAAACATGTCCCCCTTAAACTTAGGTTTACTTAATTAAACCTTAAGTAAAACCTATGTATCCCCCAATTGTAAGTCGCTTTGGATAAAAGCGTCTGCTAAATGACTAAATGTAAATGTGTATATATATATATATACATCTTTCTTTTCTTTTTTTTTTTTTATAAAAGACTAAATGTAAATGTAAATGTGTATATATATATATACATCTTTCTTTTCTTTTTTTTTTTTATAAAAAATCATGGTAAATTGTAGGTATCAAATATGATACAACAGGCTTTAGAGGAACATTTATTTGTACATGCACTGCATCATATGTTTTGCCCCCCAAAATTAAAACTACAGGGCTTTGATCACAAAACTAAACATTTAAATATCATCTTACTAATACATATTATTGGGAGATATAAAGTGACAACTGATATTTATAAGCAGTTTATGCAAGTAGTTTGCTACACTATTATAAAAATGTGATTGATTTACATTACAAGTTATCAGAATTTCATCTTATTTCTATTCCATATAAATAACAACTGTACCAAATTGCATAATTTTTGCTCAGTTTAGGCCTTTGAATAATTTTTTTTCCTCTACATGTGTGTGCTCCATATTTACTATATCATACTATATGGGTCATAGAAGCCTGATGTATCAAATATGGTACAAAACATAATGCACATGCAAGCTTTGCCTTTATATTTGATCAAATATTTTGCCTAAAGATTCAATAATCTCATCCAAAATAAAAAAAAATAAAAAATCGGATTATTATTTTATTTGTCTGGCTTTATAGGGTTAAAACATCTTGTTCAGAGTTTTACGCTCTTGTGTGTCCAGACTCACTGTTTTGTATGTATATCTTGCGATCTCGATATTCTGTCCCCAGAATAGCTTCACTGAGGCCTCTCTTCTGAATCACTATGCGGACAGTGCGCTGACTGTCTGGACAGTCATTGGCTGGGTCTTGCTTCAGACCCAGAGCTGCTTGATATGCTGAAGAAAGAAAGAAACGTACATGATCACATCAATCACTGCATTCAACTTTCATCTATTCAGACAAAACAAAAACAAACTCCAGATTACAGCTTTGCAGAGCTCAAGCCTTATATTTTCAGTCGACCAACACCACTCACCAGCTGAGTAATATTCCAGCACTGGATCCAAACAGAAGGACTTGTATCGCCATGTGACCAGAACATCTTGTTGGTTTGCAGAAGTGGAATATTCACATCGCAGAGTGACAGAAGCAAACAACATTGTGTATCTCTCTGTATGTGGAACCGTAACCTGGACAGACAACAGCTCTGAGAACAGAGGGAGAGGGATCAATTATCATACGGTTTGCATCAGGGTTCCACACCTTCTGACCACGGTCATTCATTTATTTGCTTGTCATTACATAAGGATTTTACACACAAAGAACAATTTTCAACCAATTCAATATTTTAGAGCTGAGCATAACAAAAATAATGATATTCACTATACAATTTTTTAAAGACTATTCATTTCTATGCCTGTTCCTGGCCTGAAAATCTCTATTTTACAAATCCTTGCTCATACAAACAGAATCAAGTTTAAGAAGAACTTTTTTTTTTTATTAATGCTCAATAACATAAGAACATTGTCAAGGAATTAAATGCAAATACATATAATAAAACAAAGAGAGAGAAAACAAAAATATTATACAAAAACAAACAAAAGATGACAAGACAAGGAGACACAAGAATGCATACATTACCACTATTGAAAGAATAACATACAAAGATTTATAAAATATTATGAAGAAATGTTTAAAGTTTCAGAAGAACATAATGTTAACGTATTGGCTGGCATGACGCTTTTAAATCACGTGATCGGGTCATGTTTGCACCTGCTGATGATCAACCTCGCCACTGAACTTATAGAATTACCAGAAAATGTTTTAAATACTTTGAAAGCGGCATGCCACTAAATGAAACACCCCTAATATCCCAGAACAACCCCTGACAGTTATTTTGAATGCCGACTTACCCGTTGGAAATACGCAGAGCACGAGCGCAAGCACCTTGAGCTTCAGTCCTTCTTTCATGTTTCTCGGTTATTCGGAAGGCGTTTTTTTATTTACTTTTCCAAAACACGGCACGATCCTACTAAATACGCGACTCAAACACATACAGACAATGCACGCTGGCCATCATGTCATCGTAAAACATGCGATGCAATTATATCCCGATGTGTTCTTGTTTACCGATATTCTCTCGAGACTGTATAGCTGTAAACACACCTTTGCTCTTTGGAAGTTTGATTCCCCGCCCCCATTCCACGATGACGCCACAGACTCCACCCACCAACAAGTGCACAACTTCCGAGAAAACCCGAACCGGTTTTTCATTGATTTCTGTTCAAAATGAAATTATTTTCACATTGTTAGGATTGTAAATATGTATCATTGCTCAAAGTTAAAGGATTATTGCGTTGTTCACGTTATTCGATAGAATCAAAAAACATATTTGAATCATTATTAACATGTATCCACCAGGGGGCGTCACTTGCCGGTGTTATGGATCAACCGGGGATCGTATTGTTAACTGGGGATGTGCGCGTGCACGTGAGCTATTTTACTTCCCTTTCCAGCAGATTCGTCAGATGCGAACTGTGAAGCTAATAGCAAACTCTTCCAGCTCATCTAGTGACCCTGTGCGCCCCCTAGCATCAAAGGCTTTGCGGGGCAGGTGTTCAGAACGACAGTTCCATCTGCACAAATAGTCATGATATTATTAGTGCACACTAAAAGTTAAAAAGTGTGGGGTTAGAAAGATTTTTTAAATGTTTTTGAAAGAAGTCTCTTATGCTCATCAAGGCTGCATTTATTTGATCAAAAATACATTAAAAAAGTAATATTATGAAATACTGTTACAATTTAAAATAACTGTTTTCTATTTTAACATATTTTAAAATGTAATTTATTTCTGTGATGTTAAATCCTTCAGAAATCATTCTTGTGTCTCAGTTTGAAAACCCCTTTCCTAAATAATTAGATCATGCACACACACACACACACTCAGATTGTACCTGTTGTCATGCTCATCCAGAGAGTGATTGCTCTGATAATGTGAGGGTCGAAGCCCGTCACCAATCGATGCTGTTCGGATACGCAGCTCTTCCATTTGGTCACTGATGGGTGGTAGTGCCTTCCTCTGGACCTGCCGATAGGTCTGCCTGAAGTCTATGTCACCATCATGCAGAGAGCTCAGTTCTGATAGGCTGCCAGCTGCTGACACAATGACATCATTATGGACTTTCTGGACATTTTCCCATTCTTTATAATAACACCAATGTAAATAAGAATTCTATTGTCATTGTAATATGCAGCAGAAAATCTATCTATGGCAGAAATTCTGAACTTGGTTAGAATATTATGAATTGTTTGAAATGATCAAGAAGCATGCACAATCACAGATGTATTTTCATCTAAAAGTGAAAAATCTGTCAACAACAATGTGAATTTCAGTGTATGGACAAAAACATCTTTTAAGATATCATCTTTTGTGTTCCAAGGAAGATTAAAAAATACAGGTTTGGAATGACATGAAGGTAAATGATGACCGAATTTTAATTATTTGAGAAATAACTATCCCTTTAAGTTTGTAATGTAAAAACTTGTGCCTTTTAATGTAAAAGGCAGGTCAATTGCGGAAGGGTTTAGAATTTAGATGATAATGATGATGATGAAATAAATTAGACAAGCCATCAGGTGTCATTTGACCATTGGTAAGTAGATTTTCACTAACTCAACTTAACTAAAATTACACACACACACACACACACACACACACACACACACACACAGTAATGTAATATATATATATAAAATAAACTGCATTACTGAAAGTGAAACTGAAGAACCGCTCTGACATATCCATCAAAATGATTCAACTGGTAACTCCTTCAACGGAGTTCATGAGTCTTTTAAATGGTTCATTAAAAAAGACCGGCTCATAAGTGTCATTTGTCCATGCATTCTGTGGCATGTTTTTGATTCACTAAAGAGAACCACTTTATTAGAATCATTTGTTGGTGAATCAGACTACACTGGTCACACTGCATGTTTTTGCTTGCAGCTTGCAAAGACAACTCAATGGAAATGCATTTTTCCCCCTGCTATTATTTTGTGATACACTGCCTTTTTTAATCACATTCGATTTAGACTGCAAAGACAGGTAAAATATGACTTATTTTACTGCGCAGTGCAGGAAACACTGGCACATCATCGATTCTGAGGTTGGAAGAAGCAATCTCAAGATCAGAAAACCTGTATTTTTACCCAACCTAACATAATAATGTGTAAAACAATGAAAGTAAGAAGTGTTACTTTTTTATTTACCTATTTTTTTGCCATCAAATATAGTTGAAAACCTTTATTCATTATAATTTGGTGGTGTAAAGATCTCCACAGTGAATGCGTGTGTGACAGCGTGTCTGCTCTGCAAGCGAGCTGCGTGATACAATGCAGCAAAACTATCACTCCCATTATAATCAGTTAAGCTGTCTTTAACGCAAGTGGCTAAAAACAAAAAATAAAAAAGGCAAGAAATACTGCTAGCATTCTGGAAGAGAGAAAGCCTCAGCAGAGGGTGAGATGTAAAAGTAACTAATGTGTTAATTTCCATAAAAAGTAACAATCATGTGATTAATTACTTAAAGTTATGCAGTAGCCCATATTTAATGTGCAGTAATGTTATACTACATCAATCATTGATGTCCTGTAATTTTGAATTATCTTTTTTTTTTCTCAGAGGGAACAGATCAGATTGGAGCATTTTGGAGTTTGCTGATTGCAGCAGAAGATGAAGCAGGTGAACTGAAAAGGACCTGTGTGAGAGCACCCACTGAAAAGGACAGGGGGAGAGAGAGGTATGGCAGGCGTACCTGGCATAATCTCCAAATCAAACTCAGGCAGGATGTCATCCAGCACACCTGTCCTACCTGGAGGAGGGAGAAGATCAGACATAAACAGCAGAAGTGGGCAGCAGGTGAAAGTTCAAAGTTTAGGGTTGTGGGTAAATGCTTAAATGCTTGTGTGTGTTATTATGAAAAAGTTACTCTGTTAGTGGCTGTGGATTAATTAAGTTTAAGATGAAAGCTGTTATGAAAACTTGATTTGTTGTTTTAAACATGATTGGCCTTTTTGTTGGTTCAGAGAATAAATCAAATGCAAAAGTATAAAACAAAGTCTGCATACAGTACCAGTAAAAAGCTCTGGACACACTTCACTGAATTTATGTTTCTTGTCATGGTTAAATACTTGAAATTAGTTTTGCAGGCATGAATGGATAACAATTTTGGTCACTACATTCCTATACTAAAAATATTAATAATAAAAAAGGCATAGGTGTGTCCAAACATTTGATTGGTAATGTGCTTAGGTGTGTGTGTGTGTGTGTGTGTGTGTATGTGTGTGTTTGCAGACAGATAACAAGAAAAGGGTGAAAGGTCAAACTGTCTCTGGATGAATAACTAACTTTAGACCAGTGGTGTTTTTCAGTAGCATTTTGGTATATAACATAACATTATTTGTGTGACCATGCAACATGTGCTTGCAAATTATCAAAGTAACATATGAACATTTAAAGTCAAAAGTAATTGAAATAAAAAATAAATAAAAAAGTAAATAATAATGTTAAAAATAAACCTTCCATGTCCAAACTTCAAGCTTTACATAAACATGTTGATGCATGTACCATTTATATATTATATAATTATTATACTAAAATATTTACAAATACAAAAGATGCAAACAGTACACTAGTGAAAAATGAATATACTAAAATGTATTTGAAATACATTTATTTCATGCTAAGTATACTACAAATACATTTACATATTTAGGTGCTTAATAAATATACCCTGCAATTGTACTTTTAGTATACTTAAAGTCTGCTAAATTGGAACAACTAATTTTGTACTTAATGCACTGTAATTGTGTGCAATTCAAGGTCAACTTTATTATCCCCAAGGGGGCCATTTGTTTCACAGCCAGCAGTAAACCATACAATAACAAAACAAGCACCCACCACCACAATACACAATTTAAACCAACAACAACAACGACTCCATAAATAATTTCAATAAAGTAATTTAAAAGACAGATGGTATTTCAAAAAAAAAAAAAAAAAATCTATTAGTCCTACATAAAGGCAGATAATATCTACAAATAGAAGGAAGCAACTTAAAAACATTCTGCAAGGGATGGCTGGTGTAACAATGAGTCTGCAGAGTGAGGAGCCATTTGCAGTTTGTTTGACAACAGAACAATAAAGACAAACAGTCGTAAAGGCGAGATGAGGGCGTAAACAGTACAGGCTAAGATCAGGGCAGACGGCATAGAATCATAGTCCAATAAACAGATACAGGTCATGGCAGGCGGCAGAGAATCCAGAAACGAGAAACAGTCCAGGTCACAACAGAATGACCAATCCACAATGAAGAACCGCTCAGAGATGATCACCTAGGCAAATCAAGACTTTGCGAGGATGTGTGTGTGGTGTGCTTATATGGAGTGAGTGTAATGACTAGCAGGTGTGTCTGTGTGCAATCAGTCCCAGGTATATGGGCTATTGGGAATTGGAGTCCGAATGAGAATCAGTCAATACTCTGGTGAGGGTTCCCTCTGATGGTGTGGAGGCGGTGGTACGGGAGCCTCACTTGTGACAGCTGGGATCATTCCTAATTAACTCAGCCTTCTTCAAAGTCCTAGCTTTATACAAGTCATTCAAGTCATTAAAAGTGGTACCAACAATCTTACCACACACTTTAACAATACCCTGTAATCTATTTCTGTTTTTAAGGTTGCGTGACCCATACCAGCATACAAATGAAACAGTAACGACAGATTCAATGAAACAAGTATAAAACATTTTCATAAAAGTACCGTCCACATTAAAATTACAGAGCTTCCGCAGATAAAACAAATGCTGGTGGGCTTTCTTACACACAACATCCACATGAGCCTCAAAAGTCACCTTTTTCATCTATTACAGTACCAAGGTATTTAAATTGATGTACAACCTCAACAACATGATCATTAATAACTACAGGAGAGATGACTGTAGGATTCTTCCTAAAATCTATAAGCATCTCTTTAATTTTGAATACATTGATGTCCAAAAAGGACAAAATGCACCGATCAATAAAATCTGCCATTACAGAACCATGATCAAGACCCTCACTATGAGGGACATAATCACTGAATCATCCGCAAACTTGATGATATGACGCCTCTCTACACTGTAAAAAGTGAACATGTGCAGTTGTTGCTTTAAGGGCGTCTTTCTATCTGATTCTACCTATAAATTCTAGTTTTGTTGTTGTAACCTACTTCAATCATGGTTTACGTTACATAAAACAAGAAAATGCTGTTTTAACTTAAGTGCTTTACGTTGACGAAACACAACTTCCAATAAAGCTCAGAATAAACATATTCAAAACACACACATCTGCTCCATGTTGATTGGTGAATTTTGCTTCAATGAAAAATTGTGATTTGGGGTTATTATACACTTTATGTTGCAGCAAAGTGAAAATCCAACTGACAGCGCTACTCTTCAGCACAACGGTAACACCATTCAATAACAGAAACTCCTCTAAATGTCCAACATAACTGAACATAACATTAACATAAACTACCAACATTTTCCCCAGAAATTTTTATAAATTTGCCTGTACCATGGTCAAAAGCTCATCCTTCACCATCCTCTCAAATGTTTTCATAATCAGAGAGGTAAGTGCTACTGGCCTGTACTCAAACATTTTGGTACATTATTCTTAGGCACAGGTACAATTCCTTCCAAAGATGAGGAACCTTATGAAGGTGCAATGACATACTAAAAATAAAACAAAAAATATCTGCCACTTGTTCTGCACAATTTTTAATAATACTTTTCCTCTCTCTTACACCTCGGAAAAGTTTTAAGACTATATCCATATCAACCTTCACACTGTTCTGTTCAAAAGACACATTTAAAAAAAAGCCAATTCCTGACTAAAATTATGAATATTAAAATGATTATAAAATTATATATAAATGATTATAAACATTCAAATCATTAGCGAGATCACGATCAAGCTTCCTGTCAAAAGAAATATGACATTTTAAGAATGCATCCCCATCATGGACATGAACATGGAACCCCTCCCATACAAAACGTGAATTTCCAGTGCTAAGCATATACTCCACATTATGCTTGTAATTAAGCCTTGCCAGTTTAAGTTCCTTTTTAACTTGTTTTTGTAATACCTTATACTGAGTCACATCACCATGATTAAAACTGAAACATTTATTTGAAACAAATATTTGTGTTTTTTACAGATTTAGTGACCCACAGTTTATTATTTGGATAAATGCAAATTTCTTTCTTGGGGATAACAAGATCCTCACAAAAAGTAATATAAGCTGACAGTCTCTGTGAGTTCATCTAAATCAGCACAAGCATTTATAAACACCTCCCAATTTGTACAGCTAAAACAGCCCTGGAGACAATTAATAGATACCTTCAACCACACCGGAACTAAACGACATTCCAGCCTAGTTTTCTTTAGGATTTGTATAACTGAACCAGGTACACAACATTATGATCAGACGTACCAAGGGGAACAAAATGATTTATATGCTCCCTTTACAAATCCATAACAAAGATCCAAACATTTCATATGACGTGTAAAACAGGTTACATACTGATAAAAACCATACAAGTACTTCCCCATTTTGCAATGATTAAAATCACCCATAATGGTGTAAGTCTAACTAAAGATATACTTAAGTATATCTGATTGTGCTAAAGTGGAACTATTGCAAGCAGGGCTATTGTAAAGTTTAATTATAATTTTTTTATATCAGTAAGTCTCGAGCGATATATGTCATTAAGTAAATATATTAATAGATTTAAACTATACTTAGTATGAAATAAATGACAGTAGTGACACGTTGACATGTTGCTGGTTCCCAGGGCTTATGCTAATGTAGATGTGTGCATTCGTTCAGTATTTATATCTGGCCCAAGCACAGATCAGGTTCACTAATGTGCACGAATGAAGAGAGTGAGAAAGAGATGAAGAAGAGGGGGCTTCAGCGGAGGAAAATGGGGGACTAATTAATCACAGCCTCATTAACCACCCTGAAAGGGGGGCAAGGGTACGTCATCACCATGGAGACAATGCTGGTATTGTTTGGAATTAAAAGGTGTCCCAGAGCACTGTCCAATTACATTTCAACAAACATCTTCCCTGAGAGACAAATGAAGTGGTGGCTTTAAATGTACAGTCTATTTTACACTGAGCGTACTTTGTCAATGACTGGCATGCCGCCAAAAATAAAGAGCATTCTCACCGCCTAAACTGGCCTTAGTGTTTAGCTTAGGACCCAACATTTTTGTCTGTATGCAATTCCTAGTGGAACAAGTGTGCAGAAGACAGAATCTTATCTGTTAAAATTAGCATGAAATGAAAAGTCATCCTATATGTTTTCTAAATAGAACAATTCATTCATGCATATGTTTTGTTTTTGTTTTTTAATTTTGACATTTAGAAATGAACTGAATAAGACTGAATAAAAGATCAGTCACTCCTTCCAATTCGTTGTGACTTTGTAAACACATTCAAATTTTACAGGCCTTCACAAAATGCCACAAGTCTTTAAACTGAATGAGAGGGTGCCATAAACATAACTGCCCACTGTCAGAGCAGATTTATCCCTGAGTGACAGGAAGTGCTGAGCTGGCAGACAGGAAGAGGAATAATATCCATCTCCTCTACTCCTCGGTTACAGTCATTAAACCAACCGTAACCTGAGAGTAAAGGGGACCTCGTGAAGAGAGAGACAGGCGGAGATATAGGGAAGGCAAGCTGTGTAGTGTAGACTGCATGTTATTATCAGACTTAAAGGGGTAGCTCAACCAAGCAACTGTATGTTCGTAAATATATCACTGTTGTAATTACAGTCTATAGCTGTACAAGTGCATTTGTTGCGCTCTTAAAGCAATCCGCCAATTTGGCAGAATTTCATACCCTCTCAACAAACTATATACTCCCAGACGTTTGAGGGGAAGCATGACAAAGAAACAGAAGGCATTCACCTTATTAGAAGGCAGTGTATCATCAGAGTGAATGGAAACTTATATTTCAAGGTAAAAAAAACTTAGTTGCTCTTAAGGTTTAGAATAATAAACTACTTATTTCCACAGTGATTGGTTGTCTTACCTAAGAAAATGTGGTCACCAGCTTGGTAAGACAACAATTTGCTAAAAAGTGGGTTATTATTCTAAAGAGTTGAGTTTTGTTTGATGTTTTGATTTTACAGTATAATTGTATTAATTAATTTTACTGAATTCTGAATATAGTATTGTAAGAAATTACAGTTAAATACTGTTAATTTTTTACAGTGCAATCCCTGATCCTAAATAATAATAGCGTCGCTTTCCTAGGCATCCACCACTAACAATCAAGATCTAAACGGCAAGTAAAACATGACTACACAGCACGTTTGGTGAAATAGGGAGTGTCTGGTTCAAAGTCAAACTTTTAACCACTAAATACTCCAGATTACACTCTCCACTTCCTAAACCAATTAAATCTTGATTACTCAGAAGGCAGTGCCTTCCTCCACTTCTTAGTGCCTACATAACACTATCGTTGATTCGCCAGTGTAAGTTCTAACCCTCTCATGTTTTTTTTTCTTTTCACCACACAGCACTGTTGTACAGGCCCTGGCATCCCCTGGCCCCTGAAACCCCCTTCGTTCCCATGGAAACAGCTTAAGAAGTGTCTTATATTGCTCACATGGATAACGGTCAGTTATTTACTCTTTGTCTGGCATGAGGCGTCTGACTTTGTTTTGTCCAGCTGGCACAGAAATAACTTATGCTGTTAGGGTCAGTCCCACAGCACCAAACAAGTTGTTTCTCCCCACAGTGATCCTGTCCAGGACGTGTAAAATGTGTGAGGTTCTCCTGATCTGCCGGGGACACAAATGAACAATAGTGTCTCTCATTAAGGATCTGAGCCCTGTCGAGAGGCATGCGCCGTACGGTTGTCGTCATGGTAGCGCTTGTAAGTGCACTCAGGAATTCAGACTGGGATTGGCATTAACAATCATTTAGACACAATAACCAAGCATGCACACACAAAAGTAAACATTTTTGGAGAACAAGGTCCATTTCTTTATAGGAAACTCTGTAAATAACCACAAATATTGAGAGTCCCTAAAGCACAGCATTCACTGACACTTTTTTGAGCATTTTTAACAGTTCAGACTTTTCTAAAACTGTGTTATACAGACATCAACTGACTTTTTTGTACTGTTGATTTAGTTTTTGAGAAGGATATGCACTCGTGAGACTCACCCTGCACCAGTAGCTCCACCTGGCCTTCATTTTTCCCTTCCAGGTCATCAGAAATGATCACCTTACAGAAATACACACCGCTGTCGCCCCACTGCAGCTGTCCAATGTGAAGATCTGCTTCTGAAAAGGCCAGAAAATATTTGCTGATAACCCAAGCTGTTTAATTGTAGGGGAGTAAATGTCTCATTTTAATATTTTTATTTCATTTTTTGGTTTCCACAGTAACATAAAAACATATTAGCTGTCAGTTGCACAATTTACTTTTAGAACTTAACATTTTTAATCAGTAGGAACAAGACATCATTCATCCTCATTATCTTTCTTTAATATTTTGTCAGAACAATCGTAGTCTTTGTTGGAGAGGTGACTGGAGGAGGGAGAGCTTTGATGACTAAAGTCAGAGGAGATGGTGTTTGCGTTTGATAAGGAAGGCTGTGGGGGTGTTTTGTGAGACCTTTATGAGGTCCAGCCCCCTGACCATTGTGCGACCTAGAAAAAACAGCCCTATTTAAGGAACAGGAAAACACAGCATAATCGGCTGGGTTTCCTAAGGGGGAGATGGATTATGCACAAGATTGCAGACTTGAGAATAGAGCGGGTTCAGAATCTAATAATATAACAAGATGATTTTATTACACAGTGGCTCCAAGAAATATTTGGACCATTAAGCCACAGTTAAATGTCATTTTATGAATGCCATTGCATTAAAAATACATATTTAATAGGTAGTATCTGCAAACAAACTATGCAAAACATTTTCTCAGAACTGATGTCATTTCACAATTACTTTTAACCAACTGAATCCCAGTATTTGTGGCTGTATGAATTAGTTCCCCTCAAGTTCACACAGGTGCACAAATTGAGTAACCACAGGTATATATATTTGAAATATATTAAATTTTGTGATCAAATAAATGCAGTCGCTGTAAGCATAGTTTTCCAACCCAAAGTTCTGAATGGTACTGTAAATTTGACACCAAAAATGTCTCCAAATATTGCTTAGGCTGTCTTTTTAAAATAAATTCCACTTAGTTTGTTTGTTTTTTCTAATGCAATTAAATGTATATATTTTTAAGTGTAGATTTGATCCATATTTGATCTATATTTTGAACAGTTTTGCTTCATGAATTGATCTAATCTTGATGTTATTAAATTGACTATTAGGCTGCCAACTTGTTGACCATTTTACAGTTTTGTGTTTGAGACTAACCTGTTGAATTGACTAGTTAATAGATAACCATGGAAGTCCCCTTTGTGAGTCATTAAGTTTGGAATTTCACTTTCCAGCTTACTAATGTTGTCATTTTGTGCAACTAAACGATCTGTAAACACTGAAAGGTTTATAAGGTTATGATCAAATTCAATATTCTGCCTCATATTTGATTGAACTTTGCCTTGAATCAAGCTAAACCTCTTCAAAAACAACAAACAAACAATAATGCAGTTATAAGACAGCAGAAACACATTACTGTTAATGATGGAGATGTCTCTTCCTTTGTAGTGCTCTGCTAATGTCATGGAAGATCCCTGTGCTGAAGCCACTATGCGGACTGTGCGGCTGTTGTCAGAGCAGTCCAGATGAGACGTGGCTCCCAGATCAGATACATGGACTCCCAGGGACTCAGGAAATGTGAAGGAATCCCGAGTACGGTCTGTACAGTAGGACTTGTACCACCACTGCACCACGGCGGTTTGAGAGGAGTGGGTGGTGTAATGACACGGAAGAACAATGGAGCTGAACAGCATATCAAACTTCTTCTCATCTTTCACAATCACCTGTACACCATTACAACTTTGCACTGTGCCAAAAAGAGAGAAAGAGATTGAGAAAAAAAAAACTGTAAATATTACTGAATGACAGTAAGACAATTACACTTTAGGCTGGAATACACTACACAAGTCGACACTAGTTTACAAAAGTCAGAGCCAGTCTGCAGATTTTCCCAGAAACCTGCGAGTATGATATGCACAGACTTTAATTTATTAGCTTCTGACTGTGTCTCTATCCAATTGGAGGATATCACATATTGTTTTCATTTGTCATGCATCTTCTAGTAACGAGGCATGAGTTTGTTGTGTTTAGAAAAAGTCTGTGATCCTCAGTCGTTTAGTGTATGATGGCTAGTTTATCTCTGTAGCAATTTATAAGGTCGGCAAGTGTATGATTGCTAGCGTTTTAAAGTCTGTTAAAGTCATGTAGTGTTTTCTAGCCCTTATGTAGAGCACCGGACAGGAAGCTGAGATATGCAGAATTTGCAAAAGCTATATTTGTATAGCAAATTCATAATGGCTTTTATAAAACCGTTAAGACCGTTAGAATTAAGAAAAAAATATTATTCTGCAATATATATACACACACACATATATATATATATATATATATATATATATATAGCAACCCAGTTAACAAAGTTTGAGACATCTAAATACAGTGTAGAACCCTCTGTTTTGTGCAATGTTATTTTCCAGCAACTAAACAACTAAAAAAATAAAAATAAAAATACAGACAGTCAGAACTCTGCAAATATTCATTTTTAGTAACTGATAAACTTATATTTTTTGTGATAACTTGGGTAACAGTACTGAAGGTTGAGCTTGACAATTTGTGTAAAACATTGAGAAACTTTTAATTATTGATATTAACTCATTCATTTTTTCAATAAAATGCTTTACTTGGTTTCCTCTCATGCTGTAGATGTACATTAATGTTATTCACTTGGTGTCACAATTATAATAATTGTGTAAGTTTTTGGCCATTAAAATTAGCTGACCATTATAAAAGTTTTGAATTTACTATTTCAACAGATTATGTCAAAATTATGACACTTTTTATTTCAGTTGTTGGAAACAGTCAGAAGTGAGACTAAAATAACCATATTAAAGAACATTATTTGGTGTATTTGGTGTAATGCAATGTGTTTATGCAGTTTAAGGTTAAAAAAACACATTATTTTCCACATACTGTACATTATTGTTTCTCCTCTATGCCCGCCTTTCTGAAATGCATTGATTTTTACAAAGCTCATCGGTCTGAAAAGCAAGGTGTGCTCTGATTGGCCAGCTATCCAGTGCGTTGTGATTGGCCGAATACCTCAAGCGTGTGACGGAAATGTTATGCCCCTTAGCGTATTGTGATGCCCTGTCCGGCCGGAGTGACGAGACAAAAATATTAAAACCCATTATTATAACGAGGCATTTGTTGCATCCAGTGGGGACATAATTACGGATTGTAATGACTTATACTGTCTTTTTACGCGTTGCATTGCATCGTGCCGCGTAAACATAAAACCATGTCTGCATTTGTGATCGGAGAAATGACAAACAACAAGCCCTACTCTACACTGCTCAAAACTGGCATTTGAATCATCAGTGGCAAATTCTTTAAATATAAAGAACGTACTTACACTCTGTGAGTCAGAACAGAAGGCATTGTAGTCTACTCTTCCAGGATCAGAAAACAGTCCTCCATAAAATGTGCTGCACACATCTGAATATTTGGGTTGAACGGTTCTGGAACAGTGTTGTAAATACAACTTAACCACTGATTTCTATCTTGTCCTCTTTTGGAAGGCCAAACAAAGTATTTTCGTTTTCGCAACGAAACACACAGCGTCTTCACAACATGGCGGCGGCGGTGGCAGCAACAATAAAGTTATGCCTTCTTTCTTTGCGTGAACATTTGGGCGGCGTTATGCAAATCTTCCCACATCGTGACGTAGACATGTGGGGGCGTGTTTAAACGAGGCATTTTAGGAGGGAGTGGACCAGTCTTAACTTTTATAAAGAATATCTCTTTGGGCTTGAGACTTTAGTCTTTGCAACTTTAGGGATCTTATCTTATCTTAACAGCTTGTAACACTCCAAAGAGAAAGGAAAACTTGAAATAGCGTCATATGACCCCTTTAAGTGTTTGACATTGGGTGTGTTTAAAACAAGCTACTTTTTTGTAGGTTATGCTTGTTGTAGGATAATACATATTAGTACTTTAAAAGCATTACATTTTACTAGTACCTTTTGAAAGGGTGACAGTTGTGCTCCTTTGTGTCTGAGAGTTATCAAAAAAGAAAATGTTATTGTGCCTCTAATGGTTATAAATTAGACAAATATGACAAAACTGTATAATTTTCATAGAATTCAGCTGAACGGCAAACACACTCATGAGCAAAGAGAGTAATGCAAATTCCAAGATACAGTGAGCTTTCAGCAGCAACAGTAATGACTACTGACCTGTTCATGATTAGTATTATGGTGTTTGAGTGTAATGGTACGTTTCATAGTGTCAGAGACAGGCATGTGCTCATTACCAAAAGCCCTTTCTCAGTCTAGGCCAAAAAAAAGAAAAAAGATTTTGCTTAGTGCCTCTTTTCGAGAATGCTTAGTCACACCATTCCAAAGGGAATTCACTTTATCAGCTAGAGATTACAAGGTGAGATGATAGATGACCTGAAAACAAATACTTAAAAACATCTGGATCCAGTCAGTCAGCAATTGAGTGTGTGTGTGTGTGTGTGTGTGTGTGTGTGTGTGTTTCTAAGCATGAAAGAGTGTGTTTGTCCAGCCATGTTGGGAGATTATGGAACAGAAAGCTGGACAAAATCAGAGAAGCACCCGAGAGGAGGATCTGCTGATGTGGAAAACACAAGTGAGAAAGAAAGAAAGAAAGAAAGAAAGAAAGAAAGAAGTGGTTCAATTCCATGCTATGCAGGGGGTGCAGAGAGGAAAGAAGTGTCATTTTTGTGCAGAGAGGAAAGAAGCTGTCATTTTTTGGAGAGACGTCACCATCTCTGACTATCTGAGTGGGATGGTGAAACCGAAATATTCTGAGAAAACTCTTACAACAGATCAAGTTGAGTACAAGTAGGGAGGAGGTCTCTCACACAGAGATACTCTAATTCTTGTCAAAGGGTGGAGCACACTGCATAAAAATATACAACAGCCAGTCACCACAGATGTTTGGATGAGATCTTCACTCATTCATTGTTGACCTAGAGGAAATGGAGCAACTTCCTGAGCATTTTCCAGATGTACTTTAGAATGATCGTGTTGCTGAGGGGAATACAGGCGAGAATTCTAGAATACATTCATTAATGCTCCGTTCAGGGTAGATGGGGTCCTCATTTTGTCCTCTCTGTTGCCTGTTTGACTCATTGTTTGGCATTATGGTGAACCCCCACCCACTAAGGCTCAGTGCAGGAGGGGGATGTTGAGGTCCCACCAATAAGATACACTCGTTGATTCGGTCATCCATGAACACCCAATTAGGTTAAAGAGATTTAAACCAAGCCGTTAGTAGAAGACAACTTTACCTGATTATATGTGTTAATGAATTGCTGATGCTAACTAAACTATTACAGGGAGGCGTTACATAATATTGAAAATAGTATTCAGCTCTTTACCAACTCAAAACAACTTTTCCCTACAATATTTATACAAATTCACACATTCTCTTCACTGAGAGGGATTTTTTTAAAGTGTAGTTTTAGTTCACAAAGTTGGCCACTGAAATGCTCATAAAACAACCATCATATATTGTATTGTTGCATCCACCCATCCAAGAACTGATACAATGCAGCTGCACTCCCTGACACACATTTCAGCAGCACTTCCTACAATTCTCTCCCACAATTAAACTTTGGGATGTTAAATAGTTTAAATGTTTGTCTATGCCCTATAATGAAGTCCCTTTTATATATTACACATATGCAGGCATTTTACAATAATCATTAATAAAGATTAATAAATTATGTTGAACAGAAATACATATTGATTTAAATCAGTAATAATTTTAATAACTTGAAACTTGTAAAAGGTTTTTATGTAACAGACTAATTTAACAATAAAGTGTAAAAAGGAGATTTTATTTAATTTAAAAAAAAGTAAATTGTAAATGCATTGTCAGTTTTAAATGAAAATGGATAATAGTAAAATCCGTCACAAAGACCCGTGATCAATCTAAAAATAAAGCCGAGCTCAAGGTTTACTAAACTCTCAACCTGTTGCTTTAGCTGTTTTAGTTTTCTATATTTCTATGTCGCGAGCAACTAGAATAGTGATTAACAACTCACGTGAAAATAGTATGTATAGAATCCAGAATCCGTGTAACAAAACCATGATCCAGTTTAGTGCGGTTTAGTGTACACGTATGTAGTCCATCTTCTCCCGGACTGTTATTCGCTTCATCCCTGTCTGCTGCGCTGCTCAGAATGAGCGGACTGTACCACTTTACTGAGGGGGGAAGCAACTGTGAAAATTTAAAACTAAAAACTAAAATATTAAAAGGTGCTAAACGGCTGTTTGAAAATAAAAACCGAGTGCATTTTTGCACTCAATGAAATGGATGTCAAATAAACATGAGAAACTACTTTATATAACAGACACTGAAACAGTCTCCCAATTTTCTAAAGTGGATGCGTCTGTCAGAAAAATACTGCAATATATTGCATTCAATGTAAATAAAAAAAGAGATAATTTAAGGAGACTTCAAGTGTGAGTTGAAACCATTATTATGTGTTTATTATGTATTATGTCTTTGCTGTTGTTCCAAAGACATTTTATTGGAGGGAAAATAAATGAAACATGGTTAGTTTACTTTTAATTGAGTAATTAAGTAGGTCTATTTTAAAGCTGCAGTCCGTAACTTTTTTTGGTTAAAAATGATCCGAAATCAATATTTGAGCAAGTACATAACCAGCCAGTGTTCAAAACTATCGCCTTACTTTAGACCGATTCACAATGGTTAGCTTATAATAATGTTTTCTAATTTGAGTGCTACAGGTAGGTTTTCGGGGGAAATTCGAGCATGGCACTGCGTCATTACGTCACGTCTGTAAACATAAAGAAGTTGTCCCGGCTTCTAGGCTATCGCATGTGAGGATCCTGCAGGTGGCTGTCCAAACTCGGTCCTGGAGGGCTGGTGTCCTCCAGAGTTTAGCTCCAACTTGCCTCAACACACCTGATTGGAAGTTTCTATGCCTAGTAAGAGCTTGATTAGCTGGTTCAGGTGTGTTTAATTAGGGTTGGAACTAAACTCTGCAGGACACCGGCCCTCCAGGACCGAGTTTGGACACCCCTGGTTTATAGCCTTTTCTCACAGCAGCCGGAATAATTAAATGTATCAATTTGATGGCGGATTGTAATCCAGAAAGAATTATGTGTTTATGAAACACTTGTGAATAAAATTCAATTATATTCCAGTTATAAATGTGCTTCTGATTACAGATAGCCTGGGATTACAAAGATTTGTATTTTAAAGAAAACCAGTTTGAATGGAGCATAATTAGCTTTTTTTGGTTTAAAGAATTTCTTAATATGAAATTCGAAGAGTATGACAATTAGATTAGACTGTGCAGAAATCGAAGTCTACATGCTAATACACACTATACTCATAGTCACCAATGCTGATGTTGTTAACATTGATCATTTGAGAATAAAGTTCTGTATAGCAATAATAATAATTTGAACGGTTTGATGTGATATGAGCTAACCGATCTTAAGATGTAATCACCATTGGTAGCGAGATTTATGATAATGCTTTTTTCCTCAGTTGGTCAGAACAAACATGGCAGACTTGTAACTTACTTGTTCAGATGGCAATATACGGTGAAAATTCTTATTTGGGTCATATTCCAAGATGTAGGCTATAATCTGTGATTGCGAAGTACAGTAAATATCCACACCGGTGCAGTGACTGACTGCCAAACATACTCCTCAGAACATTAAATTCATCCGCGCTGGAGCCGAGCTGACTCACAACCCACGCAAGCTAGATAATTCCACACACAGCTGAAATTCCAGGTTTTCAAACAGAGATGGCGACAAAGAGGCAAAACTTACGGACTGCAGCTTTAAAATCACCTTTTATTTAGACTACGAAAAGCAGGTGTGTGTAACATCAATTAGTTCTAGCCATGTAAATGTACATAAAAGTACAAAAAGTATCCTTAAAAGAGGGCAGTTTACATTAGTGAGTAGTTACCCACCATTGGGAACCCCTGGCTAAAAAATATCTGAATACATACATGATTCAAAAGAACAGTCAGAATAGAAGTGTCAAGTAAATACGTTTGCTAGCAGACATAACAAAACATCTTTGTGCTGTAAATACAATTCTATTAAATCCTGTAAAATCAAATAAAACAGGAAATCTAAAAGGATGATTCACTGAGGTCAAAAGAATCATTTTGCCACTGCAGGGATACAGCACAATTTGATTTGATTATTAACACAGGAAAAAATTTAGTTAAACAATAGAACAATATAGTACAACAACATATGTTTGAACAACTGCAGAACAAAATTACACACCATCTGAGGCCTTGACAGTGGTTGTCCTTGTAGCAATCAAAATTTTGTTGGTGGTCATAATAATTCAATGGTTCTTCACCGATCATGTCGATCATCATGCTAATCTTAATGATTTTATCTATAGCGATCTCTGAGGTCATCACGGCTTCCTTTGCGTTCATCATAGCGGTCTCTGAGGTCATCACGACTTCCTCTGCGGTCATCATAGCGGTCTCTGAGGTCATCACGGCTACCTTTGCGTTCATCATAGCGGTCTCTGAGGTCATCACGACTTCCCCTGCGGTCATCGTAGCGGTCTCTGAGGTCATCGCGGCTACCTTCATTGAGGCCATCACGGCTACCTCTGCGGTCATCATAGTGATTTTTGAGGTCATCACTGCGAGCTTTGTCAGGTCTCTCTTCAGTGATCGTCATGTTGTCTGTATTCCCGTCCTCAGTATTTTCTAGTGGTGGTTTGTCATGGAATTCCACAATTGGATTTCTGAGGCAATAAATAAACATACAGATAAATAAAACTAGAACACATCCTAACAACCAGGACCCACCACCCAAAAACCAACAATCACTTCATCTATTACTTTGAAAGCATAAATGAAGACCTACTCCATTTCATAGTTTTTGTTTGTTTGTTTCTGTTTCTGTTTCCGTTTGCGGCAGCAGCAGATGATGACTATTATGAGTACTGTAACTCCAGCAATACAACCAGCAACAATTCCTATTGTGGCAAGATTCATAGAAGCTGTAAAAACAGAAATACGTGGAAATGAAATCAGTCAGAAGTCTTCTGAGGTCATTAAACTTTATACTGTTAAGATACTGGCATGCATCAAAATACCAGTAAACCCAAATTGTAAGCATGAAGGTCCAGCCTGAACATATAACCATCAGAGAGGTCCGTAAAACAGAAATTAGATTATACGATTTTACTTGAATTAGCCATCATTTCACTCACCAAAACATATAATAGTTACGAATTTTCATGTGTGTTGGAATTACATAAACTGTTGAGTGTGTACACTGTAAATCAGGTCAACTGTCATGCTGACATTAAGCTATAGTATCAAGATCTTTAATATCAATACATGGTAAAATAACTGGTAATCTGAATCCAATAAATCTAAAAGGTAAACAACCTTATCACCTTAAAAAGAAAGAAAAAAAGGCAAATGTGGCGATACTCACGCGGCATTACAGACAATGTCATGTTACATTTGGCTGATCCGACCTTATTGGTTGACAGGCAAATATAGTAACCTGATGTCTCCATGGATACATTGACCAGAGACAGAACTCCATCCTCTGTTACACAAAATAATGTTTAAACTATAGAATAGAGAGACAAAATATGTAATTACGCTAGTTCATTGAAGGAGAAAACTTACTTTCTGTGGTTTTGATAGGAAATGCTCGAGGGGCATTTTTGACATCATATCTCTCCCATTTGTATGTCGGTGTAGGCGAGCCCTCCTCAGAGACACAGGTTAGGCTAATATTGTGTCCGTATTCTGCTGTGCCTACTACCTTACAACTGGGTTGTGATGGTGCAACTGTAAAAAAAATTTTAGATATTCATTCAACATTTGAGAAGGATTCTACTCACCATGTAAAGATATATGGACTTTTCTTTTGAGACAAAGTGCCAGAGATCTTACCCTGAACCAAAAGAAAAGTAGTGTCAGCTGTTTTGCCTTCAATGTCTCCAGGAATCTGAACAAAACATCTAATTCTTCTGCTTTCTTGAATAGTGACTTGTTTTAGTGTCAATTTCGACGTTTTTGCAGTAAGGTCAGTTTCTATGAAGGCTTTGCCTTGATAGTCCGATCCGATGTCTACTTTACCATAGGAGTAATAGTTACCAAAAAGGACCTATGAGGCCAAAACAGAGAACCGTTTAATTGCTCCATTGTGATAGTTTTTTCATTATTACACAGTTATTGTTTTTACACTAATCATGGATAGTGGTGTTTTGGTAGACAGTTGAAGTTTTTCTGGCTTACCTTCTCTTTAGATGTCTCATCAGGATCACCAATCCATGTTATAATTATAAGGTCATTTACTTGATTTTTAGGTTTAAAATTACATGTAAGGGTGACATCATCACCCCTGGCAACCTCCATGGTATCTTGACTCATCGTCACTTCCAGTCCAAAACTAGCCGACATCACTATGAGGCAAAGAGAGAGAACCTTGTGAATATCAAACAATGTCATACAATTTATTAATATATATATATTTTTTTCAAAATGATGAATAATTTTTCAAATGCAGAATTTAGTAATATTTCACAAAGCTTTAAAAACATGAAACAGACTTTTAAAAAGATTTTAAGACCAAAGAAAAATTCCTTTCTACATTTTAAAAAGTTCTCACAAATCTTAAGTTTAACTTAAGTTTATCAGTAAACTTGGTGTGGTTACACATTCTGCTAAAATATGAATTTATTAATAATATAATTTATTCAATTATTTAATATTCATTCATTATAGTATTTAAGAATGCATAAGTCGACCTTATTTGTAAACTGTCTGCTGATGCTGTGTATTGTCTATGTGTAAATGAATGAATGAAAAAAAGTTGCTGAAAAAAAAATCCACCATTATGAAGCCCTTGTGAAAACATTAATACTTCAAAAGATATCCTTTAATAAATATCACATGTAGAACAACTGAAAAGAAAACAAATCGCTGTTGTGACCCCCACTATTTTATCTGACATTTTGATTTGATCTAGATTCTTGACTGCTGTACTCAATGTGAACGGCAGGAAACCGACCACCTCACCTGATATTAAATATAGGCAGCGAAAAATCAGCTTCCAGTTGGTCATTTTGTCGTTTTTCAATCACACTGTAATAGATGGTGGTCTGCAGGTAGATTTTCATATAGATTTTTCATAAATCCTTATCTCTTGGCTTCCTGTGTGCTCACCGAAACGGTTTTGCTTCTTCGCCTGTGTCTACCACACCTTTATTGCACTTTATTCTCTTCCTCAAAGTTTTACAAGTTAGGTTGTAACAAAATGGCAGATGTGATGTCATGACAGTCACATTAGTACAGATTGGGAGTCATTGCTCGAAAGTGAACTGGCATGCAAGGGTAAGGGGATGTTTACATAACAGTAAGGAACATTAAATATGTTACAGTTCTGAACCTCCCTGCATTTTATTAGGGATGACTTGCATACAATGTCATTTGATAAAGCATAAGGTTTACATACACATACTTTGCTATGTGATTGTTCAAGTAATATTAAAAAAGATTTTAATGTCAATGTCTTTGAATAACCAATCTAATGTTGTTAACCCCAAACAAACTGGGTGTGCGTTCCAGCTGTGGTGCATTGCCACACAAGACCAGCAGATGGTAGTGTAGGAGATATAATTGAAATTACAGGCACTTTGTGAACAGATCATTTTTCCATTTGGCAAAGAACTATTCATCTTTACCAGACAGCATGCTCACTAAAATCTCAGCTTCTATTTACTGCTCAGCTGTGCTAGTTAACAGACTTGCTCTCACTCTTTCTATATAGGCTATTTCATTTAAGCCCTTTTATTGTTTTCGGGTCATTTTAGTCAGATTTCAGTAAAGAATATGCCATTAATATAATTTTTTGGTAACGCAATCAAGATTTATAATCAAGAAAAATACCTAAATAGACTTTGTTTTTGTAAATATGAATTTGCTTTTATAAAAGAACAGTGTTTTTTTTTTAATAAATAAAGTGTTTACTTCAGTGGTGTTTTACTGTCATATTTGACCTGTAAGTAATGAAGCAGTCATGACATTTTGGTCTTTCAGTATGTCATACAGCTTTATTTATTATTACTTGATTATATTATTTCATTACATATTAACTTGTAGCAAGATGTTATTTTACAAACAGTTGAATAATACATTTTTATTTGATCAAATATGAGATATGTGGTTAAAATTGTGATTAAATTTTATTTGGAAAAGGGACACTTAAAAAACATGAACAAATATAATATAACAATGTATGACTGTCTTGAATGCAAATTAAATGTATGTATCATCAGCCACTGGACCGTTGTAATGTCTGCATTAACGTGATGCAAACATATTTTGCCTACAGAGACAAGCCAAATGCATTTGAAATGACCTTCGGCTGTGGTAATATAGACCACCCATTCATTTCTTTCTTTCTTTTTTGGTAAATTTTTAATTTCAGTAAATTTCCATATGACTTGCTTTTTTTGCATATGACCAAATAACGCATGCAAGGTCTACATGTGTCCAAAGTCAAAGTGTGTTTAAAAGTTGAAAGTGTAATTATGGTTCAGGATCAATGTCCTTCGGAGGTGGTCGTGGGCGAGTTCAGACGCACTGATGGGAACTCTCAGATCTGCCATGCTGATGCTGTGAGTGAGTGAGTGCATCGGTGAGCCTCTGTATTGTGTTTTGAAGAGTTGGGATTAAATATTCAAAATGGCGGACGGAGGAGCAGCGAGTCAAGATGAGAGTTCAGGACCAGGTAATCATTACTGCATTTTACATATTCATATTCATATTCAAACACTCTTTCTCTCAACCCAGAAAAGCGCGGTAGGGAAAGCGTAAACAAAATACTTAAACCCGACGTTGCAATCATATGCACACTTTAAATAAACGTATCGGGGAATAATTCTCTGTCTGTGCGACGGTGAAACTGGCGATGCAGTGCGACGGCAAATTAAAGGAAAAATGCCTCCTTTGTGTGATTAGAGCAGCCGCGTTACATATTCATACCGCCGCCGAGAAATCGCCGCTTTGCATATTTTATTAGTCATAATCGGCGACAGCTCGCGGGGTTTTGCACTATCCCCGTTCAGAAGTTGTTCGAATTTTTCAGTTAATCATAACTAAAGGCTGCTGTGTGCATGCTAAGCGGCTAATGCTACTCCGGCGGCTTTGTGTTGCTGTATTGCGCCCTGAGCCAATCCCACATATAAAGCTTTGAATATTCATTCGCTCACAATCAGCCGGCGTCTGCGCAACGTGTTTACAGTGAAAATATGAAGGAGCAGAGCAGCTGGGGCTTGCTTGGTGTACAGTTAGGACACGGCGTGATTTTTTAAAATGCCTATTCTCTTGCCTTTTGTGCCCATTGCAGGCGTGTAGCCCTGTTATGTTATTCATGTGGGCCTTCTAGAGCTCAGAATGCGCTGTTCAGCATATTCTACCAGAATGAATCCATTTCATTGTAGAAGGATGGTGGAACGTGCCAAAATGGAACTCTGAATGCAGTTTCTACTACGTATCCAGTGCAGTTGTTACAAATTGATACTTTGTAGCACAGCCAGTGTTTCTGTAACATTGTATTGGCGTGTCTGCTCAAGGAGATGCAGGCAGGCATTATGCCAGCTTTATTTGCTAGTCTAATAGGTGATCCTCATATAGAGCACACTCGGCTTCTCCATTATTATTCCAGAAGCTGTATGCTTGTGTATTTAGTCATTTTACTGTGTTTCACTATCCGTGAACGGCCCAAAAAGTCAGTTTTGCTATTTTATTCTCTTGTGACAAATAGGCTTTAGTGCTTTAGTTATCATATTGCGTACAGTCATTAATATAACTCTCAGTCTTGTATCCATGTTCACAGATATTCAGATCTACAAGTAATCACTGTCAAGCTGATATTCAGTACTAATTCATGATTGTTAAGTTTTATTCGTTTAGTGTTTTTCACAGTACTTCACAGAAATTCATCATGTTAATGTTTGCCTTATAGTCCACATTTGGCAGTTTAAAGCTTTCTTTATGCTAAATATTGCTTTATGTGGGTGAAGATATATGTATAACAATTTATATTTTTATGTATACCAGGTTGTAATTTATTTTGTGGTTACATTGAGGGTTATGAAATCTGAAAAGTTTTGGATTCCGTTTATAAAATGTTGGTGTAGTAATAACCTAATTACTAATAGGTCTATCACTGGCTGCTATGATTCAAATGATGCCAGGATTATTTTAGTGTTGATTTTCTCTTAGAATATTTCTAATGTTTTGAATATTTTTTGTATTCAAAATGTTTGCCATTTTTTTAGTGTGCTTTTGTAGTTTTTATTAGTTTTTATCATTTATAGAGCTAAATGAATGTATTTGTTTGAGTAATTTAATACATAAACTTATTTCAGTTAGTTGCCAAGGTAGCATTTCTAATTAATTATTTATTTATTTTTCCTGCTTAATTTCATTTATTTCATTTAACGTTTTAGTTAACAGTAACAACATGACGCATATCTGGGTGAAAGATTTTGGTCATATTGCCCACCCTGTAATACTGCTTTTATACAGTAGTTCCCATAATTAATTTAGAGTATCTTACATGTCTTTGCTCATCAAATTAGAAGACCATAGCTAGCTGTTGAAAAATGATATCATAAAACTTATGTCACTCATGTCTTACTACAAGAGAAACTTGGGGAAATTTACCACGGTTTTTTTTATTGAATTTTGAAATTCTGCTTTGAAATCTTTTGTATCAGCCTTCTCTCATTTAACATGAATTCTCTGACTGCATCAGATTTATTTGTAATTTATAGATTTGTTTGTAAATTAAATTATCATATAATCGTTTGGCTTTTGATGTGTCATGAAGGAGTCAGGTGTAACAGACGCTAATTTTAAACTGATAACATGTTCACTGTGTGTAGGGCCTAGAGAGACAATGACGTGCTGAAACTTGTTTGTTTCCTGTATCCACAGCTCATACCTATAGTGTGAATTACCTGCATGAATCCTTACTTTTATTTTTGTAGTAACTGACACTTTTCAAACATAGTAGTGAAACTTCATGGCATTTTGCGTCTCTCTTTGACCATCTGTCTGTATTTTTTTCTTTTTTTGGCATTTTTCTTCATGCTCTGCTGATGTGAACGTGTAGAAACAGTCCCTGCAGGCTAACAGTCTATTAATTAAAATGATTATAGTCCTAAAATCAAGTGCGAGCTTGTGGTTTTTGCCTGCCTTTAAAAATGATAGAACAATCCTCTTTGTGCTTCTATGTGGCAGATTGGAGTGACTTCATATTGTTTTCTCTTGTTGTCCAGTTAAATGGATTTATCATATTGATATTATATGATAATATATGAGAGAAAATAATTATGGCCTATGAATTGTTTCCATCATACTATCAAGCGTCTTTAATTTTTCATCAGTTCCTCTCTGAGTCTGAAACTCAAATTTAATGTTTTCAAATGCATAATTTGAATATGAATTATGTGTTCCTGCTTGCTCATAATGAAATATTGAAATGATTTTGTCCTTAGTGCTGAATTTATTATTAATGCTGTTTAAAAAGGATAATATTTGCATTAAATTGAGAAATATTTTCTGCTAATTTGAATATTCCTCTCCAGGTTAGTTTTACCATTTAACTAAATTCTTGCATGGTTTTCACGCAAGTTTGCCTTTGGATAAGAAGTTGTTTGGTAAATTTAAAAAACCCCAGATATAACCTATCAAAGTAGGCTTTTTTTTTTTTTGATTATGCTAGTCTTGGTAGTCTTATAATCCTGCTTTTGTTTGGAAGCTTTTATCTGAAAAAGTATTTTAAGTGTCAGCAATACATCATTTTGGATAGGCTGATTTCTTTATGCTTACTCTGTCAGATATTTGTTCTAATATGTAAATCTCTGTTGTAATTAGGCCAAGATCTGAAAATATCAGTTAATGAGGTGCACAGTTAATCTGGATATGCAAAGCAGACTTCATGTTCCTTTCCAGACAATACGGCTACAGAAGTCACAGAATTTGATCCGTGAAGTGTTTGGGCCACATGGGGCTGTGTGAATAGGATGGTGGAGAATGGCAAGTAATTTACTTCCTGAACAGCTCCATCCCGCAAACTCTGGTGCTTAAGAAATGCTTCTAAACGCAACCTGCTGTCTTTATGTCCAGATACAGACCTCACCGTTTTAAGCGCTTTGATTGCATTGACTGAAAGCTCACCTGTTTCACCTAATTTAACCAGCACTCCGTAGGTAATTGGGTTTGTGCATTCACACTCTGGATTTTTTTTTCCATTCCTCCTTTTTCCCTCCAAAGCATCCAATTAATATGCTAATGAGATGATAAATATTTATGAACATTTAAATTATGGAGAAAGCTCTCAGCGCGCCGTGCGAAATGAATTGCTTGCAGGACTTCAAAGTGTTGCTCGGATAATGAAGTGAGGGAGATTTGCATATGGCTTTAATCAGCTGCATACTGATTATGCTTTATTACGGCACTGGCAGCCGCTTCGCTTCTGTTCCGTTCCAGAATGAAAATGAACTTCTTCACACTCTAGTTGTTATGACAATCGTGGCACAGAGAGAGAGAGAGAGAGCAAAGCAAGCCGGAGAGACTGAGAGAAAGGCAGCCACAGTTTCAGTGAAGCTTAGCTGTGCTCTGGACGTGTGTTGTTTTTCCACTCTAAACCATTTAGTTACACGGAAGACTTTTCTTCTGAGGGTTGTCTGCGAAAGGGGTGCTAAGTTTGTTGTGATGCTCGTAGAGACTCTTTACAAGGCAGATGCAGCAGCTGCTGGTGAGCAATGTCTGCAGTCAGCAACAACATTTTAAGATCTGTTTTCGTATCATATAGTGATGCTGTGCTATCTGGAGTTGTGTAGTCACCATGTTTGGTAATTTACTCCATTCAGTTTTTTTCATTTTCTCATATTAAAACATCGAGACGTTCTGTGTAGTCAATAACAGGTTAAGTAGGAATATTTTTGAAGTGTTTGGTTGAAAAATATTGGGTCATATGGTTTGAAATCAAAAATTGGAATGGATTTTTTTTTTCTAAATGCTTTCTCACTTTTGGAAGTCACTGAACTATTGGTTTTTGAAAAGAAACTGAAAGTTCGACCTTCTTCTGTCTGCTTCAGATTCTAGAATGAGTAATCCATCGGAAACAAGTAAATGTGCAATGGAGAGCGGGGACGAAAACACTGGTGAGTTACCCAAGGAACCGTTGGCTCTATAGAGACTCGCATGTTATGTATTTTCTCCAATAGTCTGCTCAGATCTTTTGCCTTGATCTTTCTAACACCGCTTTCTTTTACATTTGCGTGAGCAAAAGACGATCAGTTCACAATTTTATGTTGTAAAGGGTCACTTGAGCAGTTTTGACTCGGGTTGAATATGTAGGACAACGTCTCTCTGAACTTTTTTAAAAAAGTTTGAAATAAGAAAGGCCATGGAGCTGAATAACTTGGTTTAAAAGACCTTTTTGTATGGCTCTGATCTATTGTGGAATTGACTGCTTTTCTTCTTCCAGGTGCCCAAACAAATGGACTGGACTTTCACAGGCAGACTGTGCAAACAACTAGTGCAATCACCAACGCACACGCACAGGCCTTGCTCCAACAGGTATAATCTTTTTCTCTGAGCTCACACACACTTTGTGGTCTGTGACATGGATGAAAGAGCTATAGGAATTTAAAGATGTCCCCAGGGCCCCTGTCTGAGTCACTAAACTTCCACTGTCTTGACCTGTGTGTGTGATTATCATGTTTCAGAGTGACTGCTGAGGCTTTCCACCTGATGTCATGCATTGCTGTGTCTATTTGAAAACTATGTATGAGATTTGTCGTAACTCTGAAAATTAGAGATTTAAAGCACAACGTGCTATCTCTCGGTTACAGGGGAAATTATTGGGCCCCCATATGCTAATTAGCTGCTCTGCAGTTGCTCGGAAACAGATGGTTGAGATTGAGAATATGCAAATCTATGCAGAATTTACATGTACTGCATAACAGTTTCGTTAATTAGCATACCCGCTTTGCTCTCCGCTTGAAGTCTCAGTAGGCTGCGGTATATTTATATCACCGTACATGAGCATCGAACAAGTAGAGGAAGGAGAGGAATTTTTTGGATGGTCTTCATCTGTATTTGCTTTCTCTGCCCCCATTTCCACATAGATTGAGCAAAAGGTAAAAAGCCCTATTTATTCATCCTTATTTGAATCCTACTACCAAACTGGAACATTTAAACCAGAAAAAAAACATTGTGCAGTAGAGTAGATCAGAGCTTGTCTGCTTTTTCAGCGATTTTGGCTTCGAAAGTGTTTTTCCCCATTAATTTTTCCATAGAGATTTTAAAAGTCATTGTTAAAGAGTTATAAGCCACGAACCAAACCAGCCAGCCACTAGGTGAATCAAAATATTAAACTTTCAATGTGGTATATACATATGAGCTTGTTATACTGTACAGTGACACACAGAAATTTTACTGTTCTGTTTCGTGCACAGATTATGGATTTTGGGAAACATGCTTAAAATCATGCACACTCACATGAAGATTTCAGTATGGGTTGATTTAATTTACATGCAGTTGGTCACCTTATGGGGGCGGACACGGTGAAATCCTGTGATCAGCCAGATAATACTCACTTTATCCTAGTCCACCCATTCACCAAAATGCTTATTCTTTGTAGGGTCACGGGGGGGCTGGAGCCTTTCCCAGCGTCTCGGCCACAGGCGGGGTATTATCAGTCACTTTAATAAATATAAACAATTAATAAATGTAATTAATTATGGCTAACTGTAAATAGCACATTTCAACAGTGGCAACATCTGCAACTGGAATTTAAGAGTCCAGGGTAAAGCTTTGTGAATAACAGGTTAATTTCCACCTTGAGAATTTTATGGAAATGGGCCTATAGTGACAAATGTGGTCATTAGACATTAAATTAATTCCTCTTTTTGTCTCTCTCTCTCTCTCTTTTTTCAAGTTGACTTTTACTCCAGCGCAGCAGCAGTTATTGCTGCAGCAGGCTCAGGCTCAGCTCTTAGCAGCAGCGGTGCAGCATTCAGCCAGCCAGCAGAGCAACACTACAGGAGCCAGCATCTCTGCTTCTGCTGCCACCCCCATCACCCACATTCCCCTCTCCCAACCCATCCAGATCTCACCTGTAAGAGAGCCACGGTTTCATTCATCCAAGTCTCTGAAATGGCCTTGTATTATTTAATTCTATAACATTTATATTTAAGATAACATTTCATTTTTAAATTTTGAAGTAAATTATCATTGCATAATGTTTAATGGTGTTTATGCCTAGAACTGAATTTTCTAGTCTTGTTCTTTTCATTGTAGCAGCACTATTCAATATGATGTTGATCTTTCAATATGATGTCATTTGAATAAATTGTTTCTGTAAATGCAAAACAAATGTATTACAAATATTAGCGAAAGTTAAAAAAAAAATTAAAAAAAGAGTAATTGCTTTATTAATTTTATTACATTTGATACATGTAATTGCTAGAGCCCGACCGATATATTGTTTTGCCGATATTATCGGCCGATATGAGCCTGTCGCCGATATATTGGTATCGGCGAATATGCCGCCGATATGACAATTTTTTTACAGAACATATAATGCAGATAAAATGCTTGAAATGGTGTAATTACTTAATTTGTCCAGCAGAGCGCGCTCCATTGTTTGCTACTGGCGACCTGGATGAAACGCTTTAAAGCTTAAGTCAATGGAAAACCAGTGAAACTTTGAACGGCCATATCTCCGTAATGGTGTGGCGAATCCACACCAAATTCGTGGGATCCCTTCAGCTCGAGGAACCCTCTCAAACGCGAATCGAGTGTACGTCTAGAGGCCCGCTTTCGACTGAGACCACCCCTGCGTCGATAGGCCCGGGGTTCGGGAGTTGCGGGTGGTTAAATTCGCGGTCCGGCGCCGACCGCTCTAGCGATCCCGGGGGGCTACCGACGCGTGGAGGGTGGAGTTCGAGAGGTCTCCTCGAGCTGAAGGGATCCCCCAAATTTGGTGGAGATCCGCCGGCGCGTTCGCGAGATAGTGACATCAGTCAACCCTTTCACTTCAGTAAGGAGGTCTCTTGTTCAGGCAGCATTCACGCGTTGTCTTATTCGACCGTAAGTGCCCTGCGAAGTGGACTTCACATGAAATTCCGCCATGATTCCAGTTCCAAGGGAACGTACACGTTACATTCAAAGGGCATTAAAGTGTGCGAGACGTGAATTTATATTGTATTTATTTA